>NC_089516.1:82393373-82703821 GCF_036850995.1 Saccopteryx leptura | reverse complement strand
CTGGTGAGCTTTGCTCAAACCAGATGAGCCCGCGCTCAAGCTGGCGACCTCGGGGTCTCGAACCTGGGTCCTCAGCATCCCAGTCCAATGCGCTATGCACTGCGCCACTGCCTGGTCAGGCAAGATTTGCATTTCTTCAACTTTACTTCAGTGTCTTATTCTGATACAGTCAAGTAAAATTAAGCAAGATGTTTTTAATTTAATATATTATGATCCTCTATTACAAAGTTTTTTTTCTGCCTCTCCATTTATGCATCCCTTTATCTTTATATGTACACAAAAGATATCTGAAATAATTTTCACATAATGTGGACACTGGGGGCGTAGAGATTTGGGTGATTTGTTGCTTTCTTTATTATTTCCTATACTGATTAAATTTTTAATGATAGGTATGTGTTATTTGTATTTGTCTTCAAATTGTCTTTAAAAGGTAAATATGCCAAAGTGTTCATGTTTACATATGGGTAGTAGTAATGGAAATATTATTTCATCCTTCTTTATTCTCTTCTATACTTTCTAAATTTTCCTATAATGAATATCTATTATTTAAAAAAAATAGAATTAAAGGGATGAGTAGCAGTTCTCAATAGGATTGTTTGGGCCCTGGCCGGTTGGCTCAGTGGTAGAGCGTCGGCCTGGCGTGCAGAAGTCCCGGGTTCGATTCCTGGCCAGGGCACACAGGAGAAGCGTCCATCTGCTTCTCCACCCCTCCCCCTCTCCTTCCTCTCTGTCTCTCTCTTCCCTTCCCGCAGCCGAGGCTCCACTGGGGCAAAGATGGCCCGGGCGCTGGGGATGGCTCCTTGGCCTCTGTCCCAGGCGCTGGAGTGGCTCTGGTCACGACAGAGCGACGCCCCGGAGGGGCAGAGCATCACCCCCTGGTGGGAAAGAGCATCGCCCCTGGTGGGCATGCCGGGTGGATCCCGGACAGGCGCATGTGGGAGTCTGTCTGACTGTCTCTCCCCGTTTCTAGCTTCAGAAAAATACAAAAAAAAAAAAAAAAGATAGGATTGTTTGGTTCTTACCTGGGATCCTTCTGCTGCTCCTGAACAATCTTTCTTCCTGGCCACACATCACCTAGCTGTGACTGATGAAGGAGGGACTGTCCCGCAGTCTCTCTTTTATTCACTTCAAGATAAACAAAAGCATGGCAAAGTGGTGGTGATGTGGGGAGAAAGGGGAATGCATCACATTTGCAGAAGGGATAGTATAGAATCCTTATATTACCCACAAAAAGGTTGAACCCATGAAGGGAAGATATCACTAGTAAGAATACACAAGGATTCCACACCAGAGGACCACCCATGCAGGTCAAACATCTCAGGGAACCACCTCCAGAAAGGTCTGGTACCTGCAGGTTTGCGGCGCAGGGACATCCTGATTATCTCGCTGCCTGTGCGGTATGCAAAGCGATTCACTTTCTGGTCATAAAACCAGTCTCCGGTTGCCTTCTTCAGCTCTCTGGGAAGGAATAAAAGAAAATGACAGAGTGATAAAGAATGGTCCTTGACATTCAACCAACAAAGGGCTGATGTAAGAAATTGTCACCACAGCCAGGGCCTCATTTCCTCTCCCTACTCAGACATAGGAGACACTCACATTTCCTTGGTGCACACCTTGCACCTCCAGGTACCATTGCTTTCATGGATACGGCAGTCCCGGCATACCAGGTGATTACAACCCCGACAAGTGTTGGTCTTAGGAGTCAAACGGCCCAGGTTCTCCTGGCACCGGGCACATGTACGATCGCTGTAGTGTTGGCTGCCCCTCTTGGCCCCCTTCCTCTTTATCTCCAGTAATTCATTCTTCAATCGCCTGCCAGGACCCAGAAGAGAAGCACAAGTGGATTTGGGATCTGTATACAATAGATATATAGGGGGGTAGAGACAATAAAAGTATTCTGTTCTATGAAAGCAACTACCTCAGAGCCCAGTCAAAGTCAATGAGGAGTTTTAAACCTCATGCACAAGTTCCTCTGAAAGTCAGATGAGAGGTATAAGAAAAAGTCCAATTCGCCAATACAACTAATAAGAGGTTAATAACCAAAATTTATAAAGAACTTCTAAAACGTAAGACCAGGAAGGTCAACAATCCAATTAAAAAATGGGCAAAAGAAATGAATAGACACTTCTCCAAAGAGGACATACAGATGTCCAATAGGCATATGAAAAAATGCTCAACATCACTAATCATTAGAGAAATGCAAATTAAAACCACAATGAGATATCACCTCACACCAGTCAGAATGGCGCTCATCAACAAAACAACACAGAATAAGTGCTGGCGAGGATGTGGAGAAAAGGGAACCCTCCTGCACTGCTGGTGGGAATGCAGACTGGTGCAGCCACTATGCAAAACAGTATGGAGATTCCTCAAAAAATTAAAAATCAAACTGCCTTTTGACCCAGCCATCCCACTTTTAGGAATATACCCTAAGAACACCAAATCACTGTTTCAAAAGAAAAAAAGGCATGTTTATTGCAGCATTGTTTATGCAGCATGTTTATTGCAGCATTGTTTACAATAGCCAAGATCTGGAAACAGCCCAAGTGTCCGTCAGTGGATGAGTGGATTAAAAAGCTTTGGTATATACACACAATGGAATACTATGTAGCCATGAAAAAGAAGGAAATCTTACCTTCTGTGACAGCATGGATGGACCTGGAGATTATTATGCTAAGTGAAATAAGCCAGGCAGAAAGACAAATGTATGATCTCACTTATATGTGGAATCTAATGAACAAAGTGAACTGAGGAACGAAATAGAGGCAGAGGCAGGGTCACAGGGACCAGAGAGACAGCTGTCAGAGGGAAGGGGATGAGGGGATGGGATCAGAGAAGGTGAAGGGATTAGTGAAATTATATACACATAGCACACAGATACAGATAACAGGACAGCAAATCCTAGAGGGAAGGGGGGGGGAACTTAAGAGGAGGGGGCATAGGAGGTATACAAAGGGACATGGGTGGGGGGTGAGGGAGTTATATTTGGTGGGACACTTGAATCCATGTAAACACAATAAATCAAAATTAATAAAAAAAATACATGTTGGATATGGAAGACATTAAAGAGATGTCAAGGACAAACACATTTTGATTTGTAGCCTAATGAAATGTTTTGCCAACTTTTAAAGATTTTTTTGAGAGTAGAACTTTAATCATTTGCTTGTGTTTCTGGCATGGTTAGGTTATTCTTGTGTCTGTTACATGATGACTCCAAAGTGAAAATGGGATAATTTTTAATTAGCAAAATTATAAAACCATTTGCAGCCAAAAAAAAAAAAAAAAAAAAAAAAAAAGTCCAGATATCATTGGTCAAAGGCCTAGGAACCCATGCTTCCTTCGTGACTCTTACCTAATCCTTTTCTCATCCGCTTTCCGGAGCTCCTCATCTCGTTGTAAAACACTGAGGATCAAATCCCTTTCCATCTCAGACAGAAAAGAAAGGTCAAGTATCTCCGACATGACTTAGTCTATTTTTTTTTCTTCTACTCTTCTTTCTTCAAAGTGACCAGACTAGGAGACTTACCAGAGTTGCCTGAAACGGTAAAAAAAACAAAACAAAACAAAAAAAAAACTAATTTCATATAGATAATTCACTCCACAATGGGCCCAAAGCCCTAGAATCTTCCAGTAGGCTACTTTCCTCTTGAGCCAGGCTAAAGAGACAATGTAGAAGTATCTGACCTATTTAACACCTGAATCCTGCCCTTAAGATGAAAGGGCTTTGATTTTTCAAGAACAAAAACTTATATATGACTCTGTAAAGGATTGGGTCTTTCAGCATAAGCATCTTAATCAGGAAAGAGCTTAAACCAAATGAGTCAAACTCCCCCTTCACTATGGAGATCCTCAATTGTCCAATTTTCAATACTTTTTACATGTTTTCAACTCCCAAGTGTATTAACACAAAAAATTAGCTGATATCTTCAGGGAAGGAGAAAACCACATGGGGACTCCTGCCAACTGAAGCCTCATTTCTCCTTTCCTTACCATCTTCCATGTTCCCAGGATTCAGTCAGCTTTCTGCTACATTTCAAAATTTTCACCACCTACTCTATCGTCCAAAGTTCTTATTGCTACCACTGCCTCAAGGGTATCTTCACCCATTTCACGCATATTTGTTGAGCACCCACTCTGAGAGGCATTGTGTAAAGTTTGAGGGATAGAGAGATGAGTAAAGCAGTTCCTGTCCTTAAGAAACATAAAACCAAATAATACTTCCATATCACAGCATACTATGCAGCTATAAAAATACATCCTGGAGTGAAAAAGTAGTATTTGCAGAAAGATAATGAATTATCACTTTGGTAAAGTATTTATCGATACCTTTGTATATGCTGTAGGAAAAGAAACAGGTTCAGAAGTAAGGCAAGGCCCTGGTTGGGTAGCTCAGTTGTTTAGAGCATCCTCCCAATACCAAGGTTGTGAGTATGATCCCAGGTCAGGGCACATAAAAGAATCAACCAATGAATGCATAAATAAGTGGAACAACAAATTAATGTTTTTTCTTTCCCTCCCTCCCTTTCTCTCTCCTATCAATAAAAAAATTTTTTTTAAAAGACAAGAAACATAGTTTTCATCATATTTAGTTTGTGCTGCATATAGCATATTCAGGTAATTAGACCCCAGAAGTTGTAGGCATAGGGCTGGACCTCAGGAATAGAGACTATATCTGAAAAAAAATGCATTTGGTAGTCATGGGAGTCAAAGAGCTAAGAAGAGAGAGTAAAAAAAGAAATGAGGCTCATTCTTACCTTTTCTGCTCTCCCTTGAAATTAGACAACAAGCCTTTTTCAATTTAATATATTTTTTAACAATTCCCTACTAGAAAATAGAAATATAAAGAGAACAAAGCTATTTCCTAGTCTTTATTGAACTATACAACACTAATTCTTTCATAGGCCCTTTCTTAGATACTCTTCAGGAAATCTTTTTTTGTGACAGAGACAGAGAGAGACAGAAAGAGGGACAGATTAGAGACAGACAGGCAGGAAGGGAGAGGGATGAGAAGCATCAATTCTTTGTTGTAGCACCTTAGTCGTTCATTGATTGCTTTTGCATACGTGCCTTGACCTGGGGGGGGGGGTTACAGCAGACCAAGTGATTCCTTGCTCAAGCCAGCAACCTTGAACTCAAGCTGGTGAGCCTTGCTCAAACCAGATGAGCCTGCGCTCAAGCTGGCGACCTCACGGTTTTGAACCTGGGTCCTCCAGGTCCCAGTCCGACGCTCTATCCACTGCACCATCACCTGGTCAGGAGGAAATCTTCTTAGTACTTATCCCTAAGGAGAACATATACTCTAAATAAGAACAAGAACTTTGTCAATTTCCTTTTTTTTTCTTAAGTGAGAGGAGGGGAGATAGAGAGACAGACTCCTGCATGTGCGGGGAGCAGGATCTACCCGGGAACCCCTGTCTGGCGCCAATGCTTGAATCAATCAAGCTATTCTCAGTGCCTGAGGCCAACACTTGGACCAATTGAGCTACTAGCTAAAAGAGGGGAAGAGAGAGAGAAAGGGGAGAGCAAGCAGATAAGAAGCAGATGGTTGCTTCTCCTGTGTGCCTTGACCGGGGATCAAACCTGGGACATCCGCTCACCAGGCTGACACTCTATCCACTGAACCAACCGGCCATGGCCAATTTTATTCTATGTATCTGGACCAGTACCTAACACATTATTTGGCACACAGCATTGCACATGCCACCACTATTATTCATCATCACTGTTGTCATCACCCCAACAGTTCCGCATTTATAGAGAATTTACTATATTCCAAGCAATAAGTACTTCACATACATTAACTAATGTAATCCTCACAGCAACCCTGAAAGTGAGTTACTGGTATTATCTCCAATTTACAAATGAAGACTCAGGAGAAGTTAGGTTAATTTGCCCAAAAATAAACAGCAAGTAAGTGAAGTTGCTGGGATTCAAGTCCAATCATTCTGATTCTAAAGCTATTGCTTTACTGGCTCGGATCAGGCAGGATCATGGCCAAAGCAATTATAAAATATTGAACAGAGTAATCAAATGCATTGTGAAAATGAATTCTCATATGTATGATATGGCTGAAGTACTGGTCAAAAAATCAGCAGCTCCTGGATAACATAAGTATCATCAATTTCCTGATCCCAGACTCAGCTGGACCCTCACTGTCACCCATAAATCTTTTTACTTGTGCTTAGTTCCATTCCCTTACCTAATCCCTTCAGGTTCTATTTTAATACTTCATCTCACACTCCTCCCACTTCTCATTCCTCGAGGTCTATCAGACACCATAATCCCACAATTGTGTAAAAAAATAATGTCTTTAGTGTCCTTCAGCCATGACCTCTGTCATCTCCCTATCTTCTCTCCCCCATCACTTGCAAATCTGACTCTTTTCAGAAAAGTCACATCCCACTTCCAGCCCTACCTTCAACCATGGCTTGCTGAGATTTATAACACTAATCCTGTTACCAGCCACCTAACTGGAGATAGGATCTTGCAGAGTCACCAGTGGGGAGAAGAAAACAGAGTAAGAAAAGCATTTTAAAGGCAAGCAGGAAAAGGAAAGCACAATGAAATGAATAGAAAGTAAAATGTAAGAAGGTAAAAACAAGCTTCAATATATCAATAAACATTAAAAAAAACATATTAGCAAAACTTACCCTTTCAAATATAGAGATTAAGAGACTGGATACAATTTTAAAATTCAGCTATGGTGCCATTTTACAAGGGACATCTAAAACATAAGAACCAAGAAAGATTAAAAGTAAAAAACATGGGAAAACATATAGCAGGTAAATGCGAACCAAAAGAAAATTGAGGTAACTCTATAATATCTAAAAAAAATAAAACTTCAAAAACTATAAAATATAAAGATCACTACATAGAGTAAATAAACTTATATACAATAATAAAATACATCCAAAGAAATAAAGAAAGACTAAATACAACTAGAGTGAGAAATTGAAAAATCGACCATCAAAATGGGAGATTAACATACGTACCTCTTTCAATTATAGTATGCACCAGTTAACGACAGGGATATATTCTGAGAAATGTGTTGTTAGACAATTTTGTCATTGTTTGAACATCATAGAGTGCACTTACATAAACCTACATGGTAGAGTCTAGTATACACCTAAGCTATGGTATACGACCGTGATGTATTGTTCACTGAAACATTGTGTGGCACATGACTGTATTGCTAATACAAGCAGATAAAAAATTAGAAAGCCTCTAGACAAGCTGAGCAATAAAATAGGCTTGATTTAATAGGCATACACAGAATTCTACATTCAGTTGGGGAACTGCATTCTTTTCAAGCACGTGTGGAACATTTATCTCCACAAATGACCGTTGTACAACGTTATAATGCAAGTCTCAGTCGTTTCAAAGAAATCATTCTCATACGGACCATGGTCTTTGACCTCAAGGAAATTAAATATGAATTCAATAACAAAAGATATTTTTTCATCCCAATATATTTTGGAAATTTAAAGACACTTTTTAATACTACATGGGTCAAATAAAATGTCATAATTTGTAATAATTAACATAATTTGATCTAATTAACATATTCAAGAAACCTGCGGCCTGCCTCAATACCTTCACCACCCCTTTACCATAGGATAGAATATTTCCTAGAACCTCAAAAAGGAAAATATAGAATAAAAGTAATGCTTTCATGCAATGAGTTATGTGCTATATTTTTATGGTAAATAATACATTACATTTTGAAAAATATAACTCTGATAAAGAAGGGAGGCACAAATAAGAAAACCAGACCAATTTGAAGTTAGAAAACTTGTGACCTTACATATCTTCCAAATTGACTGACACTGAGATTCAGTGGAGAAAACAAGGCCCTAGAAAACTTGTTAAGGAGCTTCCCTGAAATTCACTCACAGGCGTGTAGTCAAAAGGGCAAGAATTATGAACAAAATCAACTAACAAAATAAAAACAAGACTCCTAGATACAGAGAACAGACTGATAGCTGTGAGAGAGAAAGGAAGTTGTGGGGGCTGGGTGAAAAAGGTGGATGGAGTAAGAGAAAAACCCTCATAGACACAGACAACAGTATGGGGATTACCAGAGGGGAAGGGGTGATGGGGGCGGGAGAAGAGGGTAAAAGGGGATAAATGGTGATGGAAGGAGGCTTGACTTAGGGTGGTGAACATACAATACACTACAAAGATCCTGTACTATAGAACTGTATACCTGAAACCTATATAACTTTATTAACCAATGTCACACCAACCAAGTCAATAAAATCTTTTAAAGAAATAAAAGGCAAGGATTATCGACTGAGAAAACCACAGCTCGGATTACATAAGTGTCCAAACCTGAGCTCTGATAGACAATTTATTCCATGTAAGTGGTGGGGTGTCAAGACTCAAACGAAATACCTTAATATAGCATTCCTGTGGGACTTCATGCCCACAAGAAGATATTTTAGAAAATATGGTTTGTTTAATGAAAAAATTACAGACATCTATTTCTTAAACTTCAGGTTAATATTTGAGTACAAATACTTACAAAAGAAAGGAACTAAAAATATACCACCAGAATGGGAGGTTAACATATTACCTCTTCCCCTCCTAATTATTGATCATACAAGCAGATAAAATTGTGTAAGCATATAAACAAGTTGAACAAAACAATAAGCTTGATATCATAATCTTATGTAGGTTTATATATTCAAGTGGATATATCCCATTTATGCCCTAAGCCTATAGATTAGGAGATAATAATTAACATATGAGCATTAACTCTAACACTAACACAGCTTGTTTTCAAGAAGGGATGGGGAGAGCTATCTCAAATTACTTTAAATTCTGAAGATGGGACATAACCTGTGGTGGTGCAGTGGATAGAACATTGACTTGGAACAGCCATGCGGGCCCTGCAGTGGGTGCTAGTCCTGGAGAACTGGCGCTTGCAGGCCCTCTGGGCTGTGCCTCCTGCGGCCCGCCTGGCACGGCTCATGTGTTTGTTCCTGGTGGACAGTGAATTGTTCCAGGAGACCCCAATACAACATCTGGTGGCAGCTCTCCTGGCCTGACTCTGCCAGCCTGAAGTCCTGCCAAACCTAAACCTGGATTGCCCACTTCCTGGCCTGATGTCTTTCTCTGACCTCTATTCTAACTTCCTGGAGCATTTTGAGGCCGTCTCTTTTGGGGACCACCTTTTTTGGGCTCTGGTACTCCTTCCCCTACAGCAGCAGTTCTCAACCTGTGGGTCGTGACCCCAGCGGGGGTCGAACGACCAAAACACAGGGGTCGCCTAAAGCGTCGATTCAGTGTCACCTTGCGCCTCAGCCTCTTTGGGAAACATGTGGGAGCCTTGCGAGCTCTGGGCCTGCCTCTGACCCAGTTGCCTGTGTCCCTGGAATGCTACATGGTGCCTCCTGAAGAAACCTGACTCTCCTTCAGCTCTACTTCCAGGCCCTGGTTACTAGTGCGCTCCATCCACACTGGTGCTCAGTGCTCTATGCTGTGACTGTAGCTCATATCAACAGCTTCATCTTCTCCCAGGATCCAAAGAGCTCAGACGAGGTAAAGGCTGCCTGCAGGAGCATGCTGCAGAAAACGTGGCTGCTGGCAGATGAGGGTCTCCGGCAGCACCTTCTCCACTATAAGCTTCCTAATTCTGCATGACCAGAAGGCTTTGAACTATATCCCCAGTTGCCCCCTTTGCGTCAACAGTACCTCCATGGACTGACCGCAGGGATGTCCCAAAATGGTGTATCCGAGACCTAGCAATAACTGCTATGGTTGAAGAGATGGATACATTCTCCTGCAGTTCACAAACAGATGCCGGCCAGACAGAAGGGCTTTGTGTCCTAAGGGAAGGCAGGAGACAAAGGAGCAAAGGCTGGCCTTCCTGAGAACTGGTTGTTTGAATTTTTTGGAGCAGGATGAGCCCTACCATGATACCCTGCTCTCTAGAGCTCAGGATCTGGGGTTTCTGAGGATCAGTGGTGGGAGTGAAGGGCGTCTTAGCTATTTACCCCCTTTTGGGAGCAAGACAAACTGAGTACACCTTAGGCTTGGGCTTGCCCATACAAAACCTTTGGCTTGCCCATACAAACATATATGAGAAGCAATGGAATTGATGTTTCCCATTCCTCTCCCTCACCTCTCTCTCTCTATTTCCTCTTTCTAAAGTCACTAAATAGAAACTTATAAAAAATAAATTCTTAAGATCTGTTTAAAAATGAAAAACTGGGCCAAACTGGTAGAAAACATGAATTAATGAATACAGTGGTGTAAGAGAGACTTGAGTTGAAATCCTAGCTCTGCTATTTATTAGTTACATGACCTTGGTAGAGGCTAGAATAAAAGAAAAGGATGTCATGTAGAATATATAGACTATAGAATTCGTTGTAAAAATAGAACTTAACTTAAAAATAATCATTGGGCCTGACGAGGCTGTGTCACAGTGGATAGAGCGTAGGACTGGGACACGGAGGACCCAGGTTTGAGACCCCGAGGTCACTGGCTTGAGTGCGGGCTCATCTGGTTTGAGCAAGGCTCATCAGCTTGAGCCCAAAGTCGCTGGCTTGAGCAAGGGGTCACATCGCTCTGCTGTAACCCCCCGGTCAAGGTACATATGAGAAAGCAATCAGTTAACGACTAAGGTGCTGCAGCAGGGAGTTGATGCTTCTCATCTCTCTCCCTTCCTGTCTGTCTGTCCCTATCTGTCTCTCTCTCTGACTCTGTCTCTGTCACACACAAAAAAAATCATTGGTGTTCCCAAAATGGAAGCTGATATGAGTTAGAAAAACACCAAATAATGTTCCTGCATTGGGCAGCAAATAACACAGATTTTGCTGTGTTTAATTTGTTGGGCACATGAATACCCCCCCTCCCAAACATGCAGTACGCATATTAATGTTAAAACAGTAATATTTTTGCTCAAACTAGAATCTTCTACCAGACACGACCTTAAGGACAGCCACTATATCTGGACTTCATACCCCCAGGCACACGCTTAGCACAGTGTTTGAAGCACAGTATTAGTTCAATAAATGTTTACTGAATCTCTTTACCCAGATATCAGTTTGTATTTATATATTTAAACTTAAACTCACAAAATCTGATGAGTGGTAGGTAACAGAGCTGAGAGAAAAGTGGTTTTGTTTTCCTGAGTCAGTATGGTATTTTAATTAATAGCATGGACTCTGGAGCCAGACTACCTTAACTTGAAACCCAACTTCACCATGTACTAACTATATGACCTTGGGCAAGTTACTAAGCCTATCAGTGCTTCCGTTTTCTCATCTGTAAAATAAAGATAATCACTGTGCCCACCTCTTGGACTTGTTATAAAGATTAAATGTGTTTTTAAAAATATGTAAAACAGCCCTGGCCGATTGGCTCAGTGGTAGAGCATCGGCCTGGCGTGCAGGAGTCCCGGGTTCGATTCCCGGCCAGGGCACACAGGAGAAGCACCCATCTGCTTCTCCACCCCTCCCCTTCTCCTTCCTCTTTGTCTCTCTCTCTCTCTTCCCCTCCCGCAGCCAAGGCTCCATTGGAGCAAAGATGGCCTGGGTGCTGAGGATGGCTCTGTGGCCTCTGCCTCAGGTGCTAGAATGGCTCTGGATGCAACAGAGTGACGCCCCAGAGGGGCAGAGCATCACCCCCTGGTGGGTGTGCCAGGTGGAACCCGGTTGGGCGGAACCCGGTCGGGCGCATGCAGGAGTCTGTCTGACTGCCTCCCCGTTTCCAGCTTCGGAAAAATGCGAAAAAAAAAAAAGTAAAATACTTAAAGTAATGTGAACACAGAAAATGCTATGTGTTAGTCATTTTTATTTTGTCAGTTTTTATATGTGCATTTGTGCTTTAAGACCTAACTGGGTCTTGCATAATAACATTTATTTCCTTTTAAAGAACACAAATGAATTGTTAGTAAAACTGCACCTAGACACCATTTTATGATTCGGAAATTTTTTTTTTTTTTAATGAGAAACTATGCTTCAGGAAACTTTAGAGATGACAGAAGAATTTCAGAAAAATTGATCCATGCTCAAAGGTAAAACAACTGAACTGGTTTTAAATTATTCCTCTAAACTTACAAGTAGCAATTATGTGATTGTCTTATACATAAATTCTATTGGATAATCAGTTGCATCCCACCAGAGTGGTATGATAAAAGCATTTTGCTGTTTGGGTCAAGGACAATGGACAATTTTGGTAAATTGTATACCTCACTGAATATGAATGAGAGTCTTTTAAAGGGCATAAGTTTAACCAAGAAGCCCTAAATTAAACTGATATTAAGTAAATGACTCTATGTTATACACAGAAATTCATTAGTGATGTGAGAAGATAGACACTTATAGGTGTCATATTCTGTATGCCTTTGAATAAAGATATTTAGAACTGATTTAGCTATGTCAAGAAATATGATGGGGTCCAGACCTGTAAAAGATTAGGATTGAAATTGGGCTACAAATTATGACTGGTTATAAAAATTTGGGATTATAAAACATCAGTAGACTTTTACTTCTGGCCAAGATGCAGTAAAAAAGGAATGGATTTCTGCTCTCCCAGAAACATGACCCCTTCCTTCCTCCCTCCCCCCAAAATGGATAAAATAATGAAGTAATGGTGGTTTCCAAG
Organism: Saccopteryx leptura; assembly: GCF_036850995.1. NCBI lineage: Eukaryota > Metazoa > Chordata > Mammalia > Chiroptera > Emballonuridae > Saccopteryx > Saccopteryx leptura. Next base: position 82,691,209 of record NC_089516.1, on the reverse strand, counting down.
ACACTGCACTTCAGACAATAAAGGACTGAGATCCCTGAGAGACAGGAAACAAATAGGGGAAGCCGTCTCATTTTCCGCTCACTGTACTGAGTCAGTTTGCAAGCCATTATGCAGAGAGAAAAAATGTAGGCAGCACCTGGCAAAGTCCCTGAGTTGAGGTGACAGAGCTGAGAGCATGGGAAAACCCAAGTGGGTACAGTTCATAAGAGAGAGCTGCAGAGGTCTCACTCGAGTATTCAGCAAAGGACTGATCAGTGCATGGCATGTCTGTGACAACATCACCTTATACCTGGGAAAGAACCAGCTAAAAGGATTCAAAATAACAGTGCCTGTCACTCACACAGGTCCAAGAGTAGTAGTGCCAGTCTCACCAGCCAAACTGAAAAGCCTCATGATTTACAGGGCATGGGGCAGAGTACCCAGAAGGCTCTTGCCTCACTAATGGGAAATAATTAGTCCTAAACTGTGCACTGCTCTGTTCCTAGCTAACAAATATAAGCAGCAAAGCCTGAAAGGATCAATCTGTTTCCAAGTAAGTCAAAGTGTATCCCAGAACTGAGCTCAAGAATATTTATAGTAATATAAAAATACACAACATCCAATAAGATAAAATTCACAATATCTGGTACTACCCAATTAAAAATTAGCAGGCTTGTGAAAAAAGTAGAGAAGTAGAGCCCTGGCTGGTTGGCTCAGCAGTGGAGTGTTGGCCTGGCATGTGGAAGTCCCAGGTTCAATTCCAAGCCAGGGCACACAGGACAAGCACCCATCTGCTTCTCCACCCCTCCCCCTCTCCTTCCTCTCTGTCTCTCTCTGTTCCCCTCCTGCAGCCAAGGCTCCATTGGAACAAAGTTGGCCTGGGCGCTGCAGATGGCTCCATGGCCTCCGCCTCAGGTGCTAGAATGGCTCCTCCGAGACAGAGCAACGGCCCAGATGAGCAGAGCATCGCCTCCTGGTGGGCATGCCAGGTGGATCCCGGTCAGGCACATGTGGGAGTCTGTCTGACTGTCTCCCCACTTCTAACTTCGGAAAAATACAAAACAGGAAAAAAAAGAAAAAGAAAAGAAGTAGAAAAGTACAGTCCATGACGAGGAGAAAAGGCAATAAAAAACTGACAAAGAACTGACATGAATGCTAGAATTAGCAGTCATTAAAATATTATAACTGCATTCCATAATTAAAAAATTAAAGACATCGCAAATATATTAAAAGCTTCAATCAAACCTAAAGATAAAAACTATAATGCCTGACATGAAAAATACACAGGATAGTATTAACATCAGATTAGTGAACTTGGAGACATAGCAATAGAAACTATGCAAATGAAACATAAATACAAAACAGTGAAAAAAAAAAGAACAATCCACTAATGAGCTGTATAACAACTTTAATCTTATAATATGCATGTAATTGGACTGACCGAAGGAAATGGGGAGACTGAAGAAATATTTGAGGAAATAGAGGAAATAATGGCCACATATTTTTTTAATTTGATGAACACTATAAACTCACAGATCCAAACAGCTCATTAATTTTATGCACAAAAACAATAAAGAAAACCATACCATATGGCACAAAATCATCAAATTACTTAAAATAAAAGATAACAAGAAAAACTTAAAAGCATCCATGCGGGAAGAGGGTGTTACATATACAGGAATAAAGATAATGATGAAAGAAAATTTATCATTGAAAACAATGCAAATGAGAAAACAGTGGAATACCTCTAAAATATTGAAAGGAAAAAAACTGTCAACCTAGAATTCTAAACCCAGTGAAAAATTCAAAAACTGAGGTGAAATACTTTTTCAAACATGCAAAAGTTGAAATAATCACCCGCAAACCTGTACTATAAAAATGTTTAAAGAAGTCCTTCAAGCAAGAGAAAAATAATACCAGATAGAAATACTGGTCTACAAAAAGAAATGAAGAGCACATATAATGTTAACTATGTGAATAAAAATATTTTTTCTTATTTTTTTTTGCTCTAAACCAGTGGTAGTCAACCTGGTCCCTACCACCCATTAGTGGGCGTTCCAGCTTTCATGGTGGGCAGTAGTGGAGCAACCAAAGTATAAATAAAAATATAGATTTAACTATAGTAAGTTGTTTTATAAAGATTTTATTCTGGCCGGACCTGTGATGGCGCAGTGGATAAAGCGTCGACCTGGACTGCTGAGGTTGCCGGTTCAAAACCCTGGGCTTGCCTGGTCAAGGCCCATACAGAAGTTGTTGCTTCCTGCTCCTCCCCCCTTCTTTCTCTTTCTCTTTCTCTCTCTCTCTCTCTCTGTCTCTCTCTCTCTCTCCTCTAAAATGAATAAATAAATAAAAATAATTTAAACCTATAAATTAAAAAAAAAAAGATTTATTCTGCCAAACTTAGCAAAAATCTGACATAACGTACTTGGCAAGTAATTATTATTATATGCTTTAACTTGCTGTAACTCTGCTTTATAAATTTTATAAAGTAAAGTTACTTCCCTACTTTATAAATCACAATTACTGTGGAACCGGTGGGCAGTTAGAAAATTTTACTACTAACAGAGATACAAAAGTGGGTGGTAGGTATAAAAAGGTTGACTACCCCTGCTCTAAACAGTCAATTATATTTTTAAAAGAGGTTTAAATAATATGCTGTAAGGTTCAAAACATATATACAACCAAGTTTGAAACCTTACAAAACCTGACTTCAAGATGTATTATAAATCTACAGTAGTCAAGTAAGTATGGTATTAGCATAAAGATAGACAAATAAATCTATGGAACAGAATAGAGTGCAGAAATAAAACCTTATGTTTAGAGTTAGTTCATTTTTTTATAAAGGTGCAAGAGAATTCAGTGAAGAAATGATCATCTTTTCAATAAATGGTGCTGAAAAAACTAGATATCCATATGCAAAAAAATAATGCAAACATTTTTTAATATGATACCTAAAACATGATCCAGAACTGGATAAATTGGACTTCATCAAACTTAAAAACTTTGGAAGGTGCTGGCCTGACCAGTGGTGGCGCAGGAGATAATGCATCAACCTGGAATGCTGAGGTTGCCGGTTCAAAACCCCAGGCTTGCCCAGTCAAGGCACATATGGGAGTTGATGCTTCCTGCTCCACCCACACCCTTCTCTCTCTCTCTCTCTCTCTACCTCTCTCTCTCTCTCTCTCTCTTTCCTCCCTGACCTCTTTAAAATTAATAAATAAAATCTTAAAAAAAAGAAAGATGCTGATTAAAAATAAAAAGACAAGCCATGTAATGGAAGAATATTTGCAAATAGTATATCTGATAAGGATCTGTATCCAGAATATATTGATATAAAGAACTCTCAAAACTCTATAATTTAAAAACAACAACTATATTTTAAAAATGGACAAAAGATTTAAACAATTAGATCATCAAAGAAGATATACGAATAGCAAAATAATTACTTGAAAAGATGTCATTAATCATTAGAGAAATGTAAACTAAAATCACAATGATATACTGTTACACTTTATTAGAATGGCTAAAATTTAAAATATACCAAAAGTTGGCCAGGATTTAGAGCAACTGTAACTCTCATGCACTAAAGTAGAAATGTAAAAATAGTACAACCACAATGGAAAACAATCCGGTACTTTCTCTAAAAGTTATACAGACATCTCCCATATGGCCCAGCCTTCCCACTTTTAAGAATTTACCAAAGGAAAGCAAAATCATATGACTATGCAAAAATTTGCATATGAATGTTAATAATGGCATTATTTGTAACAGCCAAAACTGTAAATAACTTAAATGTCCATCAAGTGGTAAATAGATTATAAAGTATGGTATATCTGTTGCTTATTGACACAAGTGAATACTTCTCAGCAATAGGAAAAAAATGAACTACTGACACATAGCAATATGAGTGTATCTTAATAATTATGCTGACTGAAAAGAGTCAAAAATAACACATAGTACATAATTTCATTTATATAAAATGCTAGAAAATGTAAATTAATAAACAATGATATAAAACAGATCAGTGGATACAAGGAGATATAGTATAGAGAGGGACAAGAAGGAAAGATTACAAAAATTTCCTTATGAAGGTGATGTACATGATCACTATCTTGATTTTGGTGATGGTTTCATGGTATTGCAGATATCAAAATTTGTCAAATTGTATACTTTAAATATGTGCCATTTAATGTATGTAAATTATACTTCAATATTTTTTTAATTTTTAAGATTAAATGTAACTAATCATGCCTGACCAGGCAGTGGTGCAGTGGATAGAGAGTCAGACTGGGATGCAGAAGGCCCAGGTTTGAGACCCCGAGGTCACCAGCTTGAGTGCAGGCTCATCTGGTTTGAGCAAAGCTCACCAGCTTGGACCAAAGGTCACTGGCTCGAGCAAGGGGTTACTTGTCTGCTGTAGCCCCATTTTCAAGGCACATATGAGAAAGCAATCAATGAACAACTAAGGTGTCACAGCAAAAAACTAATGATTGATGCTTCTCATCTCTCTCCATTCCTGTCTGTCTGTCCCTATCTATCCCTCTCTCTGACTCTCTCTCTGTCTCTGTAAAATAAATAAATAAATAAATAAATAAATAAATAAATAAATGTAACTAATCAGAAGTTTTACAATCTCAGAATACTTAGAAGGCATTAAGAGACTTTAAATGCACTCAAATAATAAAATGTTGTTTTATGTTAAAGGTGGGTTTTCTTCCATATATAATAACTAAAACAGATTAAATTAAAAATGTTTCATTATTTCAATGAGATATAGTTGACATACATATATATTATATTAGTTTTAGGTGTATACCATAATGATTCGATATTTGTATATATTGCAAAATGAACACCAAAAAAGTCTAGTTATTATCTGTCAATATACATAGTTACAAAATTTTTTTCTTCTGATGAGACTTTCTGAGATTTACTCTCTTAAGCAACTTTCAAATATGCAATACAGTATATATTAATTATAGAGGCCATGGTGTACATTATATTTCCTGACATTTTATAACTGGAGTTCTACCTCTTTACTCCCTTTACCCATTTTGCCTACCTCCACCCTCCTCCTCTGGCAATCGTCAATCTGCTTTCCGTATCTGTGAGCTTGAATTTTTATGCTGAGTAAAATAAGTCAGACAGAGAAAGACAAATACCATATGATCCCACTTTCTTGTGTAATCTAAAAAAATATATATATTTCAATTATTATTTAATTTTGTTGCCTAAAATGTATGGTTTATCTTCCTACTCTTCTAAATGAAGAATTTCAGTGAGTTTGCAATCATTTGTTAAAAATGTGAAAAGACAGCATGTCCGAGCAGGAAAGATGGAACAGCGTCAAAACATCTGTAGAATTATTTCCTGGAACTATAATATGGGTATCATTAAGTGAGTCCACCCAACTTATTTTATCTATAGGTGTGTGTGTTTTATGAGCATCTTTCTCAGCTATGACAGTCATTAAAATCAAGTATAAAAATAAACAAAACTTAAAATCATACCTTCAAAAGCTGTATCATAAACCAAAATTTTGTTTAAATGAAGTACACAATGTCATTGCTGTCATCGAAATGAGACCCAAGGTCTCATTAATAAATATTAAAATTAATTTTAAGGTGTTCATTTCATCTTTCATTCTCTATTTAATTTTTTTCCAATTCTCTATTATATATAATATTAGCACAGTGGTAAATACATAGTTTAAAAATAAACCTATGTATAGTTGGGGTGATCAAAAATCTTGAAGGTAAGGAACAGTAATGAAAAAAGTTGGGAAACCGTTTACTTAAGGAGGGTGAAGGGAAACCATTCTTACAAACTGCCATATGTTATCATGATTCTGTTTGCCTACTGTTATGATGTATGTCAATTAGGAAAGAATAAATCATACTGATGACTGTACTGGAGCTGCCCTAATGCAAGTAGGGCAGCATAATGAATAAGGATTTGTGCTGCCATAAGGTACATTCCAAAGTGGACTCTATTAACTAATTGTGAACAAGGCAATTACAGTATCTGAAGCAGACCAATCTAGAGTACTGTTAGAATTAATACCTATTATGTTTGTGGGTTTCCAAAACATGGATAAATCATAGCACAAAAGGCTAGCAAAATCCAGCACCCTTTGGAAGAAAAAAAAACTAATTATTTAAAAATCTAAAGGTAAACGAGAGTGGATTTTAGATCATGGGAAAATGAGACACAACAGAGATTAGGTGGGGTGTGTGCAGAACTCAAAAAAAAAAAAAAAAAAAAAGACTCCATGGAGAAAATAAAGTATACAGGCCATAAAAATCCTAGAAAAAACAGGAAGTAAAATCACAGAATTCTTCATAGCAATGTTTTCTGACATATCTTTTTGGATAAGGGAAACAAAAGAAAAAATAAACAAATGAAACTATAACAAACTAAAAAGCTTTGGGACAGCAAAGGAAACCATCAACAAAATGAAAAGACAATCCCCTGAATGGGAGAATATATTCACCAATACATTTGACAAGGGCTTACTATCCAAAAGGTATAAAGAACTTATAATACTCAATGCCAAAAAATAACAGCCCAATTAAAAAATTAGCAAAGGACCTGAATAGCCACTTCTCCAAAGAGGACATACAGATGGCCAATAGATAACTGAAAATAGGTTCAAAATCAATAATCATCAGAGAAATGCAAATTAAAACCACAATGAACTATCACCTCACATCTGTCAGAATGGCTCTCATCAATAAATCAACAAACAGCCCTGGCTGATTGGCTCAGTGGATAGAGTGTTGGCCTAGCATATTGGACATCCCAGTTCAATTCCCAGGCAGAACACACAAGAGAAGCGACCATCTGCTTCTCTTCAACTCCCTCTCCCCCTTCTCTCTCTCTTCTCCTCCCACAGCCAGTAGCTTAATTGATTTGAGTATCGCATTGGCCCCAGACAGGTGTTGCCAGACAGATCCCAGTTGGGGTGTATGCAGGAGTCTGTCTCTCTATCTCCCCTTCTCTCACTTAAAAATAAATAAATAAATCAACAAACAACAAGTATTAGCAAGATATAGAGAAAAGGGAATTCTCACGCACTGTTGTTGGGAATGCAGATTGGTACAGCCACTGTGGAAACCAGTATGGAGTTTTCTCAAAAAATTACAAATAGCTTTTTGACCCAGCTATCCCACTTCTGGAAGAAAAAACCTGAAACACTAGTTCAAAAGGATATATGCACAATGGTATACTACTTGGCCAAAAAAGAAATCTTACCCTTTATGACTGCATGAATGGACCACCTAGAGCAGCGGTTCTCAACCTGTGGGTCGCGACCCCGGCGGGGTCGCCTAAAGCTATCGGAAAATACATAATGCATATCAGGTATTTACATTCCGAATCATAACTGTAGCAAAATTACAGTTATGAAGTAGCCACCAAAATTATTTTTTGGTTTAGGGTCACCACAACGTGAGGAACTGTATTGCGGGGTCACGGCATTAGAAAGGTTGAGAACCACTGACCTAGAGGGTATTATGCTGTGAAATAAGCCAGCCAGAAAAAAGATAAATACCATACGATTTCACTCATATGTGGAATCGAATGAACAACATTAACTAATAAATAAAATAGAAACAGACTCAAAGATACAGAGGACAGCCAGACAGCTGTCAGAAGTGAGGGGGTTTGGGGGACTGGGTGAAAAAGGTAAAGGAATTAAGCAACAAAAAAAAAATCATTGACACAGACAGCAATGTGGTGATTACCAGAGGGAAAGGGGGTGGGGGAGGGAGAAGAGGGAAAAGGGGGATAAATGGTGAGGGAAGGAGACTTGAGTTTGGGTGGTGAATACACAACATAGATTATGTATTATAGAATTGTATACTTGAAATGTATATAATTTTATTAACCAACATAATCCCTATAAATTCAATCCATTTTTAAAAAAATAGAAATAAAGTTTCCAGGGATGCAATCTTCCCTAAATTCCCTTGCTTGGATCCAGACACCTATGCACAAAGGCATTCACTGATGACATCTTTTTGGTTGGTAACAGCTGAGTAAGCATGCAAATTGCTGACAGTCAATAAAATGTTCACATTTAAATACTATGTTGGTTATTTTCTCAACAGTTCCTTTCAATTTTAGGGTGATGTCCTCCTCAAAACATTCTAAAGATGTTCATTAAAATGTGATTGTCTCGGTGCTCACTTAAGAAGCATATATACTAAAATGTGTCTGTCTTAGATTTGTAGTCAAGGCCACTTAGACAAATTTAAGATATATTTAAGTTACAAAGCTTCTAACTCTGGTTTCTCAGATATATCCAAGTTCTCTTTGGATATAGAACCCCATCCATCACCCAAGCCCCTTTCAGCTGCTGGATGAAATAATGTAAATGTATCTGACCTCAAAGATTCTTCTGTAAAACCTCAATCTGCTGTCATGGTAGTTATGTCTGAATGTCTGGGTGGTTTCAGGCCTTCAAACCCTTTTTCTTTCAGACACTGAGTTCTGTATTCTGCACTGTTTACAGAATGCTTACTAGTTAGAAGGCCAACTATGTGCTAAGTGCTGTGTTAGCTGGCTAAGGATAAAAGAATAATGCATTGACCCTGCCCACAAAGAGCACAGTCTATTAAAGGAGATATTTAAATAATCATAAAAAGAACATGGTAATCAAAGAAATAGGAGTACAGAGTATTATGAGAATATTAAAGTGGGGTACCTAATCCAGCTTGGGGCAAAGGGGGCTAGAAAGAGGTACCAGCAGTAACATAGGAATTGGTTGTAAATAATGTGTACCAGTTGGTTAGACAGGTTAAGTGCACACAGCTTACAAATGCAGGGAGGCATAATGCAACATGGTATGGGCCAGCAGTGCAGCGATACTGGATAGTAAACTGTAAGGAAGGACGTGGAAGAGGCAAGTGGGAGCATATCACTTGGTCAGAGGAGCTTGATCGGCTACGCCCAGAAACACGCTAATTAGCCTTTGACAATGGGAACAACTGAAGTATTTTAGGTAAGGTAAGGATGTGTTAGAACACCGTAACAGTTATGCAGAATTTAGATTTCAGGAGGCTGTGGTATAAATCCAGGAGGAAGATGATAAGAGCCCAAAGTCCAGGGCAGTGGGAGGAGAGATAGAAAGGGACATATTGAAGAGGTCAAGTCTGCAGGACCTGTGAATGTTTTGCAATATAAAGTAGCCTCTTATTCTAGGACTTGGAGAGCTGACGAGCTAGATTTCTTAATAAGAGCAGTGTAACATGGAATAGTGCCTACCAACACTGGAACTGGCGCCAAATCATAGCTTCACTACTTTTTAGCTGTGTGGCAATGGACAAGTTATTCAACCTCCCTGACTCTGTTTCCACGTTTGTAAAAAACAGTGATTAATAACAATAGCTCATGCTTAGGGCTACGATGATTCAAGTATACATCATGAGGAAAGGGCATAGAATACTGCCTGGTCTAGCATAAGCGCCCAATGTTGGCAGCTGATTAATTTTAATTATTATTAACCATATGCTTTGGAAAATATAGGAGCATGTGGCTTTTCTGTCATCTGAAATTTGAGAAATCTCATCAGTATTCTTGCCCAGATGGAAAGCCACCGTACCCCTTTGCACAGAAATAGGCTGACAAACATAAATATTAAGCAAATGTTAGTAATTAGATATGATCAGTTTAAAAGGTACTTATTTATACACTGTTCCAGACAGAATTTAAAGTGACTTACTGTGAGATATACAAAACATAATAAAATATCATAAATTTTAAAAATATGATCAAAAAGAAGAGAAAACAAGAGCAGGAACAAAGTGGCGAAGTCAGAATCAAGGCTCTACAACCAAAGGACAACTGAGGCTTCCAAAAGGTTGGCTGCATTCTAGACTTCTGCAAACCTGCGTGTGGAGCACACCTATGCCTCAGACAAACACCCAGGCCTGCCTGCACTAGGTCCATTCCCAAAAGTGTTACGATAGCCATTATAGCCAAGTATTTTTCTCCTAAACAATGAGAAATTTATAACTAGCTTTAAAGTCTACAAGATTCTGATTTTGGTTTTCATTAAATTTCTTTTGTCCTCACAATCTTTTTCAAATTAGGTTCTACAAAAGTGTAATTTGCAGACACAGGCATTTTGTAATATTAGCTCCTTTTAAGATGATGGTATGATGACAATGATAATGATGGAAGGGGAGGGGTGCAGGTAGGGAAGAAGAAAGCAGTTAATATTTCCATAATGCTCACGATGTACCAAGCTCTTTTCTAAGCACTTTACATACTGCGTTTCCCCATGTATAACATGCACCCTTTTTCTGAAACATTTGTAGGCCTAAAAACTGGGTGCATCTTACACAGTGGTTACAGCATTTTAAATGCCATTTAATCCTCACAATCATATTATAAGATAGGTTCTATATGACCGTATTTTACAAATGAGAAAAGTGAGGCACATATTGAGCAAATAAGTTGTCCAAGGTCATACACCCTGTAACTGATAGTCTAGTTTTTGAAGCCAAGCAGCCTGGTTCCAGAGTCTGAGCTCTTCAACACTATGCTATATAGTGGCTTCATATTCTGATACTATTGCTTGTACATGGTGATATTTGGAAAAGGGAACATCTTACCAAGAACTAGAAGCAGTTTTTGAAAAAGTTTTCAGCTAATAACAAATGTACATTTGTTTTAGGTGAGAGGACGGGAGTTAGTGAGACAGACTTCCAGACTCCTGCATGTGCCCAGACCGTGATCCACCAAGCAACCCCGTGTGGGGCCAATGCTCAGGTACCCAGGTACTTTTTAGCAACTAAAGCTGCCACATTCCAATGGAGCTATCCTCAGTGCCCCAGGCCACAATCGAATCAATTGTGCCACTGGCTGCGGGAGAGCAAGAGAGAAAAAAGGAAGAGAGAAAGGGGCAGCGAAGCAGATGGCTGCTTCTCCTGTGAGCCCTGACGTGGAATGGATGTGGGATGTCTATACGCTGGGCTGATGCTCTATCCACTGAGCCACTGGTCAGGGCACAGACGAACATTTGAGAGGCTCTTGGCCTGGCTTGCTTTCTCAGTCCCCTCACTTCCCCATGCAATAATGTATAACAGGTTCAGAGTAACTCTATGCATAGGAAAAGACTGATTCTGCTCATCCAGAACATTTCTTCTCAGGGATGGTAGGAGCATATGGGGATGGAGAAAGTAACTAAAATATAGTCTCTTTTGTTAGCTCTTAGAATCATAAATGTGGCCAATTTTCTCCAGATTGAACTAACAAAGCTACCTTTTTTAAAAGTTTATTTTTCAATTACGGTTGCTATTCAATCTGTTATAGTAGTTCCATGTATACAGCATAGTGGTTAGAGAATCTTATACTTTATAAAGTGATTCCCCAATATTTCAAGTTACCTTTCAAAATCATCAAACTTTGTTCAAAAAATGGTTTGAAGAAATTCCCACTGAAAATAATATATATATGCTTCTCTAAAGTGAATCCCAGAGGGAAGCTAGATATTATAACACACACACACACACACACACACACACACACACATTTCTCTCCTGCAGAGTGGTTACTTGGATACATGAAAATGTGGTCTTATTTTCATGATTTCACATGTTTTTCCTACTCCTCAGCAACTCCAGGTGTTTCAAACGTACCACCAATCCTAGAAAGCAGATCTCCACAAACATAATACATAGAAGTAGAAAAGATCATAAAAACAGAACCATGCATCCAGACATCCCCTTTGGCAGAGAAAATGCATAGATTAAGACAAATTCCATTGGCGTTCCCGCTTATAAGACCTACACTTGAAACCTCATCTCCCATGAGCCAGGCACTCACAAGAGCCCCATGAAGTTGATGAGGTGAAGGACGGCAAGTTCATCCTCTTCTCTATCCAACTCCCTTTCCCTAACAGCACAAAAGCTTTAAAAGATTGAAAATCCCCAGCGAGAAGAACAGAATGTTTTTAAATCGAGTGGTTATTCATTTACTTGCATAAAACATTTTTTTGTCTGGTGAGACTCAACACACTGTCATTTTTCAATAATAAGCCTCATCACTTTAGAACACCATTATCTTTCCTTAGTCAACAAGCTTTCAGAAACCAGCACTCCTACAGAAAAGACCTTCTCCTGCCAGGGTCACAGATGCTAGGAATTTTTAAACTGAACTCTAGCTACCATCAAATTCTTTCTTGCAGTCTACGTCACTTAAAAATCACCCACACAGTCCCCTTAAATGAGAAATCATGATGGTTCATGACTAATCCAACCCATGTTCACACATAACTGTGATTTCACGCATTTGGTTTCTTTTTTAATTTTAGGGATGCTGTGATCGAGCTATGGCCACAGAAACCTTAATTACAATCAACCAACCTGTAGTTGAACTTAAATTGAACTGTATACCTGACTGATAATTTTAGGATGCTATTTAAAGCCAGTAAGGCATAAAATAAATACTAATTTCTTACAGATAAAATATTAATAAATACATACATAAGTATATGTATACAAAAGAGTTGTTATATATTGGAGAATATAAAATAAAGGTAAAATATTAATAGCCCTCTTTTCCTCCTAAACTGTCTGCTTAGCCACTGCTTAACCATAATCACTTTACACATTACATCAAATCCCTAAGACAAGATTAGTACATGCATTGTCAACATCTGGTCTATAGCTAGAAACGATGTCCTAACATTAAAAAAAAAAAGTAAAGTATATTTAAAATAACCTAAAGTATTAAAACTGCTAAAATTCTAAATTGCATGTCTATATATTTGTTTTATCTTCAATTCTGAAAGTACTTTAAGTTCTAAGGGAGGAGGAGGTGAGTTTTCATAATTCAGTTAATTTAACTTACAATAAAGTAAGGCACTCAAAATGTATAGATGGACGTTCCTAGCCCCAGATATGTAAATATTTATACCAGTATTATTATTTCTAAATAGAACTACACATTCAGTAATCAGCATATCAGTGAAGATGCCCTTTTATTTTATAAAAATGAATAATCTCCCCCACTAGAAAGCAAGCTATATGAGCGAAAGAACTTCAATTTATTCATCTCTGTACATTCAGTGCCAAGAGTGCTTGTCTGCCACATAATGGGCACACAATAAATATTTGTTGAATGAATGAGCTGATATAAAAAATACCATATATCAGATTCAGCCACACCCAAGAATTTATTACCCAGCACTTCTCCACTTTTTTATTTTATTTTTTTTAGATTTTATTTATTCATTTTAGAGAGAGGAAGAAAGAGAGAGAGAGAGAGAGAGAGAGAGAAGGAGAGAGGAGCAGGAAGCATCAACTCCCATATATGCCTTGACCAGGCAAGCCCAGGGTTTCGAACTGGTGACCTCAGCATTCCAGGTCGACACTTTTATCCACTACGCCACCACAGGTCAAACACTTCTCCACTTTTGATACCATTAATTCAAAGACTCCGCTTCAAGTACAACCCCTGTCCTTCTAGGCTTACCACACTGGTTCTCAGACCTCATGAGGAAGGGTTCATTTTTCCATAGTTCCTTCTACTTAGGCCCTGTCAGCTCCCTCCTGTCTTTACTTCCTTTCCTAGACAGTCTGGATTCTATTGTTGTGACTGCACTCTTGTCAATGTCCTCAATAACCCATCTTTTCATTACAAATATCTGATAAAAGCGTAATCCTGGAAGTGCCCAAGTGTTGTGCCTTTATGACTGGGACTCCTGAGATCTACTGGCAAAAATAAAAATCACAATCTGGTGGATTATTATTATCAATATAAATTCTTAGTCACTAAGCTTGCCTCAACACTGCTTAACACTCCAAATATGCATCCCTGGTCCTAATTTCCTCTCTGGTCACTGTGATAACTATTTCAAACCTTCCTCAGGGACTTCAAATCTCCAGCCCTAAACCTTGCCCCATCTCAGCCATTGCTCTAAGAAGATGACTTTTCATCTTACATCACAGAGAAATAAAAATGCCCTCAGGTAAATTCCTGCTGTCAAATCTATAAACTTATTTTAATTTATATCTATTCAATTTTTGTTCTTCCAACACTAATGTCCTTCCCCTTGCTTAAGGGTAACCCCTCTACCTCATTCTGGATCCTTTTCCATCTGGCATAATGACTCTGTCCTGTAAGGACTTTGTTTTATCAATTATCCCTTTCTTCCCATCAGCTTTTAAAGATTTCTAAATCTCTTCTAAATTAAAGGAAAAAAAATCTCTGGATCTCAACCCTTCCTTTACCACCACCCCCTCTCTGCCCTTCAGAGCCAAATTTCCCTAAGGAATTGCCTATATTCATTGCCTCCATTTCCTCATATCCTAATCATTCCTTAACTCATCAAAGTCTAGAATCCCCTTCCCTTTCCTGAAATTTCTCTAAGGTCACCAAGAACCTTCTAAATCCAATGGACAATAGTCTTTACCTTTGCAGACCTCTCTGAATCTTTAGCACCCTTGACCAGTTTTTGATGGAGCCATTCCATTTTGGAAAAACATATCCTACTGCTATTCAAGTATATACATACATATATATATATATACATATATATATATACATATATATATATATATATATATCATAAGAATGTTTGATGATTGAACCAGCAAAACAAAACAAAATACAACTATTTAAACATCTACCAATAGGAAACTGATTAAATAAATTATGGTATATACATTTAATGGAATATAATGTCATTATTTAAAAAAAGAAAGAAGTACCTGGGTTCGATTCCCGACCAGGGCACACAGGAGAAATACCCATCTGTTTCTCCTCCCTTCCCCTTCTCCTTTCTCTCTGTCTCTCTCTTCCCCTCCCACAGCCAAGGCTTCATTGGAGCAAAGTTGGCCTGGGCGCTGAAGAAGGCTCCATGGCCTCTGCCTCAGGCACTAGAATGGCTCTGGTTTCAATGAAGCAATGCCCCAGATGGGCAAAGCATCACCCCCTGATGGGCATGCTGAGTGGATCCCTGTCCAGTGCATGTGGGACAGACGTCAGACAGACGTCTCTCTGCCTCCCCTCTTCTCACTTCAGAAAAATACCAAAAAAAAATGAAGTAGTTCCATATATACTGACATTGAAAGCTTGTCACAAATATTAAGGAAACAATACAGTGCAACACATATGTTATGATTGATTCTATTTGTATGTTTTTAATTTTTATGTGTAGGCAGGAAGAAAGGAAGGGAGGAAGGAAAGAAGGAAGAAAGAAAAGAAGAAAATATTTACACAGGCATGGAAAATGTCTGGAAAGACACACAAATTTAATATTGTCACTTCTGGGGAATAGGATATGGTAAGGAGAACAGAAGACTTACATGTTATGTTTTACTGGGTCAAGTAATAAAAAATATATAGTCAGTCCTTATGTACACCAACATTTCCAAAGTAGGTAAGAAAGAAGTTCAAATGAGATCAAAAGGGAATGGCCTGACAGACTGGGTGAAATCTATTTTAGTGTTTGCAGAGCTAAGGGAAAATAAAGAGAAAGGTGAATAATTTCAAACACGGAAAGAGAGATAGTTTAAAAACAAGGAGAAATAAGTATCCAATAGACGAAGAGCAGACACAGATAATTATTGAAGGAAGATCAAATGACCAACACATAAAAAAAGTAAAAGTTTCACTCTTACTAGTAATAAGATTTTTTACTTGTGCCTATCAATTCAGCAAATTTTTAAAAAGACAATATTCAATTTTAAAGAGGGAAGATGTAGGGAGTAATTTCATACTTAGTTGGCAAATGTTAATTAGTAAACCTTTTAGTGAAAACAATATGACAATCTGATTTCTTAAAAAAAAACTGAACGTCATAGAACTATCACAATTGTGATTAAATTATTGATTATGTGAGACATTGTTTAACACATACCTCCTCAGTTGGAAAAAAAAAAAGGCATCATCTACCCATCCATTTTTTAAAAAGACCAGCATCTCTCTTCTTCACTACATCTCAAAATCACCTAGCCTAGAAAATGGCACATTGTAGGCCCTCAGTAAATCAACCTATATTTTCTTATAAATTGCAAGCAATTGTTTAAAGACACTGATACTGCCTGACCTGTGGTGCTGCAGTGGATAAAGCATCAACCTGGAATGCCGAGGTCACCAGTTCAAAACCCTGGGCTTGCTCGGTCAAGGCACGTATGGGAGTTGATGCGTCCTGCTCCTCCCCCCTTCTCTTTCTATTCCTTTCTCTCTCTCTCTCTCCTGTCTCTCTAAAATTAATAAATAAAATCTAAAAATAAAAAATCTATATTACAACACTGATACTAAAGCTATTCTTATACCTGACTTGATAGAGCTACAAACAAGGAACAGTGTAGATGCCATGGAAATTTCCCATGTAATAAGAATTACTTGAGTTCTAGTTAGATTTGGATAGTCACACATATGAAAGCCACAGTGGTCCATCATTTCAACTATTCTGCCAACAGTGTTCAATCTTCTGCCTTCTTATATTTCTGTTACAGTCACCTAGAAAAATACTCAAACTAGACTGTCCACACTCTGTTTCTACACCTAGGCTGATGAGTGATGGAGAGAATGGATACGAGGTTCTGTAATTTGGGGCAGAGACACATTTAAGTTATCCAAACCCTCTTGGCTCATTATAAAGAGGCAATTTTGCCCTGGCCAGTTGGCTCAGTGGTAGAGCGTCGGCCTGGCGTGCAGGAGTCCCGGGTTCGATTCCCGGCCAGGGCACATAGGAGAAGCGCCCATCCGCTTCTCCACCCCTCCCCCTCTCCTTCCTCTCTGTCTCTCTGTTCCCCTCCCGCAGCCAGGGCTCCATTGGAGCAAAGTTGGCCCGGGCACTGAGGATGGCTCCATGACCTCTGCCTCAGGTGCTAGAGTGGCTCTGGTCACAACAGAGCAATGCCCCGGATGGGCAGAGCATCACCCCCTGGTGGGCGTGCCAGGTGAATCCCAGTCGGGCGCATGCGGGAGTCTGTCTGACTGCCTCCCCGTTTCCAGCTTCAGAAAAATACAAAAAAAAGAGGCAATTTGAATGCTACACCTCTAAATAGTTCCTCTTTCCATCCCTCTCAAATGCTATTCCAATCCCACATCACTCATCAAATAGAACCTCCCTCAAAACCTTGTCTTTCCACAGCTCCTTCTTCCTCCACAACCTCATCAATCCTGCCCTTTTTTCTCTCCTGTCTCCATGGAAGAGCCACCTCCCTCTCTCTAAGGCCAATCTTTTCACCTCTTTCACTCTGGAGCCCCCATCCTCTTGTTTTCTCAACGACTTTGCATCATCAAGTTCTGTGCCATCTACACATAAATGGGCTCACCCCCACCTATATTTAAACAAAAACAAAATTAGTTAACATTTTTTACCATAAGAAACATTCTCTCCTTCCCATCACAGCCAAGGCCCTTCAAAGTGTATACCATATTCCTTATCAGTCCTCAGTGCTTATTCTCCAATTCTCTACAATCTGCCTTTTCTCCTCCTGCTGCACTAATCTCATCATTGACCTAATTGCCAAATCTAATGAACATGTTTTTAAATGTTTTATAGTGTGTTTTATCTGATTACAAGAGGGATACACATCACAAACAGAGTTATGACATATGACAGACTAGAGAGAGAAAAAAATTACACTATATACAGGCAATGGGTAGATTTCCTTAATAAATATAATATTCTTGCAAACAAATTAAACATGCAACATATAACCCAAAAGAAAAATGTGCAAAGGATATTAAAGAGCAAATCTCAGGGAGAATGCAAATAGATAACATACATGAAAAGATCCTCTGCCTCACCAGTGATCAGAGAAATGAAAGTTAAATCATTTGGATAGTATTTTTCACCTAGCATATTGGCAAGAATTAAAAAGAATATCCATCTTCAGCAAGGGCTTAAGAAAAGACAATATTAATGGTGACAGTATAAATTCTTCTTAGATGTCACTTTGGCAGTGCCTACTCACATTTTTTAAAATATATGTCTTTTGACATAACAATTCTCCTAATAGAAAGTTATCTCACATAAGTATTTGTGTGTTGTGCATCTTATATCTACATCCATCCTTTATCATTGTGCAAAGATACTTATTTCAGCCTTGGGGTGGCTCAAACGAGGGTAATAAACAAATGAGATATATACATGTGGCAAAATATATGACCAACTTAGAAGTTCAGGTCAACAGGACGTGCTGATAAATTGCATGTTGGGGGTGAAAGAAAGACAGGAATCAAAGGTGACTCTAGGTCCTTGCTTTGAGCAACTGAATGGTGGATGCTGGTGCCATTTTACTGAGATAGGAAAATCTGAGGGAAGGGTTTGGAGCTGTGAAAGAATCAGGAGTCCTGTTTTGACCATGTTACACTTGAGATGTTTATTTGACATCCAAGTAGAGATGTCAAATAGGTCACTGGATAGATGAGGCTGTAGCTCAGAAGAAAGGTTGATGCCTGACCAGGTGGTGGCACAGTGGATAGAGCATCGGACTGGGACATGGAGGACCCAAGTTCTAAACCCTGTGGTCGCTTGCTTGAGCATGGGCTTACCAGCTTAAGCATGGGGTTGCTGGCTTGAGCATGGGATCAAAGACATGACTCCATGGTTGTTGCCTTGAGCCCAAAGGTCACTGGCTTGAAGCCTAAGGTCACTGGCTTTAGCAAGGGGTCACTCTGCTGTAGCCTCCCGGTCAAAGCACATATGAGAAAGCAATCAATGAACAACTAAGGAGACTAAGGAGCCATAACAAAGAATTGATGCTTCTCATCTCTCTCCCTTCCTGCCTGTCTGTCCCTCTCTGTTCCTCTCTCTGTCTCTGTCACAAAAAAAGGGTTGAATCAGAGACACAAATTTTAGAGTGATGAGTGTATCGATACATGGTATTTAAAACCATAGGGCTTAAAAGAAAAACCATAGGACTGGATGAGTGCTTCTAGGAAGATTCTAGATGGCAAAAAGTCCATAGACTGAGCCCTGTGTCACTCCAATGCTGAGAGGTCAGAGAGATAAATTTAGTAGAATAGGGGCTGAGACGAAGTTTTCTGTACAAATGAGTTTCAAAGAACTTAAGACACATCAATTGGTGAAGAATCACATACTGTATTTATCACCATATCAAGGGCCCAATTCCTTCCAAACCTGTATTTTAAGGGATTCTAGTCCTCTTTTCTTTCTATTTCAAAGCACATTTAAAAAGAACAGTACTTTTTATTCCTTCTACATTATGTGTGGTTGACTCACAGTATAACTCTCCTAATACAAAACCAGTCAAGTACCATACAAGTAGCACCCAGCAATGGCTTTTCCATAAAGTTCATAACCCAACAACTACTTCATTTCTAAAAGGCTAAAGAAACTTGAGGTCAGAAACTTAATTTGTGGAATCTTAATCTTTTGGGCTGTTCACTTTCTATTGCACTGTAATTTTCTCCAGCTTCTTATTGAGCTTACCAAATGTCTAAAACATATCAAGACATCTGACAATCCATACCCCCTCCTCTTAGAATAGCCTCCCTTCTTACCCACCAGAAGCATAGCATTTTTACACTTCCACTTTAGACTTCAGAAGTTTCCATCCAGAGACTTGTATCTTAAAAAAGAGAGAGAGAGGAAGTACTTCCAGCTAGGTCATAGTTGTCATCAGGAGTAAAATCTCAAAGCAAAACACTGCAGAAGGAAACTATGAGAACTTGGCCCAGGGAAACTTTACAGCTGGGGTCACAGGCAGGGGTAACTTAGTTTCAGTTCCAGAAGACCATAAAGGAGTACCAATTCCTAGAACAGTAATGTCATTCATTAATTCATTTAACAAAATATTAGCAAGCATCTATGTGTCAGGCCCTGTTATGGAACTTACATTAATGAGAGGGGAAAGGGACAGACAATAAGAAAGAAAAATGAGCCTGGCCTGTGGCGGCACAGTGGATGGAGCATCGACATGAAATCCTGAGGTCGCAGGTTCAGAACCAGGGTTTGGCCGGTCAGGGCACAGACAAGAAGCAATCAATAAATAGCTAAAGTGAAACAACTATGAGTTGATGCTTTTCTCTCTCTCTCTCTCTCTCTCTCTCTCTCTCTCTCTCTCCTTTCTCTCTCAAATCAAATAAAATCTTTTAAAAATAAAAAAAGGAAAATGAATAATATACAAACTATGTTACATTAGAGTAATATGGTAAGGAGGAGACACATAGAAACTTCAGGGAAAGGGTGCATGTTTAAAGGGATGGTTAGAGCCTAACCTGTGGTGGTGCAGTGGATATGGCATCAACCTGGAATACTGAGGTCGCCGGTTCAAAACCCTGCACTTATCTGGTCAAGGCACATATGGGAGTTGATGCTTCCTGCTTTTCCCCCTTTGTCTCTCTCTCTCTCTCTCTCTCTCTCTCTCTCTCTCTCTCTCCTCACTCTCACTCTCTCTCCTCTCTAAATTGAATAAATAAAAAAATAAATAAAAAGGATGGTTAGAGAAGGCCTCACTGAAGTGACATCTAGGCACACATTTCTTGCTGTCAAACTTCAATGCCTCAGAAAGGCATCTTTTGTACTTCAATCCCACCGTCGCCAGACTTAAGGCCCTTAGAGGCAAGGTATTCTCAGTTACTAGCACAAATAGTGTTAATTTCTCATGCTTAAGACAAAAGGAGCTCCAAGATCTAATCATTGCCTTTAAAGAAGTTACACCTTTCAGGTGAAAAAAAGAACGAAGTATGAAAGGTGTTAAGGGCTTTCCTGTGGTGTAAATAAAGTGCTTTAGGATAAGAATAACTGGTAACTCTACTTGGAGGAAGGAATTATGTGTTCAGAAAGGCTGTTCCTGCCTGACCTGTGGTGGCGCAGTGGATAAAGTGTCGACCTGAAACGCTGAGGTCACCAGTTCGAAGCCCTGGGCTTGCCTGGTCAAGGCACATATGGGAGTTGATGCTTCCTGCTCCTTCCACGCCTCTCCCCCCCCCCTCTCTCTCCTCTCTAAAATGAATGAATGAATAAATAAATAAATAATATATCCAAAAAGGATAAATCACAGAAAGGCTGTCCCGAAGGAGGTGACTTTAGAGTTAAATCTTGAATAGGAATTAAGAACAAGAGAGTGATATGGGTGGCCAGTTATCTTTTCAGGAAAAAAATAAAATAAAGAAGAAAGAAGTTTGAGCAAGGATCCAAAGATGAGATCATGGAGAACACTATCCCTGCTTAAAGTCCTCCATCCATCCCACCATAAAACAAGCCAACACTCCCTTCAGGCCCTCTGGCCTGGCTATTGGGAAGTCCTTTTCAGTACCACATTCTCATTTCTCCCTTAGGTGGCAGGAGAGGAAGAGGTTGAGCCAGGCACACATCCCTAGAATCCAGAGTTACCCATTTCTAACTCCAGAACAATCACTGTTGAGCTGGAAGCCCTGGAGATTTCATTCAGCCAGGTACACTCAGGGGTGTGTACTTATAGTGGCAATGTGACAGCTGGACCCTGTTGGAATTGAAATGAAGTGGGTAAGATACTAGTGAGGTAAGTAGTCCAAAGTCTCCACAGTGTGTTCAGGTTGGAGTCAAGGACCAAAACTTGTGTATGCTTCAGCTTGGAAGGGGATTTTTAATCACAGAGGCCTCACTTGGGAGCTATTTAGTGTAACTAACATCTAAGCCAGCAGAGGTGGTGTGACAGAGGATAGGAACACAACTGTGCAGTCAAATGGCCCAGTTCTGCCCCTCTTCTGGTGGGTGATTTGGGGCAAGGCACTTAACCTGAGTCTCCTTTTCATCACAACACAATTATAATTGTAGTGTCTACTATATAGAGTTATCATGAGGATTATATGAGATAATTACTATGTCAAGAAGTATCACAGCGCCTGGCTCAGTGGATTCTAACTACCATTATTAGTAGCAGCCTTTAAGGGGAAAAGCTCAGAGTATCATCTCGAATGCTACATATCCTCACAGGTCAATTAACCCCGAATAGGCCTCCAAACTCCATTTCACTGCTCTGACCTGGAGTGAGTCTCCTGAAGCTGTGTTATCAGAAATGCCCCCCCACCCCCACCAGTTCACAAGCCAAGTTGGTGGTGTTTTTCTACTAGAATTTTCAGTAAGTGTTAAAAAAAATAAAACTACAACAGGAAACTTCCTCAGGGCCTCAACTCTTTGCATCAGACATTGTTGTTCCCCACAAATCAGCAGGTAAACACATTAGGGCATTAATACCTTAATATTAATGGACTTCTGAGGGGTGGAGTTGGGAACCTGAAAAAGCAGAAAATAAGCTAGTTAAAAATAGGGGGTCCAGAGTGTACTGAAGATTAATTTCTGCCACAAATGTTCAGGGTCTAGGGCCAACCCTGCCAAAAGCTGTACTGTGGAACGTTGAGGTCCTCTGGTTCTGAAGAAGTAGGGTACTGGGGGAAGGAAAGTTTAGTTAATGAGAAACAGATCACTTGTTCAAGCTACCAGAATCCGAACCAAAATATTTTACCAGAAAACCAACCATTTCATTCTACCGTATGGGCTGGAGGCGCTCATCTACCCTCTTACAAACCATCGCGGAAGACCTAAGTGTTCTGGGACCTTTCTGAGGGCTCCGGGGACCCTCCTCGCGGAGCAAATCCTGGAAGCCTGCTTGAAGGGTGGCAAGAAAAAGCAGTTGAGCTCCAGAGCACACAGCTGGGTCCCCAGCCCCAAGTGCTGAAGGAGCTCACTCGAGGGCGGAGCGGGGGCCGACCAGCCCGCAGGCAGCCTTTACCTGTGGCGGGCCGGCCGACGTCCAAGAAGACGATGCTGCCCGCCGGCCGGAAGAGGCGCGGGGCAGAGACCACGCGGACGGCCGGGACCTGCGACAGAAAGCAGCGAAAGGGTGGCTCGATGCCTCCCAGGACACAGATCCCGCTAGGAACTCGGCCCCACCCCCGCCCCAGGGCGGCTCTCGGGATGTGCCCCAACTCGGACAGGCGGGAAAAGCCGGCCGTTCGGCGCGGGGCGAGACGGGGGACAGCCAGGGGCACAGCCCGCGTTCGCGACGGGTGGTGTAAGGAAGGCGCCCGGGGAAAGCACACCGGCGGGGAGGGACCGCTCCAAGAGGACGGCAGTGAAGGAATGGAGGTGGCGGTCCGGAGAGGCCAACGGGAAGGGGGAAAGGAAAGGCTGGGAAGCGATGGGGGTAGGGAAGGGCGTAGGGCTCTGAGATGGGGGTGGGGGCGCAGCGAAAAGGGGCTGGGGGTCGGGGAGGGGCCCTGGACCTGGCGCGAAGGGGCGGCCTCTGGCCGCGCACCCACCTGTCACCTGCAACAGGTGCCGCGAGAGGGCGAGACGTCCCAGTGTGGGATTCGGGCCAGGGTCTAAGGCTCCGGAAAGACTGCAACCTCGCTTAGGCGGCTGGCCCTTCTCACCCTCCCGGGAGGCGGAAAAAGCTGCAACTTTCCCTGGAGCGGGGAGGAGCTGGACTCTTAAAGGGACCGCACAGCGCTCCGGGCCCCCCAGTAGGGGACCACACCACCCCAAGGGGAGCTCTGGGAGCCAAAGCCTTAAAGCACTGGAGGGATGCCCTCCCGGGTTAGAAAAGGGAATTTCGGAACTAAGGGTAGGAGGTCTTAGACTAGACCTGACCTTGCTTTCACTTCCATCTGTAGTCACTCTCTCAGATAATAAATTACCTGCCTCTGCCGCTCCAGAGTCAAAAGTTCTCAAACTGTAGTGTATTTTTAGGAAGATGAAGCCTCTAAACCATATAATTTGGGAAGATAAAATATGAGACCATTTTGATCCTTTGACTTTTCCTATTTTGTGACAAAGAAAAATGTCTAAAATAGAAATGTTTTGCAAAAAGATCATAAGACTATATTCACACAGGGACACAACTGGGTAAAACATCGAACTCACTATTAATCAAAGGAGAACAAATTAGAATAAAAATGAGATTCTTTGGCAAAGAATTTTATTTGTTTTAATAACTCGTAATGATGACAAAGTAGCCATCAGACAAGCTCCCTCATTACTGCTGGTAGGAGTGTATGTTGGATAAAAACACTTTTAGACAGCATGTGAGCAGTATTTATCAAGAGGCATTAAAATCTTCATATCTACCCAGATTGCAGAATCCTCTCCCCTTCTTTTCCTCCCTCTCTTTCCCTCTATTCTTCTCAAACAGCCAAGCTCAAGTCCCTCTCAAATGTCATCAGCAATTAAACACGTTCAATTCTTTACTGTCTTTTAAAAACTTCCCCCTAAGTACCCCTGTACGGGCAACTTGATTGAAAATGTACTTTACAGGTACATTTACAATCTCTATTCCCTTTCTTCTTACTCAGCATGGCTTCCTTCCGTAACAATCCACTGAAACTGTTCTCAACAAGATATCCAGCCAATGACCTCCATGCCAAAAAATAAAAAATAAATAAATAAACAAGGCATTCTCAGTCCTTGCCTTGCTTGGCCTCTCCCCTACATTTAACACTGGTAACCATTTCCTCTTCCTTGAAAGTCTTCCTGTGGCATCTATGACACATACTCTTCTGCTTTTCCTCCTACCTCTTCTCAGTCTCCTTTGTAGACTCCACTCTGCTATCTAACCTCTGAAAGCCAGACATTCTCAGGAAAAAGCTACATGTACTTTCTCCTAAATGATATCTTTTAGTCATTTGGTTTTAATTACCATTTATATGGTCACAACTATAACTGTATATATCTGTCTAGACATTGCCACTGAGCTCTGGGTTGTTTTTTTTTTTTAGTGTGAGAGAAAGGCAGAGAAAATTAAGGGAGAGAGATGAGAAGCATCAACTCGTAGTTGCATCACTTTAGTTGTTTATTCATTGCTTCTCACATGTACCTTGACCAGGGGGAGAGAGGGGCTCTAGCTGAGCCAGTGACTCCTTGCTTCCAAGCCAGTGACCTTGGGCT
Source organism: Saccopteryx leptura (assembly GCF_036850995.1). Taxonomy (NCBI): domain Eukaryota; kingdom Metazoa; phylum Chordata; class Mammalia; order Chiroptera; family Emballonuridae; genus Saccopteryx; species Saccopteryx leptura. The sequence goes on along the minus strand of NC_089516.1, from coordinate 82,666,371 downwards.
CAAGCCAGTGACCCCATGCTCAAGCTGGTGAGCTTGTACTCAAGCCGGTGACCTAGTGTCCCAGGTCGATGCTCTATCTACTACACCACCACTGGTCAGGCTAAGCTCTACTTTCTTGACATCTCCACTTGGATGTCTTGCAGGCACTTCCAACTCAACATATCCAAAGATGAACGTACCATCTTTTCTCTTAAATTTGCTCTTCCTCCAGTGTTTCTTATCTCAGTATAAAAATTTTTTTAAAAATCAAAATAACAAAACCAAGGCAGAAACTTGGCACCTAACATAGTACCTGACACATAGTAGGCTGTCACTAATAATTATATAATGAATGAATAAATGTGTATTCCACAAAATTTTTGTACAATGATGTTATTGCAGTATTACTTAGAATAATCAAATACTTGGGGGAAAAAAACCTAATGGTTAAGTAAATTAGTGTAGCCATACAATAGAATATTATATAGCTAATAAAATTAATACAGTGATCCCTCCTTATCCATGAGAGATACAGTTCATGAACCCTAAGGGATTTCTGAAACCACAAACAGTGCTGAACCCTATATATACTAGTTTTTCCTCCTATACATACATACCTGTTTACTTAAAGGAAGCACTTTACAGCTTCCCTTTCGTACAAATGGCAGCATCACTATTCTGTGCTTTGGGGTCATTATTAAATATAACAAGGGTTACTTTAACCTAAATACTTTGATACCATGACAGTTGATCTGATAACCAAGAGAGCCAGATATCAATAATAGGCAGGTAGTGTAAACAGCGTGAATATACTAGACAAAGGGATGGTTCACATCCTGGGTGAGATGGAGCAGGACAACATGAAATTTCATCACATTACTCAGAATGGCACACAATTTAAAATTTGTGACTTGTTTATATCTGGAATTTTCCATTTAATATTTTCAGAACACAGTTGACCACAGATAACTGAAAGCATGGAAAGCAAAACCACAGATAGCAGGGAACTATTGTATTTAAACATAGTTCATAATAGGAAAATGCTATGTCTAATATTAATTGTAAGTAGGATATAACATTTATATAAAATATTATCATAAATAATGGAAATAGGTCCATATGTATGGGGGAAAAGGCTATAAGGAAATACGCAAAATATTAATAGTGGCTATTTCTAGGTGTTGAAACTAAATGAGTTTTTCATTTTCTTCCTACTTTTCTGTATTTTTCAACTTCCTTATAATGAGCGTGTATAGCTTTGATAATGTAAAACATCATTTTAAAATGTTTTAATAGAGAAAGAAAAAATCATCTTAATTTTAGAAGACAAAACAGTAAAATTCAGGCCCAGGGTCTACCAAGTGTTTTCTTTCATGCTTGAATCCTTCAATACCTTGCACATAATCTGAAGTTCAAAGAAGCCACTTCAAAAAGGAAATCTTTTCGTTCTGTCTAGCTTTGCCTACTGCATCCTCGAGGCCTCTCTCTGCTTAGCCCTAGGCTTTGAATGTTTTCACCTTCGTAACCTAGCCTGTAGGAACTCAGACCAGGCACTTTTCTCTGCTCCTTCTTCACAGGTGGTGCTTGGCAGGAGCTAGAAACACCCTCAAGCCAGAAGGGACTTCAGAAGACATTTAGTTCAATCTTCTTATTCCGCAGCAAAACTTCCAGATACAATTTCAAATTTTACTTCTTTATACGTGAGCACTTCCTAATTCTCCAAAGTCTACCTCATTAAAGTGTATGTATGATGATCTGGCTTCTTTACTCTAAGACAATATCACTAAACCAGCTGCAAATACAGGGACAAACTTAAACAATGAACCAAAACAAAGTTAGTAATGGCCTGTTTACAGATTCTATGCTTTGCAAACTGCTATCCATTTCTGTTTGATCCTCTTTGTTTGCTACAAGGATCCTGTGCTCAAATTCTTATGCCAAATATTTTGTGGAATCCAATGCAATGCAAGCAAACCAGGGTATCATCTTGTGCAATAATGTAAACAGAAACTTCTGAATTATTATCCTATATATAGTATGTAAGCTCTTATCGCATAGTAAATGTTTGGATTCAATGAGTGGTTCAGTTTTACCACATTGAGGGAGTCTTGGCTGGTGCAAACTGATAGGATAAAGTTTTTTTCTCAGCCCTAGGTGACAGAATGTTTCAGTATTGAGCATGCTCTTTTTGGAAAGTATTAAATATTTTTAAAATACATAAATGTATAATCAATAAAATAACAAGTATATGCACACTACCCAGCTCAAGAAATAAGGCATTACCACTGCAATCAGAACCTTTTATATACACCACCATCCCTAAGTTTTCACTCTCACAGATTTGATCTTGATAATTTCCATGTGTATCTTTATACATTTACCACCTATGTGTCTATCCTTAAATAATATGTACTACTTCACAGAAATAATATTACCATCTGTACTTCATTCAGTTTGCTTTCCTCACTCAACAGTATGCTTATGAAATTCATCCCTGTTAACTAGATCTAATTCATTATCATCACTATAGAGCATTCCAGGCATAACAATATTGTGATTTATATGTGTTCTCTTATTGATCAGATACTTTTCAATTGCCAAAGTCTTAATTCTGGATGCCAGGAGACTCTCTATTTCTTGTTGGGTAATAGTTTACTTTTGAGAAAAAAAAAAAAAAAAAGAAGACTGAACAAAGAAAGAAGGCTTCTTGACCAAGCATATTTAGTACACTAGTGCTCTATAGTGATTACAGGGTATAAAAAGTAGATTCAACCTCTGGTTCAGTCAAATTAAGGGTTTCTCAACCCCCACACTATTAACATTTTGGACCAAATAATGCTTTGGTGTTCACAGCTATCCTGTGCATTGTAGGATGTATAGTAAAATCTATAGCAGAATCTCTGACATCTAACAACTAGACACCAATAATGACAACTAAAACTGTCTCCAGCTATTGCCAAATGTACTTAGTTTAGAACAACTGGTAAAGATGTAATGAGCACCTTTTATATGCAAAGCACTTTAGTAGGTGCTAAGGGAAGAAATAAGATGAATAAACACTGAAATGAAAAACTAAAGTGTCTTTTCATTCAAAGATATGTATTGAGCAGATAATAAATGGAAAGTATATGGTGCTAGGCACTGGAATTTTGGTACCTCTTTCCTCATGGTGTTCACCATTTATTGCATGGGGTGGGTGGAGACATACAAACTATAAATATACAATTATAATACAATGTGAAAAGCACAAAGCTGGGTAGATGTGCAGGTTATGTGGGAATATCTAGCAAGGCCACTTCCTCTAGCCTAGTGGGAAGTGGTCAGTGAAGCGTTCCTGGAAAAAGTAATCTCAAAATATAAATAGGAATTTCCTAGACCAAAAAGGCATTCCAGGCAGAGAAAATAGCATAAACATGAACAAAAGGCTGATTTTAAAAAGATAGCAACAGAGAAAAGAAGTATGAATACAATAAAAAAAAAAACACACACCAAAAGATAGAAAAACAAAAGAGAAGAATCAAACAAGACACAAAACTAATAGAAAGCAATGTATAAAATGGCAATAGGGAACCCACAAGTGTCAATAATTACACTAAATGTAAACAGATTAAACTCACCAATAAAAAGGCACAGAGGCCTGACCTGTGGTGGTGCAGTGGATAAAGCGTCGACCTGGAATGCTGAGGTCGCCGGTTCAAAACCCTGGGATTACCTGGTCAAGGCACATATGGGAGTTGATGCTTCCTCCTCTCTCTCTCTCTCTCTCTCTCTCTCTCTCTCTCTCTCTCTCTCTCTCCTCCTTCTCTCCTCTCTAAAATGAATAAATAAAGTCTTAAAAAATAAAAAAAATAAAAGTTGTCCACTTAAAAAAAAAAAGGCACAGAGTAGCATCCAACTGTGTGCTGCCTACAAGAAACTCATCTAAGCAACAAGGATAAAAACAAATTCAAAGTGAAAGGCTGGAAAACAATACTCCAAGCAAATAACATCCAAAAAAAAGCAGGCGTGGCAATACTCATATCTGATAATGCTGACTACAAGACAGCAAAAGTACTCAGATAAATATGGTCATTTCATAATGACTAAGGGGACGCAGAATCAAGAAGACATAACAATTCTTAATATATATGCACCAAACCAAGGAGCACCAAAATATATAAGACAGCTACTTATTGACCTTAAAACAAAAACTGACAAAAATACAATCATACTTGGAGACCTCAATACACCGCTGATGGCTCTAGATCGGTCATCTAAACAGAGAATCAGTAAAGATATATTGGCCTTAAACAAAACACTAGAGCACCTGATATGATAGACATCTACAGGACATTTCATCCCAAAGTGACTGAGTATACATTTTTCTCCAGTGTACATGGATCATTGCCAAGAATTGACCATATGTTGGGCCACAAAAATAACATCAGCAAATTCAGAAAAATCGAAGTTGTACCAAGCATATTTTCTGATCATAAAGCCTTGAAACTAGAATTCAACTGCAAAAAAGAGGAAAAAAAACGACAAAAATGTGGAAACTAAACAACATACTTTTAAAAAATGAATGAGTCAAAGAAGAAATAAGTGCAGAGATCAAAAATATATATACAGACAAATAAAAATGACAATATAACTCAGAATCTATGGGATGCAGCAAAAGCAGTGATAAGAGGGAAGTTCATATCACTTCAGGTCTATATGAACAAACAAGAGAGAGCCCAAGTGAACCACTTAACTTCACACCTTAAGGAACTGGAAAAAGAAGAACAAAGACAACCCAAAACCAACTGAAGAAAGGAGATAATAAAAATCGGAGCAGAAATAAATGATATAGAGAACAGAAAAACTATAGAAAAAATTAATAGAACAAGGAGCTGGTTCTTTGAAAAGATCAATAAAATTGACAAACCCTTGGCAAGACTTACCAAGGAAAAAAGAGAAAGGACTCATATAAACAACAAAATCCAAAATGAAAGAGGAGAAATCACCACAGATATCGTAGATATACAAAGAATTATTGTAGAATACTATGAAAAACTTTATGCCACTAAAGTCAACAATCTAGAAGAAATGGATAAATTCGAAGAACAATACAACCTTCTTAGACTGAGTCAAGAAGAAGCAGAAAGCCTAAGCAGACCAATTAGTAGGGAAGAAATAAAAAAAACTATTAAAAACCTCCCCAAAAATAAAAGTTCAGGCCCAGACGGTTATACTAGTGAATTCTATCAAACATTCAAAGAAGACTTGGTTCCTATTCTACTCAAAGTCTTCCAAAAAATTGAAGAAGAAGCAATACTTCCAAACACATTTTATGAGGCCAACATAACCCTCATACCTAAACCAGGCAAGGACAGCACAAAAAAAAGAAAACTACAGACCAATATCTCTAATGAATATAGATGCTAAAATACTAAACAAAATACTAGCAAATTGAATAAAACAACATATTAAGAAAATTGCCTGACCTGTGGTGGCGCAGTGGATAAAGCGTTGACCTGGAAATGCTGAGGTCGCCGGTTTGAAACCTGGGCTTGCCTGGTCAAGGCACATATGAGAGTTGATGCTTCCAGCTCCTCCCCCCTTCTCTCTCTCCTCTCTCTCCCTTTCTGTCTCTCTCTCTCCTCTCTAAAAATGAATAAATAAAATAAAAATAAAATAAAATAAAATGTTTAGAAAAAAAAAAAGAAAATAACACATCAGGATCAAGTGGGTTTTATCCGAGAATCTCAAGGATGGTTCAACATACATAAAACGGTTAACATAATACACCATATCAACAGAACAAAGAACAAAAACCACATGATCTTATCAATAGATGCAGAAAAGGCATTAGATAAAATACAACACAATTTTATGTTTCAGACTCTCAACAGAATGGGTATAGAAGGAAAATATCTCAACATGATAAAGGCCATATATAATAAACCATCAGCTAACATCATATTAAATGGCACAAAACTGAAGGCTTTCTCCCTTAAATCAGAAACAAGACAGGGTTGTCCACTCTCTCCACTCTTATTTAATGTGGTGCTAGAGGTTCTAGCCAGAGCAATCAGACAAAACAAAGAAATAAAAGGCATCCATATCGGAAAAGAAGTAAAGGTATCCCTTTTTGCAGATGATATGATCCTATACATCGAAAACCCCAAAGAATCTACAAAAAGACTACTAGAAACAATAAACCAATACAGCAAGGTTGCAGGATACAAAATTAACATACAAAAGTCCACAGCCTTTCTATATGCCAACAATGAAACATTTGAGAATGAGTTAAAAAAATAATCCCCTTCACGATTGCAACAAAAAAAATAAAATACCTAGAATAAACATAACAAAGAATATAAAGGACCTATATAATGAAAACTACAAAGCATTGTTAAGGGAAATCGAAAAAGATTCAATGAGATGGAAGAATATTCCTTGTTCTTGGATAGGAAGAATAAATATAATCAAGATGGCCATATTACCCAAAGCAATATACAAATTTAATGCAATTCCCATCAAAATTCCAATGACATTTTTTAAAGAAATTGAACAAAAAATCATCAGATTTATATGGAACTATAAAAACCTCAAATAGCCAAAGCAATCCTAACAAAAAAGAATGAAGCTGGGGGCATTACAATACCTGAGTTCAAACTATATTATAGAGCCACAACAATCAAAACAGCATGGTATTGGCAGAAAAATAGACACTCAGACCAATGGAACAGAATAGAAAGTCCAGAAATAAAACCACATATATATGGTCAAATAATTTTTGATAAAGGGGCCAACAACACACAATGGAGAAAAGAAAGCCTCTTCAACAAATGGTGCTGGGAAAACTGGAAAGCTACATGCAAAAGAATGAAACTTGACTACAGTGTGTCCCCTTGTACTAAAATTAATTCAAAATGGTTCAAAGACCTAAAAATAAGACCTGAAACAATAAAGTGCATAGAAGAAGACATAGGTTCTAAACTCTTGGACCTTGGTTTTAAAGAGCATTTTATGAATTTGACTCCAAAGGCAAGGGAAGTGAAGGCAAAAATAAATGAATCGGACTACATCAGACTAAGAAGTTTTTGCTCAGCAAGAGAAACTGACAACAAAATAAACAGACAGCCAACTAAATGGGAAATTATATTTTCAAACAACAGCTCAGATAAGGGCCTAATATCCAAAATATACAAAGAACTCATAAAACTCAACAACAAACAAACAATCCAATAAAAAAATGGGAAGAGGACATGAACAGACACTTCTCCCTGGAAGAAATACAAATGGCCAACAGATATATGAAAAGATGCTCATCTTCATTAGTTATTAGAGAAATGCAAATCAAAACTGCAATGAGATACCACCTCATACCTGTTAATTAGCTATTATTAACAAGACAGGTAACAGCAAATGTTGGAGAGGCTGTGGAGAAAAAGGAACCCTCATTCACTGTTGGTGGGAATGTAAAGTAGTACAAACCATTATGGAAGAAAGTATGGTGGTTCCTCAAAAAACTGAAAATAGAACTACCTTATGACCCAGCAATCTCTCTACTGGGTATATACCCCAAAAACTCAGAAATGCCGCGGACCAGCGCGGCTCCAAATAACGGTGCGGAATTGAGGAAACACACTTTGTCAGAACAAAACTGATGGGACCGGGAGGACTCTTCAAACTGCCTGGCAGCATCTGAGTGCCTCACAGCCCCAGTTCGCTTTATTATATAGACCTATGCAAATCAAGGACCCTGATACAAAGTTGCACATCAAAGGCTAAGACAGGAACTCTCCCAAGGCAAAAACAGGATACATTAGTGAAATTTACAAATATCTGAAACAAACAACGAGGCAGAGGAAGGGCATGTATATTGCTTCCTGCAACCCAAGGAAACAAGTGGAGTGGGTGCAAACACTCAGCATCAAAGCCAAATATGGAGATGGAGGGGGGAGAACTTAGCCTTTTGCTAAGCCTTGAATCTGTAATGGCTTCCTGCCATTAACGGTCCACAACACAGAAACATTGATACATAAAGACACATGCAGCCCCATGTTCATTGCAGCATTTTTCACAGTGGCCAAGACATGGAAACAACCAAAAAGCCCTTCAATAGAAGACTGGATAAAGAAGATGTGCCACATATACACTATGGAATACTATTCAGCCATAAGAAATGATGACATCAGATCATTTACAACAAAATGGTGGGATCTTGATAACATTATACAGAGTGAAATAAGTAAATCAGAAAATACCAAGAACTGCATTATTCCATACGTAGGTGGGACATAAAAATGAGACTAAGACACATTGAGAAGAATGTGGTGGTTGGGGGGGGGGAGGGGGGAGGGGAGGGACACAAAGAAAACTAGATAGAAGATGACGGAGGACAATCTGACTTTGGGGGATGGGTATGCAACATAATTGATTGACAAGATGACCTGGACATGTTTTCTTTGAACATATGTACCCTGATTTATTGATGTCACCCTAGTAAAATTAAAAAAAAAAAAAAAAAGAACAAAAGGCTAGAAACACTACGCCTATCCAAGTGAAGATGGTGGTGTTAGAGCATGACATGTAAGGGAAAAACGATCACAGATGAAGTTAAAAAGATGATGTAAAAAAAAAAAAAAGATGATGTATTAGTTAGCTAGGGCTGCCATAACAAACTGAGGGGCTTAAATAACAGAAACTATTGTCTCACAGTTCTGGAGGCTAGAAGTCTGAGATTAAGGTGTCTGTAGGGTTAGTTCTTCTGAGAGGTATGAAGAAGAATCTTAAAAGTTTTTAGCTTTGCATTATCAACCTCCAAAGAACAAACCAGTCCTTCAAATCAGTTCCCCTCTTCTAACTTCTAGTGGTCTGTTGACAATCTTTGTCATTTCTCAGATTATACAAGCATCACCTCATTCTCTCCACATGGTGCTTTCCCTATGCATGTGTCCTTGTGTCTAAATTTTCCCTTTTTGTAAAGATAGTAGTCGTATTGTATTAGAGTCTACTCTAATGACCTCATCTTAACTAATTACATCTACAATGACCTTATTTCCAAATTAGGAGACATTCTGAGGTACTTGGGTTTAGGACTTCAACATATGGATTTTATGGAGGCACATAATTTTACCCATAACAGATAGGTAGGAATTAGAATTTCAGAGGCCTTGTCAGTCTTGTTAAGAATATGGACTTTATTCACAAGCAGATTGCAGCCTTTCAAAGAGGCCTGGAGTTCTCCACTCCATCATTTTGGTGATACTACCCAAATTATTATTTATTCTTTCTATGAATATTAATAAATAATTAATATTCCACTGTATGAATATGCTACATTTTGCTTATTCATTTATCAATTGATGGACATTTGGGTTGTTTGCACATTTGGCTATTATGAATAATGCTGATGTAAACATTCATGTATGAACTTTTTTAACATATGTTTTCAAACATCTTGAGTGTGCACCTGGAAGTGGAATTGCTGGGTCCTATAGTAACTCTATGTTTAAGGAATTGCCAGACTGCTTTCCAAAGTGGCTGCACTATTTTACATTTTCATCAACAATGTATGAAGGTTCCAATTTATCTAAGTCCTCTATGACATTTGTAATTATTGGTTTTTTGATTATAGATATCCCAGTGGGTGTAAAGTCATATTTCCTTGTAGTTTTGATTTGCATTTCCCTAACAACTAATGAGGTTGGTTATCTTTTCATTTACTTTTTAGCCATTAGTATATCTTCTTTTAAGATATGACCATCCAAATATTTTGTCCATTTTAAGTTATTTGTATTTTCATTACTGAGGTATAAGAGATCTTTACATATTTTACTTACATTCTTGAAAGGTGAGGGGGGTAGGGGAAAGGGAGAAGGACATTTTTAGGTGGGTAACTGACATGGAGTTATATGCAAATGTCAACAGCAAGTTTGATGCTATTGGCCATCCCTTCCTTGGCAAAGTTTTCTCTGAAGCATCAGAGATTACTGGCCATCTTTCTTAATCTTCTCAGAATCTACTTTCTCTGCCCATACTTTAACATTTAAAGCTTAAATGCCACATTGATTTATTCAGAAGAAGTCTGAGGGCACTAACATTTACTAGTGACTACTATGTGCACTGTTTTTAAGGACTGGAAATGTAGCAGTAAACAAAAGAAAAGATCTTGAATACATGGAGCTTACATTCTAAGTCAATGAAAAATAAGCAATAGCACTAATAGCATAATGGCAAACACACATAGCATTACTATTCTACATGCTGTTTCAAGGTATTAATGTAAGATACACATACATGTAGTCCTCACAAGAATTCTATGATGTAATTACTGTTATTATTATCCCCATTTTACAGATAAAGCAATGGAAGTGAAATATTTAGGTCTGGATCTGAAACCATATAGTGGTTCCAGAATTAAGGTGTTTTTTTTTTTTTCGTTTTTTTTTCTGTTTTTTTTTTTCTTCTTTTTCTGAAGCTGGAAACAGGGAGAGACAGTCAGACTCCCGCATGCGCCCGACTGGGATCCACCCGGCACGCCCACCAGGGGGCGACGCTCTGCCCACCAGGGGGCGATGCTCTGCCCCTCTGGGGCCGCTCTGTTGTGATCAGAGCCACTCTAGCGCCTGGGGCAGAGGCCAAGGAGCCATCCCCAGCGCCCGGGCCATCTTTTGCTCCAATGGAGCCTCGTTGCCGGAGGGGAAGAGAGAGACAGAGAGGAAGGAGAGGGGGAGGGGTGGAGAAGCAAATGGGCGCTTCTCCTGTGTGCCCTGGCCGGGAATCGAACCCGGAACTTCTGCATGCCAGGCCGACGCTCCACCACTGAGCCAACCGGCCAGGGCCCAGAATTAAGGTTTTTAACTAGTACTCTATGTTACCTCTCAACAATAAATAAATATATTAACTAGTACTTGCTAAGAGGTAGCCAAACTGGTATTTCAATGATTATTCTTCACCACTCAACTCCAGTCTATCTAAAAGAATTCTAGAAATCAATTGGAGGAAGGGAAAGGATTTTTTGAAAGGAATTCATGGGAGTAGAAAGTGCTAGTGTTCCCCTCTTCAAGCCAAGTTAAAAGTCTCCAATTAAGCCTTTCAAGAGGGAAGACTGGCTTCTTATTTATTTCCAGGCTGGAGTCTTGCTGTATTACAGAAAATGTTAGTTCTCATGCCTATGTTGCCACTGAAGCAGGAAGAGTCCATGGGAGAACCTCACATGTGTCCTTTGGTGGCTGCAGAAAATAGACACTCGTGCTTTACTTTTACCTGAATAAATCTGAAGGGAGAAGGCTGGTTGCAGTTGTTCACAACGGCAGGGCAAAGGCATAGACTTCTAAGGTACCAGGTTTTCAATGGGCTGGATAGTTTCCTCTGACTGTAGCTGGCATCTCCAACAGAAGAATGAGGATCTCATGAGAAGAAAGTTGTGTGGGCAAGAGCCAAGGTGGAAGACAGTCAGAGGGTACATTGCTCCCATTAATAATGGTAAAGGGAAGAGGTCCCCACTAGGGAGATAGGGAGTGAATGGGGTCCCTGAAGAAACTACAAAAGCACATCACACAAAAAGGCAATATTTTCGCAACTACCTCACAAAGGATATTGATAGTCAGATTACACTGGCTCCAGTCAATTTAGCCTGTCACTGTTCCTTTAAGACTCCCTCTCCCTAACCACACACCCCCTTGAATGTCTGAGGAGCCAGCAGCAGCACAGCAAGTAGGGGAGTTAAAGAACAGACCAAGTCACTTTTCCTTTACTAGAGATCTGTGGGATCTCCAGTCAAACTGCACTGGAGGTTAGGGGCTAGAACAGAAGCTTTAAATTGAATGTGAGATTTTAAAAAATGTTTTGATTTTGAATGTTTGACTATTTTAATGCTTATGAATTAAACTATTATAAATATCTGAGAGTAACCAAAAAGCTAATGGTTTACACATATAACATAATATGGGATAGTGACACGTTACCTAAAAAAAAAAAAAAAAAAAAAAGGAATAGAGAGTGATGGGGTGAAATTGTATATATGTTAGTCCATGAAAACATCTCAGAAAATGTGACACAAATGAAGTGAAGTGAAGACCAAGCCATAAGAATATCCTTAGCCTTCACTTCTTTTCAGTATACATATTCTCCTTGGATGATCTCATCTTTGGAAGGTTTCAATTTCTCCTGATGGCTCTCAATCTTGTATCTCTACTCTAAATTTTCTCCTGATATTCAGACTCATATACTTAATGTCTATCAGATAGCTCCACATCAATGATCATTACCACCTCAAATTTAACTTTTCCAAACTTTAACTTCCTCTTTCTTTAAACAGTTCTGACCTCAGCGTTTTCCATCCTTAATGTGCACTACAAGTAGCACAAATTAGAAACTCTCCTCAAACCTAACTGGTCTCCAGATCCTATTGTTCTCATCACCTAAATAGATCTCTAATATCTTCCCACTGCCAGACATGATCATCTCTCTCCTGGACTACAACAATAGTTCCTGACAAGTCACTCTAGTTCTCATCTCTTTTCCACATTGCTGCTTAAGTAATCTTCCCTAAATTTGAACAGGATCATGGAGAAACCCAGTGGCATGTAATAGTTCTCAGAACTGAGTTTTTTCATGTGGGTTAAAAGGACTTTCATGATCTGAATCCTATACATCTTACAAGCCATCTCTTTCACAATGACTTGTTCTTCAGCACTCCTCTTCCAGCCAATCTAAATGATTTGCACTTTCCTCCAAACACTAAATTCTCTATGTCTCTTCTAGCCTACTTTTTTCTTCTCCAGGCTAAGCTTTACTCATTCTTCAACTCAAATGTGATCTTTTCTGAAAAGCTTTCTTTTTTTTTTTTTTAAATAAATTTTTATTAATGGTAATGGGATGACATTAATAAATCAGGGTACATATATTCAGAGAAAACATGTCTAGGTTACCTTGTCATTAAATTATGTTGCATACCCCTCGCCCAAAGTCAGATTGTCCTTCGCCACCCTCTATCTAGTTCTCTGTGCCCCTCCCCCTAACCCTAACTCTCCCCCTGTCCTCCCTCCCCCCACCCCTGGTAACCACCACACACTTGTCCATGTCTCTTAGTCTCATTTTTATGTTCCACCAATGTATGGAATCATGTAGTTCTTGTTTTTTTCTGATTTACTTATTTCACTCCTTATAATGTTATCAAGATCCCACCATTTTGCTGTAAATGATCTGATGTCATCATTTCTTATGGCTGAGTAGTATTCCATAGTGTATATGTGCCACATCTTCTTTATCCAGTCTTCTATTGAAGGGCTTTTTGGTTGTTTCCATGTCTTGGCCACTGTGAACAGTGCTGCAATGAACATGGGGCTACATGTGTCTTCACGTATCAATGTTTCTGAGGTTTTGGGGTATATACCCAGTAGAGGGATTGCTGGGTCATAAGGTAGTTCTATTTGCAGTTTTTTGAGGAACCACCATACTTTCCTCCATAATGGTTGTACTACTTTACAGTCCCACCAACAGTGAATGAGGGTTCCTTTTTCTCCACAGCCTCTCCAACATTTGCTATTACCCGTCTTGTTGATAATAGCTAATCTAACAGGGGTGAGGTGGTATCTCATTGTAGTTTTGATTTGCATTTCCCTAATAACTAATGAAGCTGAGCATCTTTTCATATATCTGTTGGCCATTTGTATCTCTTCCTGGGAGAAGTGTCTATTCATGTCTTCTTCCCATTTTTTTATTGGATTGTTTGTTTGTTTGTTGTTGAGGAAAAGCTTTCTTTGCACTACACTAACATTGCTGTCCCTCCTCAGTGCTCCTATTGTCCAATAGCACCATTTATATACATATTTCTGACAGTGCACCGACTCCACCACATGCTCATTCTTCCTGTGGTTGCCCCTCCCACTGAAATGTGAGTTCCTCCAGAGAAGGACCTATTCCATTAATATCTATATCCATAAGCCTGGCATATAAAATAAGTTCTTTTTCAAAATCTAGACTATTCCTCTGTCTGAGCTCTTCTTTCCCACACTCATCCTTATTCTTTAAACTTACAGTAATTCCTAAAGATTCCATTAGTCTAAACCCATGGGATATATGTGTGCTAAATAGCTAGCAGATTTGTTCCTCCTAGGGCTGGTTCTCAACCAGAAGCAATGTTGCCCCTTTAATCAGGGGATAGTTGGAACTGTCTGGAGACAATTTTGGTCGTCACAACTCGGGGAAGGGATGGTATGCTACTGGCAAATAGTTTGTAGAGGCCAGGGATGCTATTTAACATCCTATAGTACATGGCATAGTGCCCCACCCCTACAGAAAAGAAGTATCCAGCCAAAAACATCAACAGTGCAGAAGCTAAGAAACCCTATCTGAGAGAAAAGCAAAACCCCACAGCTATAGTGAACTTTTATGCAGAATTACAGAGCTACTTGTGAAGTTCAGTCCTATATTCTGGGGTCTAGGATAATGAGGAAGAGGAAAAAGGGAGTCTTAAAGATAAAGTTCTTGTGGGCTGGGGTTTTTTTTAGATGATCAAAAACACATTTGAATGTATGCTAAAACCCATATTTGGGAAAATGCTCACTTACAGAAATGAGCCATTCTACAAATGGTCCAAAGGGCTTTAACTGAATTCAGAGAACTCTTTAAAGCTATTATTTTGGACCCAAACTAAGCATTCTAGATAAACCCCTACACAAGTGGAAAACAAAGGATTAACAAATATTTTTTAGCTATTTCCATATGACAATACTATATAAAGTGCTTTATATACAATATCTCTTTTAATACAATAGCACTATAAATTAGACACTGTTATTATCTCTATTTTACAGATGAGGAAATTGTGGCTCAATAAGTTAGATAACACATTAGTGCTAAATGAAGAAATAAGTACTTAAATCCAATGCCTTTCAATTTCACCATGCTAGGATGATTCAGTGCTCAAGGCACATAAAAATCAAATTCTCTGATGGTGAGAATGCAAATTACTATTTGTATTATGGAAGAAAGTTTGGTGGTTCCTCAAAAAATTAAGTGTAGAACTACCATATGACCCCAATTCCTCTACTGGATATCTACCCCCAAAACTAAAAAACATTGGTATGTAAAGGCACATGCACCCCCATGGTCATCACAACATTATTCACAATGGCTAAAACATGGAAACAACCAAAGTGTCCCTCGACAGAGGATTGGATAAAGGAGATGTGGTACATATATACACTGAAATACTACTCAGCCATAAGAAATGATGATATAGTGTCATTTACAGCAACATGGATGGACATTGAGAACATTACACTGAGTGAAATAAGCAAATCAGAAAAAGCTAAGACCTGTATGACTTCACGCATAGGTGGGATATAAAACTGAGACTCATGGACATAGATTAAAAAAAGGGAAGTGCTTAACAGGGGAGAGGGATGTGGGAGAAAGGGAGAGGGAGGAAATGGGGAAGGGATGTAAGGAGGGACAAATATAAGGTGATGGAAAATGATTTGACTTTGGGCAATGGGCACACAATGTAATCAACAGTTCAAATGCTATAGAAATGTTCACCTGAAACCTATGTACTCTTATTGATCAATGTCACCCTGTTAAAATTAATTTTCTAAATGAAATTTTTTAAAACCCAAACTCTCAAAGCAGAGGGTATCTTCTAACAACTTTCAACATTTTATTTCTTGTCAAACTTAAAGAACAAAACGTACTTTGGCATCCATGCTAAGTCCAGTTGATCTTTTATTTGGTTCTATACATTTGAGTAGGGCCCATCTTCTTTTGGTACATTTCCATTTGGGGGCACAATAGTCCAATAAGATCATTCCTGGGCTGCGAATCAAAAGATATAAACTCATTAATCAGGTATACTTTTAAAATTGACTGTTACTTTTACCTCACTATTCCTTTGTTTTTCATCTGCAAAATGATAAAGTTTTATTAGAATAACAATAGGCTATGATATATGGGCTACTGCAATATGCAAGTTCAGTGTCCCTTCTCAGGACCAGACCCACTCCCTAGCCAAATGCCCCTAGGATTCAGTCTTCCTTTTCCTCTTTCCAAAAGTGTTTTTACTATTTCTACCCCTTAGAGTTCTTTATCCCCCTTCTTTTTCCAAGTGAGAGGACGGGAGTTAGAGAGACAGACTCCTGCATGCACCTCGACCGGGATCCACCCAGCAACCCAGTCTAGGACCTGCTCTGCCCATCTGGGCCCATGCTAACCACTGAGCTATTTTTAGTACCTTCTGCAGAGGCTCCAAGGAACCATCCTCAGCACCCAAGGCCAGTGTGCTCAAACCAAACAAGCCATGCTGTGGAAGGGAAAAAGAGAGACTGAGGGGGTGGGGAAAGAAAGAGAAAAGAGGAGGAGGGGTAGAGAAGCAGATGGTCACTTCTCCTGTGTGCCCTGACTGGGAATTGACCCTGGGACATCCATACGCTGGGCCAACGCTCTACCACTGAGACCACTGGCCAGGGCCTCTTAGAGTTCTTTAACATCAGTATTCCCCTTTCTTTATTCTTCAGAATGGTAAAAAATGTTAATACTCCAGAAGACAATCACAGAAGTTCTTTTTATGCAACCTGTTACATCATTACTAAATAAATCCTTCCATTATAAGCAATAACTATTGCATGGGCCATAATCAGAGAAAAGCATGGATCATGTAATTTTTCTGTTGTTATTAAGAACATCATTAAAGACTGTTCAAACACCATATATAAAACTTCATAGAAATGAATGGTAGTCATTGTAAAAGTGTTGTGCCAGCCTTATAATAAATAATACCTCAATTACTCAATCATCAATAGTTGCCCCAATGCAAAGGATAGTTTGTGCTGATGCCATAGCCCATAGTCTGACCATTGCATATCACACACAACCTGCATTACTAGCTTTTCATTCACTCTGCTTATACCCAGAGGCAGAGTTAACGGAGGGCGCACTGCCCTGAGCATCAACTTCTGAAGGGTCCTGCAAAACCCCAACTTTACACTTTTTTTCTAATGCAAGGGACCCAGTATGTGCATGGGGCCTTAATTGACCTTAATCCGCCTCTGCTTCTACCTACTCTAATATCACAAGCTTCATTTTCAAGGCTCTTGAGTTCACATCTCTACCGACCATGCTGTTGCCATTTCTTTTTGATAATTCAGCTCAAAATTGTTCTCTTCAGACTTAGAGGGAGAAATTATCTGCACATATCTTCACATGTGCTCAATCTCTGCCTCCTTCTAAAATTCTCTTTGAGACCTGTGGTGGTGCAGTGGATAAAGCGTCGACCTGGAAATGCTGAGGTCGCTGGTTCGAAACCCTGGGCTTGCCTGGTCAAGGCACATATGGAAGTTGATGCTTCCAGCTCCTCCCCACCTTCTCTCTCTGTCTCTCTCTCCTCTCTCTCTCCCTCTCTGTCTCTCTCTCTCCTCTTTAAAATGAATAAATAAAATTTTTTAAAAATTTAAGAAAAAAAATTCTCTTTGAGGTTCTTGAACTTCTGTTTGACAATCATGGGCTATTCTTTTTTTTTTTTTTTTTTTTTTTTTTTTTTTTGTATTTTTCTGAAGCTGGAAATGGGGAGAGACAGTCAGACAGACTCCCGCATGCGCCCGACTGGGATCCACCCGGCACGCCCACCAGGGGCGAGCTCTGCCCACCAGGGAGCGATGCTCTGCCCCTCCGGGGCGTCGCTCTGCCGCGACCAGAGCCACTCTAGTGCCTGGGGCAGAGGCCAAGGAGCCATCCCCAGCGCCCGGGCCATCTTTGCTCATCCTATGTGCCCTGGCCGGGAATTGAACCCAGTTCCCCCGCACACGCCAGGCTCTACCGCTGAGCCAACCGGCCAGGGCCTCATGGGTTATTTTTAATGTGTAACCAAAGGTATGCAAGAATAAAGCCTGACAAAAATTAACAGCAATTAAATGTACAGACAATTAGTAAGAAGCTTCAACAAATTTGCTGAGTATTGGCACATATTTTGAGCAAACAAATTTACTGAGAGTCTACCCTTCCCAGATACCTTTCTATTTGAAGCTCAGTAAACTTGTAACTATCCCTCCCCCCATGAACTGAAAAGGTGCAACATATTTCCAAAAAGAAAGACATTTATTTGACTAGCAGAATTAAAGTGCAAAGCGTTCTTCCTTTTGAAATAACAAGATTGTTTTCCTCTGTACTCTAAGTCTTATGATTGGCTTGTAACAAATTTTTCTCATTTGTATTTCTTTAGTTCTTTCAAAAAAGCATAATCACAACAGGATCTCATTATAGTAAAGTGAGGGGCTTGAAGAATAATAGAACAAGAAAGAAATAATAAGCTTGAAGCATGATGTCCAAATTTCATCCTTCTGTTACTACTAGTAACTAACTATCCAGAGGAGGAAACTGATATTAATGCTCTGAATTAATGAGACAAATACCATATTTTTCATCCGATAAGACACACTTTATTTTTCCCCAAAAGTGAAGGGGAAAATGCCCGTGTGTCTTATGGAGTGAAGGTTTGGTTTTTTTTTAGCTGCTGCGGGTTCCTGGACAACTAGAAGAGTATTTGAACATTAAAGTCTCTTCTCATTTGTTAAAAACAGTGCTGATGGTTGTTAACACTGCTGTTGAGTTTACATTTCTGAAATATTATTGTGGTATATATTTTATTAAATATTTTAACACATGTTGGGCAGATAAAATATATTATGCTCACTTTGTTAAGGATGGTGCTGCCCATGTGGCAGCCTGGTGAAACCTGTGGATACTTTTTAGAGGAAGATATTTTTCAATGCTTGAAATAAATCATATTTGCCCATTGCCCAGCTGATGATATTAGTTGCCCTTCTTGCTTTGGATGGGCGTGATTTTATTAGAATGTGTTGGAGGAGGTCTTTCGCGCCAAAAGGTTTTAAAAGGAAGAGAGATCACATTAGTTGTTCTGGGGGGGAGAGTGATTACGTTCTAGGAGAAGCCTATGCTGTAGCAGACCAGAGTAAGGCCACGTGGAGGAGGCCAGGAGAAGCAGCCAAGATAGTGGAGTGCTGAGTGAGAAGCCAGTTTGTGCAGAGTTTGTGCAGGGAGAAGGAAGGAGATGGGGAACAGAGGTGAATAAGGCTGGTGAGCTAGAAACCTTAGATTCTAGGAAACTCGGATAAGTCAGTAGCTTTGTGAGCACTGAATGAGTGGGTTTTGGAGCCCAGTGTGTGTTTTTACTTGCCTGCCGGGTGCAAGCTAGGATAAAGATGATGACTCACCAGGTTTTGGCTCCGTTGTTTCATTACCATCTGTCCGAATCTAATGCGAACCTTCATGGGCCAGGTGGCTGTGATGGTGGCCGTGCCTACTGGCTTTACAACACCCCATTTGGTTAAGAATATTTTTTTTCTTATTTTCCTCCTTAAAACCCTAGGTGTGTCTTATGGGGAAAAAAAGTAATCAGATAGGACATCTGCTAAAGGGAGGAAATTGTGCATTGGCACGGATCAGCTAGCTCAGAGTTGGTTCCACTCTGTGCACAGCTCTGCTTGTCAGATTCCCCCTACCTGGGAACTATTTCCCAGCTTAATTTATAAACTTGTCAAAAGGGTTGCTTATTTGAGGTCAGCTTAACACTGGGAAATAAAAAATCAAATACAGAGGTTAGGGGCAATATGTTCTAAACATACATAATTTTTTGCTCTTAGGATTCTGAAGGAAAACAAAATCACCTTGGCATCTAAAAAATAAGTTCTGAAGAATGAAGTTATTATCCACAATAAGATTGCATTCCCTTCGGAAACACATGTATATCTGCAGTCCTTTTAGAATTAACCTTTTCAGGACTGCTGGAGAATCAATCCAGTCTTAACTTCTCTCTCTGAGTTGCCTTAGTCTCTAGAGATTTCTAGTTAGCATTCCAAAGGAGCTTTGTATAAGGCAGCCAGCTGTGCAACTGTTGCTTATTGACCTATGCTTCTGGCTTAGGTTTCTCTGAGTGTGAGCACTGAAGAAGACAGCCCCTCCCAGAGAACACACAAGCTCTGCCCAGCACAGCAGGACTTAGTGTGGGTGGGGTCCATCCAGTGCATCAAATATGACATTCCTGAAAGGGACTGAACTCTGAAACCACCCGAGGGCTGCTTCCTCCTCCTCTGTGCTTCTCTTTCCTTCACTTGCTCCTGCTTTGTACACACTACCACAGATGGGGGCAATTGTGAAAATTGCAGAAGCCCAACCTTTCAAGCTGGCACTGCTTCAGGAATTGTGGATGTTTTAAAGAAGTGTGTAACTTACTTAAAAAGGATATTCATCAAAAGGTTAACAATGGTTATTTCTGTAGAGTGGGATTCCTGGAGATTTTTATTTTCTCTTTGTGGTTT
Source organism: Saccopteryx leptura (assembly GCF_036850995.1). Classification (NCBI taxonomy): domain Eukaryota; kingdom Metazoa; phylum Chordata; class Mammalia; order Chiroptera; family Emballonuridae; genus Saccopteryx; species Saccopteryx leptura. Next base: position 82,646,086 of record NC_089516.1, on the reverse strand, counting down.
CCTAAATTTTTTTTTTATCATAACCATGTATTACTTGTATAAAAATTTAAACTTCTTTTTTTAAAAAGTAACCTTCCTCAATGAGTCAGTTTTATTTCCCTGGTGCTCTATCTCCAAGCATTGTAGAACAGCCCAGAAAGTGTACAGAAAACCACCCAAGTGGGGAGTATTCCAGTTCCAGCATTATTATTCTTTAAAAGCTTGGGGAGATAAGGCAAAAGATGGAGACATGAACAGACTTTATCAACAGAGCCGCAGCAGGAAAATACTTCAATCCAGATGGTTCAGATGAATAGAGATTGTGAAAATATTACTTACAGTGAGTGGTCAGGATTACAGGAAATAACAAGGGATAGTGCAGTATGCATAGGAAGCCATTATCGTCCTTAGAGCTGAGGGGTTAAGAAAAGTAATAAAATTACCAGAGCACAGTGAGGACTAGAACCATGAAGGAAGAAGAGCCCTTTGGGTGCTTTACTTGTGCAGGTATGCAGCTACTATCAGAGATGGACTTGCCAGAGCATGGAGGTAATGGGGAAGAAATACTCTGAACCTCTTCTCTTTGCACTATTTGATGTCTTACTGTTGCTTCCCTCTTATCAAACCCAACTATAAACCAACAGGCAAGGGAACCAAGAATATACAGTCTGCAGGGGTACACCTCCTAAGACAGAGAGTGAAGCTAGGAAGACTAGAAACTTTTATTTCCAACACAAAGGAGACGCAAATTCTATGAGCCACCATATCACTATCATGAAGTGGTACCAATCAATTATATTTTTATCTGGAATCTAATTATAACATTAACCATCAACAGTTACTTTTCATCGAGCAATCAAGGAAAGAAATGTGAGATAAACAGATAATTGATTAGTATAAAATATGCATCTCTCTCACAGTCCCCACCTGCTGAGAAGATAGGCAGTACTTCCTCATTCCTTTCAACCTCCTCCCCACACACACATACACATACACACCCATGGAACAAGGTCTCCTCCACATACAATCCTTTCAATAAATATTGCTAGAAAAGATGCCAGGCTAATTAGAGTTTATCTTGCTCTGGATCCACATTCTCATCTGCTTTAAGTCAATAAGGAGAGTTAGAGCCTAACATAGCACAAATTAGAACGGTGAAAGTCCTCATCGAGAGAGAGTCTATACTCCAAAAGACTCAAAAGACCTCACCAGTCTGTATTGACAGGAGCAACAGGAAGCATGTATGGAGATAAGTTCTCAGGATGTTGACCTAGGAGGAATAAATATAAGACTTGATATGTTTGAAGTCATCGATGCAGGCATATTCACTCAGAATTCAAAACTTAAAGTGTTTACTCATGTACTGAAGTTTGTTGTAATGGACTGTTAAACTGGCTAATCAAAGTCTGATCTCAAAGATAGCCTGAGGTCATTGAAATAAAAATGCATGAACTTTTCTAACATCCTACAGAAGAAGGGTCCTAAAAGTTTTATGGAAATGATTATAATGGAGTGGATCTACTTGCATACTGCTTAGCTACCCCTAACCATACTTCTTAGGAAAACACATAGGACAGTACCATCACTAAGGCATTAGAAAAATGTGTTGATACCCTTAGTCTTACCTCCCTTTCCTGGGCAATTCAGTCTGAAGGCCACTTGGTGGGGGCAGAGCAAGGGAGTTATTTGGAGGGCAAAATGTTAGAACTTAAGTGGGATAAAGAAGGCATGGCATAAGGCAATGGAACCCAAGCAGGGCAAGGAGGGCACATATGCAGGTATGGAGGACATCACACACAGAAGCAGTCTGGTATGGAGTATCAAATCTAAATTGGGAAAAGGGAGTGGCCTGGCATGAGTTGCTGGCACCCAGATAGTGTTAGGGGAGTGCCCATATTAAAGGGAAGTACAGCAAGGGAAGATATAGCCAGGGCAGGGTGAGAAGGGTTTCCCCCAGGACAGGCGCCCTGACATGGGCTATCAGAGTCCGAGGACAGTGAGGAAAAGCAGCCACATGGAGTGAAGGGGGCTGCCTGGTGTGGGAAAACAGAACTCCTTGCAAAAGGGGTGAACAGATGACAGGGTATCAGAGCTCAAGCAGAATGAGAAAGACATCACTTGACCAGGTGGTCGTGCAGTGGATAAAGCATCAGACTGGCATGTGGAGAACCCAGGTTCAAAACCCCGAGGTTGCTGGCTTGAGTACAGGCTCACCAGCTTGAGCACGGGGTATCTGGCTTGAGAATGTGATCACAGACATGACCCCATGGTCACTGGCTTGAGCCCAAAGCTAGCTGGCTTGAAGCCCAAGGTCACTAGCTTCAGCCCAAGGTCACTAGCTTGAGCAATGGGTCACTTACTCTGCTGCAGCCCCCTGGTCAAGGCACATATGAGAAAGCAATCAATGAACAACTAAGGAGACTAAGGAGCTATACAACAAAGAATCAATGCTTCTCATCTCTCTCCCTTCTTGTCTGTCTGTCCCTCTCTTTGTCTCTCTCTCTGTCTCTGTCTCTGTCTCTGTCACACACAAAAAATGAAAAAGACATCAATGTGGAAAGGTGTCCTGGCATAGGATGTCCTAGACTAAGTGTGGTTAGGAAGGTGTCCAAAATGGAGCACAACTCAGCATGCAAAGTCAGAGCTGAGCAGAGTGAGGAAAGCACTCACACAGAGATGCAGCTTGGTAGGCAGTATCAGAACCCAAGGAAAATTAGAAGGGTGTCCGTGATGAAAGGCAGCCATACACCAGAGGTCAGATCCTAAACAAGGTAAAAGATTGCATTCATGAACTGAAGTGAGAGCCTAAAACAGATGTCAGAGTCTAAGCAGGGCAGGGATGGCATGCAAGGGTAAGGCCTGGAGTGGGGTGTCACATCCCAGAAGGGTGAGAAGGATATCCATATCAAGGGAAAAGACTTTCTGGTATGGGATGTAAGAGTCCAAGCAGGATGAACATGGTTTCCATACAAATAAAGAAGCAGCCTAAAACAGAGTGTGTGAACCCAAACAGAATGAGGATTATGTCCGCAGGGAGAGGCTGCCTGATGTGGGTGTCAGAGCCCAAGCAGTATAAGGAAAGTATCCATGTGGGAAGAGGAACAGCCTGGCATTGAGGATACAGAGCCTGACCAAGGCAGTGTGTGGAAAGAATCCCTGCTGTGGGGTGGACTAGCATGGGGTTTAAAAACCCATGTGGAGTTATGAGGCCACAGTGGAGAAGGAGATGGGGGGGGGGCAGTGTACAACATCTGAGACTGATTGGTATGGAATGGGTATCTACACAAAACGATAGCCTGGTATGGGGTAGCAGCAGCCAATAAGAATGAGGGGGGTGGCCCTGGCCAGTTGACTCAGCGGTAGAGTGTCAGCCCTACATGTGGAAGTCCCGGGTTCAATTCCAGGTCAGGGCACACAGGAGAAGTGCCCATTTGCTTCTCTACTCTTCCCCTTTTCTTTTCTCTGTATCTCTCTCTTCCTCTCCTGCAGTCAAGGCTCCATTTGAGCAAAGTTGGCCCGGGCGCTGAGGATGGCTCCATGGCCTCCACCTCAGGCACAAAAATGGCTTCGCTGCAACGGAGCAACACCCCAGATGGGCAGAGCATTGCCCCCTGATGGGCATGCCAGGTGGATCCCAGTCAGGTGCATGTGGCAGTCTGTCTGCCTCCCCACTTCTCACTTCAGAAAAAAATAATAATAATAAAATGAGGGAGGCATACATGCGGAGGGATGACAAAGCATTAGGTATTAACACCGAAGTAGGGTTAGAAGGGTATCTCCGTAGGGGAAGGGGTAGTACAGGGAATGTAGATTAATTATATACAAGGAACCTAATAAAATCATTAAGGATAACTAAAGACAGGTTTCTCACTGCCAGAGAGCTGCCAATATGGTAAGGAAAAAAGCTAGAATAAACTTGTGGTTTTGGAAGTGGAGGTATCAATGAGAACTCAGTTTTCAATATAAAAATAAATATGTTTTTATGTGTATATACATACACATTTAGATAAACAGCCAAAGATATATATATATATAATTACACACCCACACCAACCCACACACATACACACACACCCCTCTGCATTATTTCCTAGCTCCGTCTGCTGAAAGGACCTAGAAGCAATAACACCCTATAGCAGTGATCACACATAGCACCCAGATCTTGTTTTTTAAATGCCATTTTCTGCTAAAAGAAATCAGAACTCCTTGGTGAAATGACTTACTACAGGGCTGGGCCAGGAAAATGGTAAGATGGGCCTGAAACACCTTTTTGTACCAGAAAGCAAGGAAGCAAACAAATGCTAAGAGAATGATGGGGTCATGTCAAAAGGACAAATAAGCCAGCCTGAAAGAGCTCCCTATCAGTGGCAATTTGAGCATCAAATTAATGAAAATAACAAATGATTGAATACAATCAGAAACCATGAATCCATAGTGATGTAAGTAAATAAATAAATTTCGATGAAGAATGATGAGCTATTTACAGGTTTTTTTTTCTTTTTTTACATTTGATTATGCTGCATTCCCATCACCCAAAGTCCAATTGTCTTCCTTCACCTTCTAACTGGTTTTCTATGTGCCCCTCCCTCCCCAATCCCCTCCCTGTCCTCCCCCACCCTGTAACCACCACACTCTTGTCCATGTCTCTGAGTCTCATTTTTATGTCCCATCTATGTATAGATTATATAGTTCTTAGTTTTTCCTGATTTACTTATTTCACTCCGTATAATGTTATCAAGGTCCATCCATGTTGTTGTAAATGATCCGATGTCATCATTTCTTATGGCTGAGTAGTATTCCATAGTATATATATACCAAAGCTTTTTAATCCACTCGTCCTCTGATGGACACTTGGGCTGTTTCCAGATCTTCACTATTGTGAACAATGCTGTCATAAACATGGGGGTGCATTTCTTCTTTTCAAACAGTGCTATGGTGTTCTTGGGGTATATTCCTAAAAGTGGGGTAGCTGGGTCAAAAGGCAGTTCGATTTTCAATTTTTTGAGGAATCTCCATACTGTTTTCCACAGTGGCTGCACCAGTCTGCATTCCCACCAGCAGTGCAGGAGGGTTCCTTTTTCTCCACATCTTCGCCAGCACTTATTCTGTGTTGTTTTGTTGATGAGCGCCATTCTGACTGGTGTGAGGTGATAGCTCATTGTGGTTTTAATTTGCATTTCTCTAATGATTAGTGATGTTAAGCATTTTTCATATGCCTATTGGCCATCTGTATGTCCTCTTTGGAGAAGTGTCTATTCATTTCTTTTTCCCATTTTTTGATTGGATTGTTTGTCTTCCTGGTGTTGAGTTTTACAAGTTCTTTATAAATTTTGGTTATTAACCCCTTATCAGATGTATTGTCAAATATGTTCTCCCATTGTGTAGTTTGTCTTTTTATTCTGTTCTTATTGTCTTTAGCTGCGCAAAAGCTGTTTAGTTTGATGTAGTCCCATTTGCTTATCCTGTATTTTTCACTTGCCCATGGAGATAAATCAGCAAATATATTGCTGCGAGAGATGTCAGAGAGCTTACTGCCTATGTTTTCTTCTAAGATGCTTATGGTTTTACGGATTTTATCCATTTTGAGTTTATTTTTGTGAATGGTGTAAGTTGGTGGTCTAGTTTCATTTTTTTGCAGGTAGCTGTCCAATTTTCCCAATACCATTTGTTGAAGAGGCTGTCTTTAGTCCATTGTATTTCCTTACCTCCTTTGTCAAATATCAGTTGTCCATAAAGGTGTGGGTTTATTTCTGAGTTCTCTGTTCTGTTCCATTGATCTATCAATATATGTCTGTTCTTATGCCAGTACCAGGCTGTTTTGAGTACAATAGCCCTGTAGTATAACTTGATATCCGGAAGTGTGATACCTCCCACTTTATTCTTCCTTTTCAAGATTGCTGAGGCTATTCATGTTTTCTTTTGGTTCCATATAAATTTTTGGAATATCTGTTCTATATCTTTGAAGTAAGTCCTTGGTATTTTAATCGGTATTGCACTGAATTTACAAATTGCTTTGGGTAATATAGACATTTTAATGATGTTTATTCTTCCTAACCATGAGCACGGTATATGCTTCCACTTGTTTGTATCCTCCCTGATTTCTTTTATCAATGTCTTATAATTTTCCAATTATAAGTCTTTAATCTCCCTAGTTAAATTTATTCCTAGGTACTTTATTTTTTTGGTTGCAATGGTGAAGGGGACTGCTTCCTTAATTTCTCTTTCTGACAGTTCATTGTTAGTGTATAAAAATGCCTCTGATTTCTGAGTATTAATTTTATATCCTGCCACCTTGCTGAATTCATTTATCAGGTCCAGTAGTTTTCTGACTGAGACTTTAGGGTTTTCTATATACAATATCATATCATCTGCAAATAATGATAGTTTTACTTCTTCTTTTCCAATTTGGATGCCTTTTATTTCTTTTTTTTTGTCTGATTGCTGTGGCTAGGACTTCCAGAACTGTGTTGAATAAGAGTGGTGAAAGGGGGCACCACTGCCTTGTTCCTGATCTTAAGGGGATTGCTTTTAATTTTTGTCCATTAAGTATGATGTTGGCTGTGGGTTTGTCATAGATGGCCTTTATCATGTTGAGGTATATTCCCTGTATACCCTCTTTGCTGAGAGTTTTGATCATGAATGGGTGCTGGATTTTATCAAATGCTTTTTCTGCATCTATTGAAATTATCATGTGGTTTTTCTCCTTCCATTTGTTTACGTGATGAATCACATTGATTGATTTGCGAATATTGTACCAGCCTTGCCTCCCAAGAATAAATCCCACTTGATCATGGTGTATTATTTTTTTCACATATTGCTGGATCTGGTTTGCTAATATTTTGTTGAGGATTTTAGCATCTAAATTAATCAGGGATTTTGGCCTATAATTTCCTTTCTTTGTGTTGTCTTTGCCTGGGTTTGGAATCAGAATTATGCTCACCTCATAAAAGGAGCTTGAAAGTCTTCCTTTCTCTTGAATTTTTTGAAATAGCTTTAGAAGGATAGGAGTTAGTTCTTCTTTGAATATTTGGTAGAATTCACTTGTGAAGCCATCAGGCCCAGGACTTTAACTTTTTGGGGAGTTTTTTGATAACTATTTTGATCTCATTTGTTGTAATCAGTCTGTTTAGGTTTTCTGATTCTTCCAGATTAATTTTTGGAAGATTATATGTTTCAAAGAATTTGTCCATTTCATCTAGGTTGTCTAGTTTTTTGGCACACAGTTCTTCATAGTATTTTCTTACAATATTTTGTATTTCTGTTGTGTCCTTTGTTATTTCTCCACTCTTGTTTCTAATTTTATTTATTTGAGTCCTCTCTTTTTTTCTTGGTGAGTCTGGTTAAAGGTTCATTGATCTTGTTTACCATTTCAAAGAACCAGCTACCAGTTTCATTGATCCTCTGTTTTGTTTATGTAGCCTCTATGTCATTTATTTTCGTTCTGATCTTTATTATTTCCTTCCTTCTACTATCTCTGGGCTTTACTTGCTGTTCTTTTTCTAGTTCTTTTAGATGCAGGGCCAAGTTGTTTATTTGAGCTTTTTCTAGCTTCTTAAGGTATGCCTGTAATGCTATGAACTTCCCTCTCAGGACTGCTTTTGCTGTGTCCCATAAATTTTGAGTTGATGTATGCTCATTATCGTTCATTTCTAGGAATTTTTTATTTCTTCTTTGATCTCATTGTTAACCCATTTGTTATTTAGTAACATTCTATTTAGGTTCCAATGTTTGAGTATTTTTCAGTTTTTCTGTTGTGGTTGATTTCTAGTTTCATGCCATTGTGATCAAAGAAAGTGCTCGATATGATTTCAATCTTCTTAAATTTGTTGAGACCGCTTTTGTGCCCTAACATGTGGTCTATCCTAGAGAATGTATCATGAGCACTTGAAAAGCATGTATATTCTGCTGCTTTAGGGTGAAAGGTTCTGAAGATATCTATTAAATTGAGTTGATCTAGTGTGTCCTTTAAGTCTGCTGTTTCTTTGTTAATTTTCTTTCTTGAGGATCTATCTAGTGATGGTAGTGGGGTATTGAAATCCCCTACTATTATAGTATGCTGTTGATCTCGCCCTTTAAATCCATCAAAGTCTGCTTAATATATTAAGGTGCTCCTATATTAGGTGTGTAGATATTTATAACAGTTATATCTTCCTGTTGGATTGCTCTCTTTCTCATTATGTAGTAACCTTCTTTATCTCTTACTATAGCCTTTGTTTTAAAGTCCATTTTGTCTGATATAAGTATTGCTACCTCAGCTTTTTTTTTATTTCCATTTGCGTAAAATAATTTTTTCCATCCTTTTATCTTCAGTCTATGTGTTGTGTTTCTTTTGTTTTAAGGTGTGTCTCTTGTAGACAGCATATGTATGGGTCCTGTTTTCTTATCGATGCAGCTACCCTATGTTTTTAATTGAATCATTTAATCCATTTACATTTAAGGTTATTATTGATATGTAGTTGTTTATTGCCATTTTATTCTTTAAAGCTGTATTCCTCTTTTGCTATATTCTTTTTCCCCTTTGATCTGTTTACAGCAGGCCCCTTAGCATTTTTTGCAGCATTGGTTTGGTTGTAGTGAATTCCTTGAGTTTTTTTTTGTCTGGAAAGCTTTTATTTCTCCTTCAATTTTAAATGATAGCCTTGCTGGATAAAGTAGTTTTGGTTGTAGGCTCTTGTTCTGCATTACTTTGAATATGTCTTGCCATTTCCTTCTGGCCTCAAGTGTTTCTGTTGAGAAGTCGGAAGTCATCCTTATGAGGGCTCCTTTGTAGGTGATAGTCTTTTTTTCCTCTAGCAGCTTTTAATATTTTCTCTTTATCACTTAGCTTTGGTATTTTAATTATGATGTGTTTTGGTGTAGATTTCTTTGAGTTTCTCTTTTAATGGAGTTCTCTGTGCTTCTTGAACTTGTGAGATGTTTTCCTGCCTTAACTGAGGGAAGTTTTTAGCTATGATATGTTTGAACAAAGTCTCTATCCCTTGTTCTTTCTCTTCTTCTTCAGGAACCCCTATGATGAGGATGTTATTTCTCTTCATGTTGTCACAGAGCTCTCTTAGAGTTTCCTCAAACTTTTTGAGTCTCTTTTTTTTCTGCTCTGTTTCCATGCCTTCATTTATCTTGTCCTCTAACTTGCTGATTCAATTCTCAGCTTCATCCATCCTGCTTTTAATTCCTTCCATTGTGTTCTTCATTTCTGATATTGTATTCATCATTTCTGACTGATTCTTTTTTATTATTTCAATGTCCACTTTTATATTTGCTATCTCTTTATTTAGGTGTTTGTAATGAACATCTATTGTTGTTCTAAGACAGGGGTCCCCAAACTACAGCCCGCAGGCTGCACGTGGCCCCCTGAAGCTATTTATCCAGCCCCCACTGCACTTCCGGAAGGGGAACCACTTTCATTGGTGGTCAGTGAGAGGAGCATAGTTCCCATTGAAATACTGGTTAGTTTGTTGATTTAAATTTACTTGTTCTTTATTTTAAATATTGTATTTGTTCCCGTTTTGCTTTTTTACTTTAAAATAGGATATGTGCAGTGTGCATAGGGATTTGTTCATAGTTTTTTTAATAGTCTGGACCTCCAACGGTCTGAGGGACAGTGAACTGGCCCCCTGTGTAAAAAGTTTTGGGATCCCTGTTCTAAGATCTTTGAGCATCCTAACAATCATTATTTTAAACTTTGCATCTGGTAATTTGGTTATATCTGACTCATTCAGGTCCTTTTCTGGGGATTTCTCTTGATTCATTTGTGTTGCATTTCTCTACCTTCACATTTTGTCTGTGTAAAAGAATGTTTTGGCCACTGGAGTCCACTGGGTGTGGCCTCTGTGTTCCGTAGGTGTGGTCTCTATTTACAGTTTTGAAGTATCTCCTCTCAAAATACTTATTCATTACAAAAGATAAAACAGTAACTTTACAATGGAGAAGCCTGGTAGATACCACCTTAATAAAGTAATCAAAGCGAACATTAATAGTAATGGAACAAATAGAGATCATTTACCACCTGATAAGACATGATAAGAACAATGCAGCATCACTGCTGTGATATTTCTGCTAATGATACTCTATCAGTCATAGATCAATGAAAGAAGCAAAACCACAACAAATTTGTTACAGATTTTTAAAGACCTTATTCATTCATTTTAGAGAAGAGAGAAAAAGAAAGAGAAGGGGGCAGAGCAAGAAGCATCAACTCCCATATGTGCCTGGACCAGGCAAGCCCAGGGTTTCAAACCAGCAACTACAGTGTTCCAGGTTGATGCTTTATCCACTGTGCCACCACAGGTCAGGCGAATTTGTTACATATTTGACTTTATGGAATTGTGGGAGCTGTTTAAGCAGTGTATGCAAGACTGTTGTCTTTGCATCTGATGCTGGAGTTGCTATCTGCAGGTCAGGCAGCTGGTAAGGTAAGTTAGATGCAAAGCCGGGGATAAAAAAGACAAGCTAGAACCCACAAGCACAAGCCAGAAGATATTGTTGTCTCTGCCCTTCATGCATCCCACAGGAGCTAGGCCCTTCTTTGTGAAGCTAAGCATACACCTGACATGGAGAATCTTAAGGACAATCTAGGTAAAGATTTGCTGGTCCACGTGGTATTCCACACCAACAAGGTAAACCAACAGATAAGCACAATATGTGTAAACTAAAAAATGGCTACTGCTTCACTTTCATCCTCTGAATCTTCTACATGAATCTCTTTTGTGGCCCACCTCAACAGAAATATACAGAAAATGGAATTTTGGGAAATGCAGTTCACTTTAACCAGTTGACAAATTACAAAGCCACCAGAGATACATAAGATGAATTTAATCATAAGAAAACATCAGAATAATCCAAATTGAGGAACAATCTACAATATAACAGTGTTTCTTTCAAAAGTTTCAAGACCATGAAAGTTAGGGAAAGCCTGAAGATTTATTCCAGACTTAAAAGTTGTTATAATTTAACGTAATGTATAATTGTGTCCTGAATATCTTTGCTCTGAGGGACAACTGGGACAACTTAAGTGGGGTCTGAGGATTAGATGGTAATAATATATCAGTGTTAATCTCTTGATATTGATGATTGTCTTGTGGTTATATAGGAGCATATCCTTGATTATCAGAACTACAAGCTTAAGGAATCTATGGAAATACACACTTTAGTATTCTGAGGTATAAGGGCAGCAGGTTAGCAACTTACTCTCTAAAGTTTCCAAAAAAAATACTTGTATTTGCCACCTTTTTATGTTTTCTGTACACTTGTGGTTGTTTCAATTTTTTTTTAAAAATCATAACAATATGCATTGGTAAAGGGAGGACCTGTATCCTTGACAAGCTCTGTATTGGCTGTACTCTGAAGGCCACATACGATGGGTGAAACTGCAATGAAACTACATTCACTGATCTCAATTGTTGGACCTAATGAGATCACAAAGTGGTAAAGATCAGGTGACAACCTAATCACAAAATAGGAACCATTACCACAATAGTATGTAGGGACTGAATGGTAGTCTGAGTGTTTTGATCCACGAAGAACTGTGGCAATGACTAATTTATCATAGGACCACTAGAAATAAAATACATGGTTGGTCTATTAAAGTTCTTCTTGACATATATAAGAGAAAAACTTATAGGCCTCCTGAGAGAAAAACTAACTTCCTCTGGTCATCATAAAGAAAATGCATGGCTTCTTAACTAGTTTCCAGTTGTAAATCAGTTCACAGACACACAGCTCCCCTGACTAAGGAAGGACCCTGCAATCAGCCACAGATATATATCATGAGTCTCCCTACAAGGTCTTGTAATTTGTCAGGGTAACAGTGCTAGAGAAAAAGAAATAGTCAGACATTCTGGAGATTATTAGATACTGCCTGTGAAGGTACACTGATCCCTAAACTACTGAAATAATGACTATTATCCACTGATAATAGGGAACCTATGGAACTTAGATGATATGTGAAGTCTGGGCTTGAATATGTTTTATGGTGGGACTAAGTATGCATTCTATGGTTATTTCCCAAGATTGAGAACATATAATGGAAATAGATATATCTATTCATTGGCAGAATACCCAAATTGATTCTCCGATCCATGGAGTAAAGGAAAATCCATGTGGTATCCCCCGGAACAGCCCCTTACCCCTACCACGATAGTTAAATCTAAAGCAGTATTGTATCTCTGAAGGATCAATGCCACATCAAAAACTAAAAGATACTATAAAGGCAATTTCTGCCAGATCCCCATTTAACTTATTTGTTTGGCCACTGTAAGTCAGATGGTCTGTGAAAAATTATCACAGATTTAATCAAATTACACCAGTTGTAGCTGAAGGTATACGTTCGACATCTCTACTGTTATGCAGTTATTGACCTGGAAAGTGCATTCTTTATCATTTCAATCAATAAACAAAATCAGCAACAGTTTACATTTATAGGGCAGGGACAATAGGGTAGCAGTGTACCTTTATTTTTGTCTCACAGTTATGTTAACTTTTCTGCTCACTATAATACATAATCTAGAGGACACTTGATTGTCTTGATATCTCAAAGAACATCACACTGGTTCATTACATTTATGACATTATGTTAAGTGAAACCAGTGAATAAGAAACAGCAAATAAATAAATATCTTATTAAAACATACTATGCCAAAGAATAGGGGAAACCTGGGAAAAGTCTAGAGGCCTGCCAGATTGTTGAAGTTTCTAAGTGTCCAGGGGTATGGGGCATGGCTATATATTCTTTACAAAAACTAGGATATATGCCCCTGCACTTACATCATCTACCATAAATAAAGAGGCACAATGCTTGGTGAGCCTCTTTGGATTTTCTTTAAATTTTTTTTAATTTATTGATTTTTAGAGAGAGAGAGAGGGGAGAGAGAGAGAGAGAGAGAGAGAGAGAGAGAGACAGAGAGAGATAAGGGGGAGGAGCAGGAAGCATCAACTCCCATATGTGCCTTGACCAGGCAAGCCTAAGGTTTAGAACCGGCAACCTCAGTGTTCCAGGTCGACATTTTATCCCACTGCGCCACCACAGGTCAGGCCCTCTTTGGATTTTGAAGGTAATATTTACCATATTTGATGTGCTGCTCTGTCCCATTTACCCAGACTCTTATAAAGCTCCACTTTTGAGTGAATCCCAAAGCAAGAAACAGTTTTGGGTCAGATCTTAATTGCAGTGGAGGCTGATCTGTCACTTGGGTTTTAAGACCCAGTAGACCCAATGTTATTCAAAATGTAGCAGCCAGAAAAGCAGTATAAAACCTCTGACAAGCCCTGATACAAAATCACTGTTAATATCACTATGGATTATGAGTAAAACCATGCCCTCTTCTGTTGAAAAGAATTCTTTATTTGAAAAAGAGCTACTGGTTTGGCCCTTACTCGTTGCTCAGTGGATAGAGTGTCAGCCTGGCATATGAACATCCTGGGTTCAATTCCTGGTCAGGGCACACAGGAGAAGCAATCATCTGTTTCTCTCTCCTCCCCCTTCTCTCCCTCTTCCCTTCCCGCAGCCAGTACTCAATTAGTTAATGCATCGACCCCAGGCACTAAGGATAGCTCAGTTGGTTCAAATGTCAGCCTCAGGCAGCAAAATTAGATAGGTTGATGCAAGCATCAGCCCCAGATGGGGTTACCAGGTAGAGTAGTCGGGGCGCATGAGGGAGTCTGTGTCACTTTCTCCCCTCCTCCTCCTCCTCCATATATACAGTGTGTCCATAAAGTCATAGTGCACTTTTGACTGGTCACAGGAAAGCAACAAAAGACAATAGAAATGTGAAATCTGCACCAAATAAAAGGACAACTCTCCCAGTTGCATACCTATTCAGTGCAGTTCGATGTGGGCTCACGCACAGATTTTTTAGAGCTCCTTAGGTAGCTATCTCGTATAGCCTCTACAGACTCATCACTGACTGATGGCCTACCAGAACGGGGTTTCTCCACCAAACTGCCGGTTTCCTTCAACTGCTTACCCCACCGAGTAATGTTATTCCTATGTGGTGGTGCTTCGTTATAAATGCGCCGATATTCACCTTGCACTTTGGTCACGGATTCGAATTTAGCGAGCCACAGAACACACTGAACTTTCCTCTGTACCGTCTACATCTCGACTGGCATGGCCGTGGGCTGCTCCGCTGTATACACGGTGTTACGTCATCATCTGCACATATGCACATGCTGCCACATCATCCTACAGAAACTGGGAGGGTTTTTCTTTTATTTGGTGTTTCTATCATCTTTTGTTGTTTTCCTGTGACTGGTCAAAAGTGCACCATGACTTTACGGACACACTGTGTGTGTGTATGTGTGTATATATATGGCTGCTTTTTTACTATTGGGCTCCTATACATACTGAACACCTGACCACGGAACACAAAATGACTATGAAGACCAAACCCTTCTTCATGAATTGAGTGCTATCTGATCCAGAAAACAATAGAATTTATCAGAAAACAGCAACATTTTGTTCATGGAAGTGGAAGAATTTTAAATCTAGAATAACATATGAGGAGCACTGAAAATCTACTCCAGAGTAAAACAAACATAACTGATGAAATCATATAAAAAGCCAGTTAAAGTTCCTGGAAATTATCATAGGGCAAACAACAAATAGAGAAATACTTCTAAAAATCTACTAAAAGTCAATAGGAACAGCAAATATCTGTGGCAGTTCAGCCAAGACCCTTTCCTTCTCTCCCCACCTCACAGCTGGGTTAAATGGAAGTACGCCTTCAGGGAGATGTGGACAAAAAGACAGATTTCTCTCCCACCTCAGCCCCCAATCAAGGGTTCCATTGGAAGAAGCAAATCACCAGCACTTCTCATCCCCTTCTTATTCTAAGTCAAAGAAGTTAAACTCCTGGTGCATATGGCCAAGAAGTGGGGGTCATGTGCCCTCACCAGCTACTTCTGCCTCTTAGAAGGCATAGGCTCCGCACCAGGCATAGCAGGCCAGAAGACTGTGCCCCGATGGCCCCTGCTCCCGCTCGCTCTATAAGTAAGAGGTCCATATCAGGAAAAGTAAAAGGAGAAGACCGAACTCTGCTGCATCCACACAGTAGCTGAAGAATGGTTCAGAGACCTTTCCCAAGGGAGAGGCAGTACATAATAACAGAGAACTCCAAAGTTCACTTTATGGGAACTGACTGAATTTGAAGCAGTATGTGGAAAAGTTCAGGACTAAAGGTGCTCTTTGATACAATGCACACTCTTTGATACAATGCGCATTTTGGTAGTAAGCAACTAAGAATAGAATAACTCCACCCCAGCAACACGATAAACTGTAGGCAAAAAAAACATACCAGAAAGAATGAGGAGAAGAGAAATCTAATCTATTATAAACTTCCAGCATGTGCCTCAAAAACCATCCTTAAGAAATTTTCCAAATTTAATTGGATCAAACTGGAGCAATTTAAGCCCCAGGGCATTCTCCAAAACAATAGTGCAATCAGCCAGAAATTAGTGAAGCCTAAGAGCTGAGTGTGATACCTACAGAGGTAGACAGTTTACCAGAGAGGACAGGGGGAGGGATCCCAGCTCTCCTTCTGCAGCCTGGTGGGCTCCATACCCAAATGGGGAAAGTTGACAGGGCCTTAAAAAGACAGTACAGTGCACTGGGAAAGCACAGTGCTATTCAGAGAATCAGGACTGAGAGTCACTTGTTGCAGAAACTGAATGAAAATATACAGGCCTATCCAATCTCTAAAAATGTGAAACAGGTGCAAGGTTTTGTAAGGATTTGAGGGTTTGGGAGCACTTTCATTCCCCACCTGGCATAGTGCCTCCATCCCTTGTAACACCTGGTAAAGAAAGGGCACATGTGTAGGACTGGGGATCAGAGCAGCAAACTTCCTTTGAGAAGGCAAAAATACTAGTTTCACATATTAAAGCGCTGGCCATCTCCCAAGGCTACATTTTGAGTTAGATGTATCTATGACTCTAGAGTTAAGGGTCAGACACTGTGGCAGAGACAACAGAAGGGAAAAGTACTCCTAGGATTTTGGTCTGCCAAAGGAGTCTGGGTCATCCACAGAATTCTCAACAGGTGAGAGATCATAAATTGATTGATTATACTGGTCCCCCTTCCCTGAGAGTGAGGGTTGTAAATAAGCCTTGGTTTGTGTAGACACTATATCTGGCTTAACCCAAGCTTTACCCTGTGGTCCTGCAAACCAGACTGCCACCATTAGAGGATTAGAGAAGCCTTGTCATTGGATGGCACGTAATAGAAATATATACCTTTCTGCAATGGATCCACTCATTTGCCCAACAAAAAGATAAATTCAACTTTTAGGTATGTGGGCAAATGCCTCTCTCTAGCTAATCAGGATTGGCATGTTGGGTACCACCACTCCAGGTGGGGGATCAGAAGGCCCTAAAGCAGTATATTAAGGAAGAACAAGCTAGGATTAATACTCTTAATTCATCTGATATCACCAATACTGATGATGAAACCTGGCTTTTGGCACATACTGTCAATAACACAAGGCATGGGTATTATTTTTCTGTCAAATTACCCAGGCCACCCATCAAACTGCTGATGTATAAGGGCCTCAAAATACCACCATTAGAGTCATGGATAACTCTGGTCAGTTTGGGGATGGGTTTATGTGCCTTACCCTGGGTTATAAACATTTGATCACCTGAGCAACCTATGTGAGAACAGAGAAATCACTCCAAACAAAACCAACCCAATTATACCAAGAATACAGGATGCATATCACTGTGTATTCATTTTTTCATATTAAAGGATAGTGACTGGTTTGGCACTGACTGGTCACATTATCCAGGTATTTATTGGATGGCCCCAAAGGGAACCCAATGGTTGTGTGGCACAAATCTTTCACCTGGTGTTTAAGCCACTGCACCCTGGGTTTTCCCTGGGCACAGGGAAACTTCCCCATAGTAACAACTTCCAACCTTTCCTCAAGGACAGGTAGGCACATTCTGTTTTTCATTGGTATGATCATTGGGCCACCATCTTTGTCCCTTCCACTGGTCATTATAGAACACAAAGAAGCCTTTATTGACTCCACATGGCAAGCTTTGAATGATAGCCAACAAAGCCTGTCCTTACTGAACACTGAAATGTCTCTAATGACAAAAGTTACCCTCCAAAATAGAATGGCCTTGTACTTTATTACTGCCTCACAAAAAAGTATCTGTGCCTTAAGCCAACCAGACTGTTCTGTGTTTATACTTGATGAGTCTATCAATATGCCATCCTTACTAAATCATGTAAGGGCACAAGTGAATGCCCTGAGTGATCCAACCTCCATCCTAGGGAACTTAATAAATTAATGGTTCACATCATGGGGCTCTTGATGGAAAAAGTTCTCCCTGATTTTGGGAATTATCATCTTAATCTGTGTTTTCTCTTGTATGTGCCTGTATTGTTGCTGTGACGTCTGTCTCTAATACAGCCAGATATCCATCAAATGATTCACCTCCATGTTATTGAAACCACTTGTTGACTGCTTAGGGCAAGTGTGGATGAGGTGGAAGTGTGTGAATGTATGTGCTGGTCACAAGGGGAGGAGTATTGGGGAAGGTCATCAAGAAGGTGTGACCACCAGTTTGACCCTTAAGCTGGACCTGGGAAATCAGAGGTTCCTCACCCTCACCACAGTGTTTTAAAATATGTGCTCTATTTGTCTGCCCTGCTCCCAGAAGCTGCTCCCAAAGACATGGCCTGGAGATAGAAATATGGTGCTGAGACTGTCTGGACTGGGTATGTGACTAACCCCAGTTAAGTCTCCCTGGGGATGTGACTTAACCCAGTTAGGGCCTTTATGTAAACTTTTAAGATACAATGGGTAGGTGCAGAAAACAACTCATCTTATGATTTCCCTAGACAAACCTCGTGAGTTTCCCTGTCTATTAAACCTACCGCCTACCAATCTGGAGTGGTCTGCCTTTTTCTTCTGTCTTTTCCTGCCCTCTTCATATGGAAGCAGGTTTCAGACTACACCTGGGAAACTCCCCAAAAGGCTGCAACCCAACAAAAATTAATCCCCCTTTCATGAGGAGGAGGAGAAGGAGGAGGAGGAGGAGGAGGAGGAGGAGGAGGAGGAGGAAGAGAAGAAGAAGAAGAAGAAGAAGAAGAAGAAGAAGAAGAAGAAGAAGAAGAAGAAGAAGAAGAAGAAGAAGAAGAAGAAGGGGAGGAGGAGGAGGAGGAAGAAGAAGAAAGTGGAGGAGGAGGAGAAGGGAGTAGGGGAGGGGAGGAGGAGGAAGAAGAAACACTCAAGAAACTAACAAACTAGGAGGAGAGGGGAACTTCCTCAACTTGATAAGGAGCATCTACAAAAACCCCACAGTCAACATCATTCTTACTAGTGAAAGACTACATGCTTCACCCCTACAATCAGGAACAAGACAAGTTGATTACCATTTATAATCAACATTATACTGAAGGTTCTAGTCAGAATAATTAGGCTAGGCAAAGAAACAAAAGGCATACAACTTAAAATAAAGGACTAAAACATGCTATGTGTAGATGGAATAATCTTGTAAAAAAACTCTAGCGAATCCATTAAAGAACAATAGAACTAATAAATCAATTCAACAAGTTTTCAGGATATAAGATCAATATACAAAATCAATTGTATTTCCAGCCTGACCTGTGGTGGCACAGTGGGTAAAGCGTCAACCTGGAATGCTGAAGTCATTGGTTCAAAATCCTGGGCTTGCCTGGTCAAGGTACATATGGGAGTTTGATGCTTCCTGCTCCTCCCCTTGTTCTCTCTATCTTTTCATCTGTCCCTCATTCATTCTCTCTCTAAAAATGAATAAATAAAATCTAATTTAAAAAAAAATCAATTGTATTTCCATAAATACAAAAACCAATTGTATTTCTGCAATGAATGATTTGAAATTGAAATTAAGAAGATAATTCAATTTACAAAAACAACAAAGCAAGGGTAGCACTATTACATCCTCAAAGCTCTCAGGCAGAGTTGAGCATGAGGGAAGCCACATCCTCCTGCAATTTGGAAAGGCCTTTTACATTACGATTAGCTCCCTTCTAAGGTACCATCTCCATTTTACCAATGAGCTACCAGTGGCCGCGTTGAGCTTCTCCTGGAATGCATCTATAATCCAAGGCCTTATAGGAACTTGGGTCTGAAGCATTACCAGGTGGGAACCATTTAAGGCCTTGGTTTATGAAAAAGCAAAATAGGATGACAAAAGTTGGTGCTCAAGAGGAGAATATGAGGATGCCGCTGGGGGTAGGCACTTAGTCAAAAACCCATGTGAAGCCAGGTAGACTCCTATTTGGTCCAGAGACTCCAGGAGGCATAGTCAGGACTCAATTTGAAATGTAGATCCACGTGGGACTTGCTGGAGTCCTGCTAGGAAGCTTCCAAAGAGTACTGCTGGGCTTTGCTCCAAAGATAGGTGACATATTTGTGTGTGATTTTATATATAGTCTGAAGAATTAGTGGCAGATAAGGGATATGTTGCCTCAGAATACAGATATACCTAATATGTGTTGCACCAGTCTGAGTGTAGTGGGTGGTTTAATGGTGAACAATTGATGCTTGACCATTCATGATTTCTGGCCCTTGCAAGACTAGACAATGCCCAGAAACTTGATAAATGAGTCTGGGCCTTGGATCTTGTGAAGGGCAATTGCCTAGCCACATTGGTATAGGTGGTCAGTATGTATAGATCTGCTCGTACTGATTCCTCAGAGACCCCTCAGCATAATGTTATCAATATAATGCAAAAAACAGGACCTTCCCACTGTAAGGTTATTTAAATCCTGGCAGCAGAGGTTACATGCAACTGCAGAGCTATGTAAATATCCCATTGGGAGCTGCATAAATGTATATTGAGCCCCTCTAAAAGTGCAAGCAAAACTGAACCTGAGATTCTTCCACACTGGAAACAGAACAGATCCATGAAGGATGCTTCTTGTGTACATGCTATGTCCCCAATCAGTTCTATCATATTAGGAATTGAAGCCTTAATGGGGTAACCTGAGCATTGAGGTTTTGAGAGTAAATAGTGAAGCACCATTCATTAATAGCTGGCTTAAGTACCAGTCAAATGGGCTATTGAAATGGAAGATTGTAAGTTTAACAACTCTCTTCTCAAGCAAGTCATTAATGACTCAAGCAAATTGTTAATGACAGTGTGTGGGGGCCTTCCATTCCCCTCTTTAAGTGTATATTATGGAACATTTACTACCTTGACTGGAGGAGAAAGAGTCCTTGACATCCATTTGGTGAGTCCCACCAGGAAAACCAAGGATTTGTGCTTGTTCCAAATGGCACGGAATAGTGTCAGTGCATCCATGCCTACAAGAGAGAAAGAAAAAGCCAGGTCTGTCACCACAGTAATATTTTGGAGGTGAATGGTCCCAATAGTTAAATCTAAATGTGTCTGTGCGTATTAGTTTGTTTTACTGGCAATGCTTGTAAGAAGGACTCCCCTCTCAGGAACTTAGAGGGGTTGCCTAGAATGACAGTGACTTGGGCCCCGGTGTCTAACAGGGCCAATTTTTATTATCTCAATGGACCGCCAGAGTAGAATAGGAGCCATTGTTCTTGGGAGTTGGGACAAGCCCCAGGGAGCTGATTTCCTAGGATAGAGGCTTAGATGGCTACCAGTCCTAAAGGTTAGGGAAATGATCAGAGGGATTAAACAGCAACTAGGTAGCAAGTGAATGAATGGGAGAAAAGGGCTGTAGCTGGGATAATGCTAGTTTCAGGGCCTGCAGTTTAGAGACCGGCTGTCCAGGGATCAAGTGGCCAGGAACCCCAAGTTTTAACAACTTCAAGTAAAGATTTGCCTGTATACTTCTATAAGGGGAAAAATTAGGTCAAGGGTTTATTGGGGAGGGAATGAGGAACCCTTTCTGTTGAAGGAAATTTATTCGAGGGAGACCCCTTCTAGAACAGCAGGAGTGGAGGCCATGAGTCTGAAGTATCTCAACATCTGGGTAGGAATCTTCTCCATGTTTAGTAACCATGTCAATGCCCTCCAATGCCTTCTGGATGGTTTCAGCAGTCCCAATAAAATATAGCAGTTTCTCCCTTTAATTAGGGGAGTATCCTATAAAAAGAACTTTCTGACCTTAGGGTCGAATGGGGCCTCTTAATAATTAGAAATGGAAATGGAGTCATTTGGTTCACAATGGTCATAGAAATGATAAACCCATTGGACTGTGCCAATTTTGCACAGCAGGACCTTATCTAATATTTTCCATTCACTATGAATCTTAACAATAATCACCATGATGGAAGAATGGACATAGCACCAGGCAATAAACATCCAGGTGAAGAGAGAAGGTGCTGGTATGAATATCAGTGACCCTAATAGCCTTTGCCTTCCCTTATCCCTCTTCGTCTTTACTGGAGGATACGTTGGTGGCAGGGACGCCTCATGAGACACATTTATTGGTTCTGCTCTATTCAGAGGAAAGTTGAAGGGATTCAGGATCTGTGGTAACTCAGAGTAAGCAGATATATAGCCCAGATGGATCTTTTTTATTATTTTATTTTATTATTTTAATGGGGTGACATCAGTAAATCAGGATACATATATTCAAAGATAACATGTCCAGGTTATCTTGTCTTTCAATTATGTTGCATACCCATCACCCAAAGTCAGATTGTCCTCTGTCACCTTCTACCAGATGGATCTTTGAGAATGCAATTGATTTTAGGGTCTTTAGAGATTCTAGACAGTTGACACATTTCAGCAGCTATGAGTATCAGTTTAGAGCTTGTTCCAAAAAGCCACCATTACAAATCAGCTCCCTTCTCTCCTTCCTGCTGCACAAAATCTTTAAGGAACATTTGAATTTTAGTTAAGGTATAGTTTCTGATCTGTTTCTACTTCCTGATTTTCTCCTGTTAACCTTATGTGTTGTTACCAGAAAAATTTGTGGATGATGTCCTGTGAGCCTTCTTCATAGGAAGCCACTTTTATTTCCAGGGTGTCCCAATCCACCTCCCAGAATTAGGGTGGGCCTCCATTAGCACTATATGTACAGGTCCTTTGTGTCAAGTACCCAGGTCCCTGGAGCTTAGCCAGAGCCTTGGCATATTAGTATGTGGTGGCACTAAGCAATGCCCAGGAAGCTTCTACAGGGGTTTTACTTTAGTTAAGGAGCTGGTGTACTTTCTCTGGGTCCTTAGGAGATGTTGGTACCAGATATTCAGGGCATTTATATTTTTACATGAACTTTTTAGCAACATTATGTCAAGGATTTGACCCACAATATCCCATCAGGTCAGGGGGCAAAGTATGACAGCGGCAAGTGAGACAGTGATGCTGAAACTGTAGGCCTCTGCTGCAGTTTTGACACTGCTGCAATGACACCTTTTGATGGTGTCATTGGTTTCCTCTTATAAGGCCATTTCACTCATCTGGATTAAGAAAGGTAGTTCTGGTCCAACCTACAGCCTTAGCAGTCACAGGCAGAGGTCTCTCTCTTCCTTACCTATGGTAATATCCTTTCTTCATGACTTCAGCCTGGAGACTCTCCTCGTGCAGTGACAATAGCCTGACAACCCAATTCACCCTCCTTTGCACTTCTTGGCCTCAAGGAGTGGAAGACCCTCTCATATGTTAATAGTCAGTTAAGACCTTTGTAATTAGTGGTCTAATCATCTCATTAGATCATATGGCCTCGATCCTGCTGCTCTGGGGTCATCAGTGAATTATTTGGGCAGCAGTGACATTTTAGGATGGATACCTTAGGAAACACACAGCAGAGGTAAAATGCAAAAGCATATAGCAATGCAAGAGACCTCCAGCAAGCACTGTTGTATTCCCAGATGGCATTGCTCACCTGGCTTAGCCAGTTAGTAAGTCAGTTGAAGCTAAAGGGCAATCATACAATCCTGCCAACTACACCAAATGTTCTGTTTCAGTCTTGGTCTATAGATAGTAATGATATCAGCTAGGAATGCCTAGGGCATTCACCTGGGCCTGTGCTACTTGTGGCACCACCACAGACATTTCCCAGTGTGACCAGAGTCAGTATTGTGGCTGGAACAGCATCTGAGGTTCTTATCATGACTACAATATGCACCTCAGCAACAACTATCAAGGGACTTTGAAAATACAAGATTTATTATGTGTAAGTCCTGAAAAGCGCACACAACACACCCAGAGCCACACAGCGAGGTCAGAGGTAGACAGTGAGAGTACAGACCTAGGATTCTGCCTTTATTTGGGTCGAGGTTGGGGTATCTAGGGCTTTGTGGGTTCACTCTGTATTGGTGAATTTAAAACATAAGATTAAGAATTAAACTATAAGAAGGGAAATGTAGGGTCACTTAAGTGGTCAGTTATCTAGGGTCACCAAGGACTTTCTACAAGGGAAACTTCATTGGTGGGCAGCCTGGCTTTATGTCTGTTGTATAGCTGGAAATATATTTATTCAAGGTGGATGTCTTTGAAATGGATGCCTTGGCAATAAAAAGCTTAATGTCAGGCACTTACATTACAATAAAAAAAAGCTTACTGTCAAGCAGTTACTCTACAAATTTATACTACACTTAAAATGATTAAGATGATAAATTTTATGTTATGTGTTTTTACCACAATAAATAAAATAAAATAGATCACGGAATCTCTGCAGCTTTATTTTTTTATTTCAAAATGATTTTGTATAAGCTTGTTCCTTTCCATTTCCTTATCCATTTATAGGTACATAAAGTCCTGCTAGGGTATTGATCAAAACTATGTACATAAAATTTATAATCAATTTAGGAATACCGAGATCTTTACAACATTGGGTTTTCCAGTTCATGAATATGGCATGTCCATTTGTTTAGGTTTTATATAATTATACTTCCATCAGTATTTTATGGAAATAGATACTGCACATTTTTTATTTATACCTAATAACTTTATTTATTTGTAGGTATTGTAAATGGTATTGATTTAAATTTAAGTTTCCAAATTCATTATTAGCATCATTAGTCACCTTGCTAAATAAAATTATTATTTCTTAGAGACATTTTCTGTAAATTCCTTTGGCCTATCTATATCAATAATAATTTCAGTGAATAGAGTAGATTTTATTTCTTCCTATCCTGTATGTCTATTTTTTACTGATTTGAAATAGTATCTTACTATAACATATTGATTCATGTTACAATTTGATACATTGTAGTATCTATCAAACTTGCTATTTTTTCCTAAATATTTAACCTTTAAACAATGAAGCATTTGCAAACAGACTCTTACTAAAAATTACTCATATTTTGATAGATGACTATATTAGATATTTCATTAGAAATGTTTTTACTCTTTCAATGAAAATAATTCTTATTTTCAATGAAAATAATTTCAATGAAATTATTTCCTAATCTATTTCAACATATTGTTAATATTAGAAACATTTCATTCTTTTAATACAAGGTAACATAGACTACGCTCATTAATAACATCTGCCTTTCTGGTTAGTTATTTCATTATTTTAGATAAAACAGAACTACATTTTGTGACATTGAAAATTATCTAATATACTGTATTAATGAAAAGTTTTTATAATCCTAGAAACAATTTAGAATTTAATAAAATCAATATATTTTTAAATGAACAATTAGTAGAATATTTCCTGCCTCTTAGGTAGCTGGATGTCTGCAACCAACTGTAGAAAGTGACTGCTAAAATGTTTTCAGTGACTAAATCTTTGAATATAATTTATACATATACATGGATGCAGTTTATAACTTTAAATAATTTTAATTTGAGTAGTAATTCTAAGATATAATTTTTAAAAATTCCATGTTAAAACATGAAATTTGAGTTCAAGGCTCACATTATTTGCTAACAAATTAATACTTTGGCCTCAAAGTATATGAAAAAATTTAACTGCATTTCCCATACATTTTATGTTTTCAGTTTATTGAGCATCATTTATTATGTGATGTAGACATTTCACATTGATCACTTTATACATATTTTTCTTTGGATTTTTTAATCTTGCAATCTTAGTAGCAAAAATTGAAGATGAATTTTAATTTTTATAACCTCTATTTGTCTTCTTAAACAAGAATTTAGTGGTCGAAATTGGTGTCTAGCATCATTGTTTAACCTAATGTTTTTAACAAACTATAGAAATGATCCCTGAAAGTGTAGTCTTACCTAATGTTTTTAAAATAAACATATACTATATATAGACAAAATATTTTGGGTACTGTGTTAAATAAAATATTATGAAATTAAAAACAAAAGATATGCCTGACCAGGCGGTGGCGCAGTGGATAGAGTGTCAGACTGGGATGCAGAGGACCCAGGTTCAAGACCCCAAGGTCGCCAGCTTGAGTGCGGGTTCATCTGGTTTGAGCAAAAGCTCACCAGCTTGGACCCAAGGTCGCTGACTCGAGCAAGGGGTTA
Organism: Saccopteryx leptura; assembly: GCF_036850995.1. Lineage (NCBI taxonomy): Eukaryota > Metazoa > Chordata > Mammalia > Chiroptera > Emballonuridae > Saccopteryx > Saccopteryx leptura. The sequence continues at coordinate 82,620,754 of NC_089516.1, read as the reverse complement.
CTCAGTCTGCTGAAGGCCCGCGGTCAAAGCACATATGAGAAAGCAATCAATGAACAACTAAGATCTTGCAAGGGAAAACTGATGATTGATGCTTCTCATATCTCTCCGTTCCTGTCTGTCTGTCCCTGTCTATCCCTCTCTCTGACTTTCTGTCCCTGTAAAAAAAAAAAAAAAAAGAGCGACATATAAACTTAATTTAGAACCTATTTTGATATATGGCTACTTTATTTTACACATTTATAGAGACAAAATTAACAAATAGCAATTATATATATATATTTAAGGTATACAATGTGCTGTTTTGATATTCATATACATTGTGAAATTATTACCACAATCATACTAATTAACATATCCCTCACCTCATACAGTTACTATTTTTCTTTTGTTTGTGGTGAAAACACTTAAGATCTACTCTTTTTGCAAATTTCAATTATACAATACAGTACTGTAACCTATAGTCATTATGCTATAAATTAAATCCCCAGAACTTATGCGTCCTGCATATAACTGAAAAGCTTGTGACCTCTGACCAACTTTCCCCATTTTCCCCACCCCATCCCTTAGCAACTACTAATCTATTTTCTGCTTTTACGAGTTTGAATTTTTTAGATTCCACACATAAGTGAGAACATGCAATATTTATCCTTTTTTGTTTGACTTGTTTCACTTAGCATAATGTCCTCCAAGTTCATCCATGCAAGATTTCCTTCTTTATAAGACTGAATATTATTCATTTTATATATATAATTTATTCATTCGTTTGTCAATAGACACTTAGGTTGTTTCCATATCTTGGCTATTGTGAATAATATGGCAATGAATGTGGAAGAGCAGATATCTCTTCAAGATCCTGATTTCAGTCCTGGCCGGTTGGCTCAGTGGTAGAGCATCGGCCTGGCGTGCGGGGGACCCAGGTTCGATTCCTGGCCAGGGCACATAGGAGAAGCGCCCATTTGCTTCTCCACCCCCCCCTCCTTCCTCTCTGTCTCTCTCTTCCCCTCCCGCAGCCAAGGCTCCATTGGAGCAAAGATGGCCTGGGTCCTGGGGATGGCTCCTTGGCCTCTGCCCCAGGCGCTAGAGTGGCTCTGGTCGCGGCAGAGCGATGCCCCAGAGGGGCAGAGCATCGCCCCCTGGTGGGCGTGCCGGGTGGATCCCGGTTGGGCACATGCGGGAGTCTGTCTGACTGTCTCTCCCCATTTTCAGCTTCAGAAAAATACAAAAAAAAAAAAGATCCTGATTTCATAGCCCTTGTTAGTTGTCTCAGGGGTAGAGCATCGTCCAGGCATGTGGAAGTCTAACGACCATCTGCTTTTCCACTCCCCCTCTTCTTCTCCCATAGCCATGGCTCAAATGATTTGAGCAAGTTGGCCCCAGGTGCTCAGTATGGCACCATGACTTTGTTTCAGGTGCTAAAATAATTCAATTGCTGAACAACAGAGCTGCGGCCCAGCTGGGCAGAACATTGCCTGGTAGGGGCTTGCCATGTGGATCCCAGTTGGGGAGCATGCAGGAGTCTGTCTCTGCCTCCTCACCTCTCACTTAATAAATAAAATAAAATATATTCTGATTTCAATTTATTGCTTAATTTACTTTTCAAATTGGTCATTGTTAGTGTATAGAAATGCAACTGGTTTTTGTTTGTTGATATTTGTATCCTGCAACTTTGCTAAAATCATTTATTAGTTTTAACAGTTTTTTTGTGGGGAATTTTTAAGGTTTGCTACAAATAAGATCACGTCAATTGTGAACAGAGATCATTTTACGTCTTTGATATTTGAATGCCTTTTATTTCTTTTAGTTGTCAAATTTCTCTCTCTAGAATTTTCAGTACTATTTTGAATAGCAGTGGTGAGAGTGGGCATCAGATGCTTAGATCTTAGAAGAAAAGTTCATGGTATTTTAAAAGGTAGCCTTGCTGGATAGAGTAGTCTTGGTTCTAGATCCTTGCTTTTCATGACTGAATATTTCTTGCCAATTCCTTTTGGCCTAAAGTCTTTCTGTTGAGAAATCAGCTGACAGCCTTATGAAAGTTCTTTTAAGGTAACTGTCTCTCCCTTTCTGTTTTTAACATTTTCACTTTGTCTTTAAGCTTTGCCATTTTAATAATGATGTGTCTTGGTGTGGGCCTCTTTGGGTTTATCTTGATTGGGACTCTCTGTGCTTCCTGAACTTGTGTGACTTTTCCTTCACCAGGTTAGGAGAGTTTTCAGCAATTACTTCTTCAAACAGGTTCTCTATCCTTTGTTCACCCTCTTCTCCTTCTGGTACTCCTATGGTGCAGATATTGTCATGCACAATGTTATCCCAGAGGCCCCTTAGACTTTCTTCAATTTTTAAAATTCTCTTTTCCTTTTATGCTCTATTTCAGTGCTCACTGTTATCTTGTCATCTAAATCACTATTCGATCCTCTGCTTCATCTGACCTGCTATTGATTTCTTCTAATGTAGTCTTCATTTCAGATATTGTGTTCTTCATTTCTGACTCACTCTTTTTTATAGGTTTTATATCTTTTAATGCTTTCTATCTCTGCTTAAGTTCTCACTGAGATCATCCATTCTAAGTATTTCACCACTGAGTATGTTAGTTGTGGGCTTTTCATACATGGTTTTTATTGCCTTGAAGTAGTTTCCTTCTACTCTTAGTTTGTTGTGTGTTTTCATCATGAAAAGGTGTTAAATATTTTTAATGATTTCTCTGCATCTGTTGAGATGACTGTGTGCTTCTGTCTTTCATTTGGTTAATGTGGTGTATTACATTGATTGATTTTCATATATTGAACCATCTTTCATTCCCAGGTATAAATCCCACTTGGTTATGGTGTATAATCCCTTAAATGTGCTATTGAATTCAGTTTGTTAGAATTTTGTTGAGCATTTTGCATTAATATTCATCCAAGATATTGTGTAGTTTTCTTATATCTTTGTTTGGATTTGGTATCAGAGTAATGCTAGCCTTACAGAATGGGTTTGAAAGTGTTAATTCTTTTTTAAATGTTCAGTAGAATTCCAAGTAAAGCTATATGGTCTTTGACTTTCCTTTGTTGGCTTTTAATTACAACTCTAATCTACTATTAGTTATATGTCTGGTCAGATATTTTTAAAATTTCTACATAATTCAGTCTTGGTAGGTTTTATGTTTCTAGGAATAAATTTCTTTTAGATTATCCAATTTCTTAGTGTATAATTGTTCATTTAGTTTTTTACAATCATTTCATTGTTGTGACATCAGCTGTCCCCTTTCATGTTTAATTTTAGTTATTTTAGTCTTCTCTTTTTTTTCTTAGTTCAGCCAAGAGTTTGCCAATTTAATCAATGTTTTTAAAAACCAACTTTTGTGTCATTGATATTTTTCTATTGCTTTTCTATTCTCTATTTCACACATTACTACTCCAATTTTGATTATATATTTCCTTTTGCTTACTTAGAGCTTAGTTTCTTCTTTTCCTAGTTTCTTGAGGTGTAAAGTTAAATCGCTGATGTGAGATCTTTCTACTTTTTAAATTTAAGCATTTACCAGTATAAACTTCCTCTGAATCCCATAAGTTTTAGATTTTAAAAATCAGCTTTATTGAGATATAATTAACAATTAAATTGTATATATTTTAAAATATACAATGTGATGACATGTGCAATTTTAAAATAATTATCAAAAATAGGTTAATTATCAAATTCATCACCTCATGTAATTAATTTTTTGTGTGTGGTCAAGATCACTTAAGTAAACTTCAAATACACAACACAGTATTATGAACTGTCATCACCATCTGTATGTACATTAGGTCCCCAGAGTTTATTCATCTATAACTGAAGGCTTACACCTTTGATCAGTATGTACTCCTCTACCCCATTTCTAAGACCCTGGTAACAACATTTCTACTCTCTGTTTCTATGAGGTTTTTTCCCCCATTAGATTTCATATATAAGTGAAACTACACAATAGATTACTTTCACTGTCTAATAATCTTACTGCACATGTATTCTAGATTCATTAGTATTGTTGCAAATGGCAGTATTTCCTTCTTTTCTAAAGCTATATAATATTCCATTGTGTATATGTATGTGTGTGTGTGTGTGTGTGTGTGTGTGTGATATCTCCATCTTCTATATACAGTCATGCAGTAATTGACAGTCAAGTTGTTTTGGGTTGTTTTATAGTTCCTCTGTTTTTTCTTTCTCTACTGCTATCATCATTTGTGAATTAATGATTATTCAGTGCTATGTATTGATTCCTTTCTCTTTATCTTTTGTGTGTCTGCTGTAAGTTTTTATTTGCTTATTGATTGCTATGATGCTTACATAAAACATCTTACAGTTTCAAGTCTATTTTAATCTTAATAACAACATAACTCAATCACATACAAAACCCTCTACTTTTACTACCCCACATACCTTATGTTTTGATGACCTGATTTACATCTTTCTACATTGTATATCCATTAACAAAATTTATAGCTATAATTATTTTAATACATTTTCCCCTTAACGTTTTATTCTTGGATGGCAGGGCTTTTTTACATTTTTTTCAGTACATTGAATATATCACCCTAGGTACTTCTAGCCTGCAAGGTTTCTGATGAGAAATATACTGATAATTTTAATTATTTTTCCAATTACAATTCACATTCAGTATTATTTTGCATTAGTGTCAGGTGTACATAGAACATGGTGGTCAGACAATCATACACTTCACAAAGTGTTACTCCTCATATTTCCAGTACCCACCTGGCACCTCACATAGTTATTACAACATTATTGACCATATTTCTTTTGATGCTGAAATTTTAATAAGAACTCACTTATATGTAATGACTTGTTCCTTCTCTTGCTCCTTTGAAAACCATCTCTTTGCTTGTGACTTTTGACAATTTGATTAAATCTGCATTGGTGTAGGTATCTTTATATTTTTCCTAGTTGGAGTTTTTTTAGCTTCTTGAATTAGTGTGTCCATTTGTCCTCAGATTTGGGACATTTTAGACCATTAATTCTTCAAATAGTCTGTCTGTCCCTTTTCCTCTGTCTCCTATTTAATTTATATATTGTTCCTCCTATTGATATCCCCTTACTCTGTTCCCTTCATTCTTTTTTTTATCTTTTTTGCCTCTACCTTAAGTATTTTAATTATTTGAAGTACTTCTTCAACTTAACTGATTACAGATTTGCCATTTTCTACACATGCGCTCCCTCTCGTGTCTCTTTTCAGTACTGCAGCCTCTCTGTACTAGGTCATAATACTGGAATTCCATCTCTTGTCTGTTTATGGCACTGCACACTCTACTGCATGTTGATCTTTGTTCTCAGAGGTTCCCAACCTTGGGCCTAATTCTTGTTAGAGAACAGATTCAGGCAAGACAAAAACCAACCACCCCAAAATTCAGAACAGTGGATATATGTTCTACTCTTATCTTTCTCTCTCCAGAAAGAACTAGGGAGTTGGGAGTTTTCTCCCACCATGCCTACTGTGCTAGAAAGAGGGGCTCTCATGAGTTAATGCAACAATTTTTTTTTCTAACAGGCTTTGATTCAGTTGGTTTCATGTTTACTTGAGGTGCAAGAATCATTTAACTGGTTTCTTGACTTCTTACCAAGGCAATTGTTCGGTGTATTATTAACTTGGTGTTTCTGTGGAAGAAAGAGGTTCTAGGGCTTCCTATTGTGACATCTTGCAGATGAAACTCCACATGAGTCAAGTCATACTCTTTTTTAAAAAAACAGTTTTGATTTATGTTGGGCAGATAAAATATATTATGCTCACTTTGTTAAAGATGGCGCTGCCCACATGGAAGCCTGTCACCCAGGTGATATTAATGTGTATTGGGGGCGGGCTGTGGGCAGGCAGGATCCTTGTAGCCTGGGGCTTGGTTTTAGGACTAAGCCTTTCCCACCATTTTTTTATTATTCATTTTAGAGGAGAGAGAGAGAGAGAGAGAGAGAGAGAGAGAGAGAGAGAGAGAAGGGGGAGGAGAACGAAGCTTCAACTCCCATATGTGCTTTGGCCGGGCAAGCCCAGGGTTTTGAACCGGCAACTTCAGCATTCCAGGTTGAGGCTTTATCCACTGCGCCACCACAGGTCAGGCCTTTCCCACCCTTTTTGATGTGAGGCTGTGCAAACCCATCATGCCTCAGATAAGTGGCTTTGTATTAGAGACTTCCCTATTTTGTATATTGGATTAAAGGTTTTGATTTCTACACTATAAAATGTGGACAGAACAGGAGCTTGCTCTCTTAGTTCCTGAGATTAGCATTAGAAGAGACAGCAGAGAGCAGAGAGAGGCCACGTGGAGGAGACCAGGAGAAGCAGCCAAGATGGCAGAGTGCTAAAGGAAAAGCCAGTTTGTGTAGAGTTTGTGCAGGGAGAAGGAAGGAGATAGGGAACAGAGGTGAATAAGTCTGGTGAGCTGGAAACCTTTGATTCTAGGAAACTCAGATAAAGTCAGGAGCTTTGTGGGCACTGAATGAGTGGGTTTTGGAGCCCAGTGTGTGTTTTTACTTGCCCGCCGGATGCAAGCTAGGATTAAAGATGATGGCCCACCAGTTTTTGGCTCTGTTGTTTCTTTACCGTCTGTCCGAATCCAATGTGAACCTGCATGGGCCGGGCTGCTGTGATGGTAGCCCTGGCTACTGGCTTCACAATCTATAATGCACATGCCATACAGTTAACTAATTTAAAGTGTACAACTCAGTGATTTTTAATATATTCACAGATATGTGTAACCACCACCGCAGTCAATTTTAGAACATTTTCATCACCTCAAAAAGAAACCTTGCACAATTTAGTTGTCACCCCCCACCTCCATCTTTCCAATTCTTAAGAAAACACTAAACTGCTTTATGTCTATAGATTTCTCTATTGTAGACATTTCATATGAATGGAATCATATAATATGGCATCTTTGAAAACTGGTTTGTTTTGCTTTGTAGCAGAAAGCAACCCAACATCAGACACTCAGATAACTTAATTAGAGGAAAGAGAATTTATTAAAAGCCAGCAGAGCACACAGGCCTAGTAGCTGCAAAGATACATGCTTCCCAAAGTTAATTTTCTTACAGGTTATATACCTTTCAGAGAATACAGGTTTTCATGCAAGGGGATCATGATACCTTTGTCTAGAAGTGTACATCACTCTCATGACTCCAGGAGGGGAGGGTGAGTTTAGGTGAGGTCAGCAAATGGGAAGGGGTTTCTGGACCAGTGGTCTCAGCTATGTACAAGTCCTATCTTCCTTGTTTTGTGTAGCAAGTGGCCCAGAGCAACCTTTCAGAGAACTATTGGAAGTAGTTCATCCATAATTGGCTGACTTATCTACCCCTGCAGTCTCCTTTACCTTGCATTCTTCTTGTTTCATCCTGCTCAAGGAACAGGGGTGGGGGGCTAACTTCTCCTTCCTTAGCTTAGCATAATGTTTTCAAGTTTTAATCCATATTATAGCATGCATCAGTACAGACATATTTCATTTTATTGCACTTTGATTTGTTGTGCGTTGGGCATACAAGCTTGTAACAGGTTTGCTCGCTTATATATTGCCTAATTGTTGCATTGGAGTGGGGCAGCACTATGTGTGTATAGTCTATGGAAGGCTGCAGGTGCTTGCCCTCAAGGAAGCAGATTGCAAGATGCAGTTTGCCTTCCTGCTTGAGAGGGGCCATTGTTTGCTATTGTTTGCAGGAGAAGGGATATATCTGCCTGGCCGGTTTTGGCCAAGTTGGGGCTTGGGAGCCCTGAGGATAGGGAAGCAGTTTTCCTGGCCTATTTGCTCATCCGCCATTACGAGACGTTATTAAATAGAGTGGCCCACCACTTTCCTGCTCCACAGTTCCTTTACCTTCTGCCAGAATCCCATGAGAACCTGCACAGCCACTGCGGCAGCCACTGGCCATACATTGTACTTTGCAGATATTGTGTTTTCTACAAATTGAAGGTTTGTGACAACCCTGCATGCCACAAATAGATATTTGTAAAAATTTTAAATTTCCCATTATTCCACCTGTTATTGATTTGAACTTTGTGATAAGAAAAGATACTTGGCCTGACCTGTGGTGGCGCAGTGGATAAAGCGTCGACCTGGAAATGCTGAGGTCGCCGGTTCAAAACCCTGGGCTTGCCTGGTCAAGGCACATGTGGGAGTTGATGCTTCCTGCTCCTCCCCCCCTTCTCTCTCTCTGTCTCTTCTCTCTCTCTCTCTCTCTCTCTCTCTCTCTCTTTCTCTCTCTGTCTCTCCCTCTCCTCTCTAAAATGAATAAATAAGAAATTTAAAAAAAAAAAAGAAAAGATACTTGGTATGATTTCAATCTTACATTTTTTAAGAGGTGCTTTGGGACTAAACATATGATCTATCCTGGAGAATTTCCCATGTGCGCTTGAGAAGAATGACTATTCTGATGCTGTTGGTAAAATGTTTGTTATATGTCTGTTAGACCTATTGAATATAAAGTATAGTCCAAGGCCAATGTTTCCTTATTGATTTTTCTGTCTGGGTGATACACCAATGGTGAAAGTAGGATAGTGAAGTTCCTTAATATATTATAATGTCTATTTCTCCCATCAGAGATTAATATACAAGGGTGAACAAAAATAGGTTTACAGTTGTATTACAAATAAATAATACAATAATTAATAAATAATGACATAAGAATAAACTGTGTTTCCTGTACTCACAATTGTAATCCTACTTTTGCCAACCCCTATATTTAGTTACTCTGATATTAAATATATAGATGTAGATACAGCTAGATATATATGGATATTTATGTATGTATACATTTGTTATATCCTCTTGATGAACAGACTCCTTTATCATGATATACTGACATTTTTTGTCTCTGTTTACAGGTTGGGACTCAAAGTGTGTTTTGTCTGCTATTAGTATAGTTACTTCTGCTTTCTTTAGGTTTTCCATCTCTTTCCTTTGAACCTATGTATGTCCTTAAAACTGAAGTGAGTCTCTTTTTTAAAAAAATTTTAATTTCTTGGGGTGACACTAATTAACATAACTATACAGGTTTCAGGATCCCAATTCTACAACATATCTCTGTATATCAAATTGATTGTTCACTGGCCCAAGTCAAATCTTCATCCATCACTATTTATCCCCCATAAACTCTCTTCTACCTCCTCACATGCTGACAATCACCACACTGTTGTCTGTCCATGAAGTTCTTTTTCGTCCTCTTTTGCTCTATCCCTCTACTTCTCTCACTCAACGCCCTGACCCCAACAGTTGTCACCTGCTTTCTATGTATGAGTAATAGTGACTATTGGTAAACAAACAAACAAAAAACTGAAGTGAGTCTCTTGCAGGTAGCACATAGTTGTCTTTTCTTTTTTCTTTTTTTTTTTTTTTTTTGTCCATTTATCCACTCTATGCCTTCTGTTTGGATAGTTTAATCCATTCACATTTAAAGTAATTATTGACAGGTAAGGACTTACTCATAAGCCCTGGTGTTTAACCCTCTGCACTGATAATTGGGCTGTATGGCTTGGACAATAGGAAGATTAGAGGTGGGTAATCATAAATAAGATCTTATGGAGTTAGAATATGTATAAAAACATTTGGATTTGCCTATAAGAGCCTCAGACAGTCCTCACTATTTTTCACATTCCAGCTCAAGAGGCACTGACACCCTCTTAAAATTAGGACACTGATGCCCTAACCCAGGTACAAGCCCTAGACACTGACTCTTCAGCAGATACAACAGATTAGGTTGCATAAAAACGTGGCTAGAGTGGTGCCTTGGTGGGATAGTGTATTGCGCAGGATGTCAGATTGCCCTCGAAAAACAGTGACTATTCATGAATTAACAGCATGTCTTTTATGTTCTAAACAACATCCAAGGGCCCTGGCCGGTTGGCTCAGCGGTAGAGCGTCGGCCTGGCGTGCGGGGGACCCAGGTTCGATTCCCGGCCAGGGCACATAGGAGAGGCGCCCATTTGCTTCTCCACCCCCCCTCCTTCCTCTCTGTCTCTCTCTTCCCCTCCCACAGCCAAGGCTCCATTGGAGCAAAGATGGCCCAGGCACTGGGGATGGCTCCTTGGCCTCTGCCCCAGGCGCTAGAGTGGCTCTGGTCGCAGCAGAGCAACGCCTCGGAGGGGCAGAGCATCGCCCCCTGGTGGGCAGAGCCTCGTCCCTGGTGGGCGTGCCAGGTGGATCCTGGTTGGGCGCATGTGGGAGTCTGTTTGACTGTCTCTCCCCGTTTCCAGCTTCAGAAAAATACAAAAAAAAAAAAAAAAAAAAAAAAAAAAAACATCCAAGGCAACTGCCAAAGGAGTCTGGACCATTCACTGCTGCTGCTCCTAACTCGTGAAAGATTACCAAATTGATTATATTGCCCCCCTCTCTCTGAGAGTGAGGGTTGTAAATAGCCTTGCTTTGTGTAGATACTACATCTGGTTTAACCCAAGCTTTAACCTGTAGTCACACAAACCAGGCTTCCACCACTAGGGTAGAAGAAGCTGAGTGCCACATATAGACACAATTGTCTCACAGACAGTGATGGGGAAAGAAATCCCATTTCAAAGGTCATGAGATGAAAGACTGGGCAAAAGAACATGATACTGAATGAAGGTTCCATCTCCCCTATAACCCATAAGCCAAAGGGTTAATAGAAAGGAAGAATGGATTATTAATGCAGTAGATTACATAACTAGCAAGTGAAACATTACAAAAGTGCCATCCCAGGCTTTAATATATTTGAATAATCACCCAGTAGGTCTTGTTGCTCCATATGTCAGTCCGCAGACCCAAGTGGAAACACCCAATAACATGAATAACATGAAGGTATATAAAGTTATGGAAATTGAGAGAGACAGCCATGGCTCTGACTCTCACTATAGATCAATGTGCTATGCTGCTAAGAATTCCAAACCCCATCATGCCTGGGAAAGGCATTATTTACTGGAATTTTCAACAGGAGGGCCTATCAGGATGAATGACTTAATTCACCCCCCTTGGGTGAGAGGGAACTACTCAATCACCACTGGGATCCCATTGTACTGTTACAAGCTAGAATTATTGAAACATACTCTACCCAGAATGAAACACATACCATTAAAAGAGGGGAGAAGGTAGAAGTCTTGGTTTGGCACCCCTAGACTATATTCTCATGCCTGACATACTGCCTCCCCTGGGCAACATATATGGTATATATAACCGAGTCAAGTTCCTAAATCTGCAGCCACATTAATATCTAAGGATTAGGCTATAAGTGTAATTTTTATAGAAGGGAAAAACCTCTCCATACAAGTTTCTACTAAATATCTGTCTTTTACCTTAGAATTCTGCTGCTCCTGTAGTATCTGGTCACACCTAGTATCTCACCTTTAGAGGACTGCGAAGACTTGAGTCTAGTTATAGGTCTAGAAGTGGTGATGAAAATGGATCCCGGGGGAACTCAGTATTGTCTTGCATGTCACCTGCCTACAGGGAAGCAACACCAATCCTCAGGCAATGCAGTGTCAATCCCCATAGACACTGGGGAGGCCCATACCTCTGTGTGGAGGCTTCTACAATTGGTGGAATGTTGCCACCAATGAGGGTAGAAAGGCCACTCCTGGGAGAGTTGGGGAAGACATTTGATGGGGCAGGGGAGGCCAATTTTCCTTCTACTGCAGGGTAGACCACTTCCAGTGGCAGTGGGGAAACCACTTTTACTCCCCCAAAATAAAAGTCTGGGGCCAGACAGCTACACCAGTGAATTCTACCAAACATTCAAAGAAGATTTGGTTCCTATCCTTCCTAAAGTCTTCCAAAAAAATTGAAGAAGAAGCAATACTCCAAGTTTGCTTAAAGGCTTTAATCACTGTAAAAAAAAAAATAGAAGACTGGATAAAGAAGATGTGGCACATATACACTATGGAATACTACTCAGCCATAAGAAATGATGACATTGGATCACTTACAACAAAATGGTGGGATCTTGATAACATTATACGGAGTGAAATAAGTAAATCAGAAAAAAACAAGAACTGCAGGATTCCACATATTGGTGGGACATAAAAACGAGACTAAGAGACATGGACAAGAGTGTGGTGGTTATGAGGGTCAGGGAGAGGGGGAAGGGGAGGGGGAGGGGCACAAAGAAAACTAGATAGAAGGTGACGGAGGACAATCTGACTTTGGGTGATGGGTATGCAACATAATTGAATGACAAGATAACCTGGACATGTTTTCTTTGAATATATGTACCCTGATTTATTGATGTCACCCCATTAAAATTAATAAAAATTTATTTATTAAAAAAAAAAAAGAAGCAATACTCCAAACACATTTTATGAGACCAACATAACGCTGATACCAGAACCTGGCAAGGACAACACAAAAAAAGAAAACTGCAGACCAATATCTCTAATGAATACAGATGCTAAAATACTAAACAAAATAGTAGCAAATCAAATAAAAAAGTAATTCACCACGATCAAGTATTTAATTCTTTTAGATGCTATTTTAAATCAAATTGTTATTTTAATTTCTCAGATACAAAGAATAGACCAGGAGGGAGTGCCAGACGCAGGGTGAAGAGGGGCAAAAATGGGGTAAGGGAGCAAAAGGTACAAACTTCTAGTTGTAATATGTCAGTCACGGGATATAATGTACAGCATGGTGACTATAGTTAACTGTATTGCATATTTGAAAGTTGCTAAGAGAGTTCATTTTAAAAGTTCCCATCACAGGCCCTGGCCGGTTGGCTCAGCGGTAGAGCGTCGGCCTGGCGTGCGGGGGACCCAGGTTCAATTCCCGGCCAGGGCACATAGGAGAAGCGCCCATTTGCTTCTCCACCCCCCCTCCTTCCTCTCTGTCTCTCTCTTCCCCTCCCACAGCCAAGGCTCCATTGGAGCAAAGATGGCCCGGGCGCTGGGGATGGCTCCTCGGCCTCTGCCCCAGGCGCTAGAGTGGCTCTGGTTGCGGCAGAGCGACGCCCCGGAGGGGCAGAGCATCGCCCCCTGGTGGGCAGAGCTTCGCCCCTGGTGGGCGTGCCGGGTGGATCCTGGTCGGGCGCATGCGGGAGTCTGTCTGACTGTCTCTCCCCGTTTCCAGCTTTAGAAAAAATACAAAAAAAAAAAAATGTTCCCATCACAAAGTTTTTTTAACTATGTATGCTAATGGATATTAATTAGACTTATTGTGGTGATCATTTCACAAAATCTATTGTTGGTCAAATAAGTTTGTAAATACGATGTGTATGTTTGCTCGCCTACAGTTTGCATTGGGGCCTGAGCAGCACCAAGTATATGTGGTCTGTGAAATTGCAAATTACCTTCCTGCTTAGGAAGAGCCATTGTCTTGCTAGTGTTTGCTGGAGGAGAGGTTTTCTCACCAGAAAGTTTTGAAAGGAAAGAGCAGAAGAGGAAGACAGATCCTGCTCCCACCACTGAAAGGTGCTGTAGGATTTCTTTTTCCTCCCTGGTCCCTTGCCCTGCATGGGAAAAACAGGTTTCTGCTTTTCCCTTGGTTTTCTTGTGGCTTTCCTGTCTTGGAGAGACACCAATAAACAGAATGGCCCACCATCCTCCGACTCTGCTGTTTCTTTACCGTCTGCCTGAATTCAATGAGAACTTGCATGTGAATGGCCATGACAGCCGCAACTACTGGCCTTATATATATAAATATCAAATCATTTTTCTGCACACATGAAACTAAAATTACATCAATTATACCTTAAATAGACAAATAAAGTATAATTTTGGGGAAAAAAGATGAAATCTTGCTATCTGAGACCACACAGATGGGCCTTGAGTTCCTTATGCTAGGTAAAATAATTCAGACAGAGATAGACTAATATTGTATGACCTCACTTATAAATAGAGTCTAAAACAAACAAACAAAAAACTGAACTTGTACATAAAACAGATTGGCGATTGCCAGATATGGGGGTACAAAGTGGGCAAAACAGGTGAAGGTGGTCAAAAGACTCAAATACCCAGTTATAAAATAAGTAAGTTCTTGGGATGTGATATATAGCATGGTGACTATAGTTAATAGTACTGTATTGTACAGATGAAAGTCACTAAAAGAACCATCTTAAAATTTCTCATCCTAAGAAAAAAATTATAACCATTCGTAGTGGTGAATGTTAACTAGATTTATTGTAGTGATCATTTTGCAATATGTACAAATAATCAAATTATTCTGTTGTATACCTGAAAGTAATATATTACATGTCATTTTTATCTCAGTAAAAAACATTTGCAAAAGATACATCTAATAAGATATTGTTACTCAAAATATACAAGGAAGTCTTAAAAATAAATAGGAAAACAAACAGTGCAACAAAAAAATGAGCCAAAGATCTTACCAGACATTTCACCAGAGAAGATATAAAGATGGCAAGTAAGCATAAGAAAGAAAACGCACAACATATGTCATCAGGAAGTTGCAAATTAAAACAAGTAGATATCACTACACACCTACTAGAGCAGTGGTTCTCAACCTTTCTATTGCCGTGACCCCGCAATACAGTTCCTCATGTTGCGGTGACCCCAAACCAAAAAATAATTTTGGTGGCTCCTTCATAACTGTAATTTTGCTACAGTTATGATTCGGAATGTAAATACCTGATATGCATTACGTATTTTCCGATAGCTTTAGGCGACCCCGCCGGGGTCGTGACCCACAGGTTGAGAACCACTGCACTAGAGTGACCAAAATCCAGAACACAGACAACACCAAATCCTGACAGGAGTATGGAGTGACAAGGACACTCTCATTCTTTGCTACCAGGAATACAAAATCGTGCAGCCACTTTGAAAGACAGTTTGCTAGTTTATTACAAAACTGAGCTTATTGTTACCGTACAATCCAGCAATCACACTTTTTGGTATTTACCTAAAAAAGATGAAAACTTATGTCCATATAAAAGCCTGTACACAAATATTTATAGCAGTTTAAGCCTGGACAGGCAGTGGTGCAGCAGGTAGAGTGTCGGGCTGAGATGCAGAGGACCCAGGTTCAAAATCACAAGGTCGACAGCTTGAGTGCGGGCTCATCTGGTTTGAGCAAGACTCACCAGCTTGAACTCGAGGTTGCTGGCTTGAGCAAGGGGTCACTCAGTCTGCTGTAGCCTCCCAGTCAAGGCACATATGAGAAAGTAATCAGTGAACTAAGGTGCTGCAACAAAGAATTGATGCTTCTCATCTTTCTCCCATCCTGTCTGTCTGTCCCTCTCTCTGTCTCTGTCACAAAAATATTTATATATTTATAGCAGTTTTATTCATAATTTCCAAAATTTTGGAAGTAACCAAGATGTCCTTCAGCAGGCAAATTGACAAATTGTAATACATCTAGAGAATGGAATAGTACTCAGTGTTACAAAGCAATGATCTATCAAGCTATGAAAAGGTATGGAGGAACCTTAAATGCTTATTACTCAGTGAAAATAGCCAATCTGAAAAGGCTACATTCTGTATGATTCTAAGTAAATGACGTTCTGAATGGACAAAACTATGGAGAAAGTAAAAAAAATCAGTGATGCCTGACCAGGCAGTAGTGCAGTGGATAGAGCGTCAGACTGGGATGCGGAGGACCAAGCTTCGAAACACAAAGGTCATTGGCTTGAGCGTGGGCTCATCTGGTTTGAGCAAAGCTCAACAGCTTGGACCCAAGGTCACTGGCTTGAGCAAGGGGTTACCTCGGTCTGCTGTAGCCCCCTGGTCAAGGCACATATGAGAAAGCAATCAATGAACAACTAAGGAGCTGCAACGAAGAATTGATGCTTTTCATCTCTCTCCCTTCCGGTCTGTCTGTCACTATCTGTCCTTCTGTCTCTGTCACACACACACACACAAAAAAAGATCAGTGATAGCCATGGGTTGCAGAGTAGAAGGGACATGAGCTCAGAGGACTTTTAGGGCAGTGCTCTGCATGATGTGACAATAATAGGCATGTATCATTATACATTTTCCCAAGCCCAGAGAATGTATATCAAGAGTGAATCTTGGAGGGATGACGTCAGAGTAATGGCAGGGTAGGAAGCAATACGGATAAATCTCCCCCAAAACTCAACAAGATCTTCAACCAGAAACAGAAAAACCTATCCTTGGGGCTTCCAGATGTTTCACAATACACCCGAAGGTATGGTCGAGCGAAAAATTGGCTAAATATATAACCAAACCCCGAAGGAAATAGGGAGTAAGAAATGCTCCGCCTTCCTCACTAATCTAAACAGTGCGGCTTTCTCTGGGATTCGTGAATATAGAAACTGAGGCGGGCAAAGGGGGTGAATAGATCCAGGCCGCGGCACAAACGGCCGAACCAGGCTGTGGCACGGAGATCCAAGCCGAGGAAAAACTGATCCTGTGGCAACCCGGGCAATACAAGCTAACACTTGCGCCAAACCCAAACAAAGAAAGACAAGCGGGGCAGCCATTTTACCCGATCTCCTGGTCGGCGCACACAGATAGTGGGCGAGAGATTTCTTCCTAAGCCCCGGGAGTGGGTGCCCGTGTTACCCCACAGAAAGGCAGAGTCAGAGGCCTTTCTGTGGGCCGAAAGCGGGATCTCTGGGCAGCCCCAGCGCCCTGGGAAAGCCGCGCAAGGGAGGGAGCGAGAACTAATTCCAACGGTGGAACTTTTCCGTGCTGGTGAGGGTTTCACTCAGAGGGAAACGCGGCCAGCCTGATATCCTGGTCTGCGCGCGCAGATAGCGAGAGATTCCTCCGAGTGCCTCGGCAGTGCACGCCCGTGTTATCGCACAGAGGGGCAGAGTCAGGGGCCTTTGTGTGGGCCAAAGCAGAATCTCGGGCCGCCCCAGTGCCTTGAAAAAGCCGCGCACGGAGCGGAGCGAGAGCCAATTCCAACGCAGGAACTTTTCCATGCGGTTGGGGGATTCACTCAGAGCGTGAGACTGCTGGCCGGATATCCTGGTCTGCACGCACAGATAGTGAGCGAGAGTTTCCTCCAAGCGCCCCGGAAGTGGGCGCCCGCCTGTGTTACCGGACACAGTGACAGAGCCAGAGGTCTTTGAGTGGGTGGAAACCCCGCCTGATTATGCTAGCAGCTCTGACTGACTGAGCCTTACCCAGAGCCCTGTGCTGAGTGGAAATAGAGTGGGAAGTTGCCAGCTCTTTGAGCCTCTTACTATCCAGGCAGAGGCAGCAGCAACCCCATAACTGGATTATCAGGCTACTAATTGAGGAAGGAAAGACTAGGAGAGAGGCTCCAGGAACATGGACTCTCTCACTGTCGGAGCCTATAAATGCTAATGAGCCTCGACTGCCAACGAGACTAAAGTACAATACATGACATCAGCATAGAGACTTATCAACTGCAAACCTCTACCTGAGCGTGCCAAAGGGGCAGAACCTGGGGTACAGAGTCACTGACCAGGAAGAGGGAGAGAAAAGAAAAGGAAGATAACCTCTCAAAATCAATAATAATCTGCAGACTTTATAACCTATCCCATTTTATTATATTTGTTCGTTTGTTTCTCTTATCTTCATTCTTGATATTTTTTTTCCTCCTCCAATTTGGCCGATTTACTCTCTGCCGGTCTTACTCTCTCCTCTCCTTGAACTACACTACCCATAAGTGTTACATCTCCCATTATCTTTTCTCTCCTCTTCCTTTCTCTCTATGAGGGTTGCACTCCAAAACCCTTAACTCTCTCTCTCTCTCTCTCCTTTTTTTTCTTTTTTCTTCTTTTAGTGGTTCCCTCTTTTTTTCTCTCTCTCTCTTTCTTTTCTCCCTCTATATTAGTTTCTTCCTTTCTCCTTTACATCTCCTCTCATTCAAACCTCAATAACAAACAAATTATCTTATCTGGGACTCAAACTTATGTTTGTGGCATTTTGGGGGGTTTTTACTTCACTTTTTTAACTCACTAGCAGTGCTCCCATCGCTGGCTCTCCATTTTATCTAGTTGTTGTTCCACTAAATACAATAGTAATTTTTTAATTTGTCCCCCCATTTCTCTGTTTTCCTCTTATTCCTCTCATCATAACTCTTAGTCAACCAACACCTAAAAGCAAATCATTTTATTCTTGACCCAAATTTTTTCCTTATTTGCTTTCTGTGGGTCCATACCCCCTTCTTTTTTCTTTTTTTTTTTTTCTTTTTCTTTTTTTTGCCCCTTTATTACTTTTCCCCAATTCAGGCCCTCCATTACAGGCATTGTTTGTTATAATTCACAGTTCACCACAAGATTTTCTCAAGAAAGAGGGGAGAGGAGAGGAGAGGAAAAAAGGAGGGGGGAATAATTTCCTTTTTTTTTAATTTTTATTTTATTTTATTTTTCTTTATTTCATTATTAATTTTTTTAAAAAAACAACTCTTTTGGATTTTTTATTTTTTTAACTTTTTATTCTTTATTAAATCTCAGTAATACTATCAACAAAACCACCCTCAGATGCCATTAAGGAAGAGAAAATCAAATATCATGGATACAAAAGAAAGAGAGGTAACACAGCTAGATGAGGAAAAATCTATGGAGAAAAAATTTAATATATTGGAAACCTTGGAGCTAAATGACAGAGAATTCAAGATAGAAATCATAAAAATCCTCCAAGATATACAAGAAAACACAGAAAGGCAATTTAGGGAGCTCAGAATACAACTCAATGAACACAAAGAATATATGTCCAAGGAAATTGAAACTATAGAAACAAATCAAACAGAGATGAAAAACTCAATTCATGAGCTGAAAAACGAAGTAACAAGCTTAGCTAATAGAACAGGTCAGATAGAAGAGAGGATTAGTGAAATAGAAGACAAGCAACTTGAGGCACAACAGAGAGAAGAAGAAAGAGACTCAAAAATTAAAAAAAAAATGAGATAGCCCTACAAGAATTATCTGACTCCATCAAAAAGAATAACATAAGAATAATAGGTATATCAGAGGGAGAAGAGAGAGAAAATGGAATGGAGAACATACTCAAACAAATAATAGATGAGAACTTCCCAAGCTTGTGGAAAGAACTAAAGCCTCAAGTTCAAGAAGCAAACAGAACTCCGAGTTTTCTTAACCCCAACAAACCTACTCCAAGGCATATCATAATGAAATTGACACAAACCAACAGCAAAGAAAAAATTCTCAAGGCAGCCAGGGAAAAGAAGAATACAACATATAAAGGAAGGCCCATTAGATTATCATCAGATTTCTCAGCAGAAACTCTACAAGCTAGAAGAGAGTGGACCCCAATATTTAAAGTCCTGAAAGAGAGGAACTTTCAGCCACGAATACTATACCCATCAAAGCTATCCTTCAAATATGAAGGAGAAATAAAAACATTCATAGATACAGAAAAGATGAGGGAGTTTATCATCAGAAAACCCCCACTCCAGGAATTACTAAAGGGGGTTCTCCAATCAGATACAAAGAACAAAAAAAACCAGAGCCACAAGTAAAAGCTCCAAGAAGAACACAATAAAACCAAATTTAAACTGTGACAACAACAAAAAGAAAGGGGGGGAGAAGATGGAGATTAACAGTAGCAAAGGACGATGGAGTGCAAAAGTACTCACAAAAATAGTTTGCTACAATGAACAGGGTAGGGACCCTTTTCATTACTCAAAGGTAACCACCATTGATAAAACCACCACAGAAGCACATGAGATAAAAAAGATAGCAACAGAGGAAAGATGTATGGAATACAACCAAATAAAAACAAAAGATAGAAAAACGAAAGAGAAGGATCAAACAAGACACAAAACTAACAGAAAGCAAGATATAAAATGGCAATAGGGAACTCACAAGTGTCAATAATTATAATAAATGTAAACAGATTAAACTCACCAATAAAAAGGCACAGAGTAGCAGAATGGATTAAAAAAGAAAATCCAACTGTATGCTGCCTACAGGAAACTCATCTAAGTAACAAGGATAAAAACAAATTCAAAGTGAAAGGCTGGAAAACAATACTCCAAGCAAATAACATCCAAAAAAAAGCAGGTGTAGCAATACTCATATCTGATAATGCTGACTACAAGACAGCAAAAGTACTCAGAGACAAAAATGGCCATTTCATAATGGCTAAGGGGACACTGAATCAAGAAGACATAACAATTCTTAATATATATGCACCAAACCAAGGAGCACCAAAATATATAAGACAGCTACTCATTGATCTTAAAACAAAAACTGACAAAAATACAATCATACTTGGAGACCTCAATACACCACTGATGGCTTTAGATCAGTCATCCAAACAGAGAATCAATAAAGATATATTGGCCTTAAACAAAACACTAGAGCACCTGAATATGATAGACATCTACAGGACATTTCATCCCAAAGTGACTAAGTATACATTTTTCTCCAGTGTACATGGATCATTCTCAAGAATTGACCATATGTTGGGCCACAAAAATAACATCAGCGAATTCAGAAAAATCGAAGTTGTACCAAGCATATTTTCTGATCATAAAGCCTTGAAACTAGAATTCAACTGCAAAAAAGAGGAAAAACCCCCCATAAAAATGTGGAAACTAAACAACATACTTTCAAAAAATGAATGGGTCAAAGAAGAAATGAACACAGAGATAAAAAGATATATACAGACAAATGAAAATGACAATACAACATATCAGAATCTATGGGATGCAGCAAAAGCAGTGATAAGAGGGAAATTCATATCACTTCAGGCCTTTATGAACAAACAAGAGAGAGCCCAAGTGAACCACTTAACTTCACACCTTAAAAACTGGAAAAAGAAGAACAAAGACAACCCAAAACCAGTCAAAGAAAGGAGATAATAAAAATCAGAGCAGAAATAAATGAAATAAAGAACAAAAAGCTATAGAAAAAATTAATAGAAAAAGGAGCTGGTTCTTTGAAAAATCAACAAAATTGACAAACCCTTGGCAAGACTTACCAAGGAAAATAGAGAAAGAACTCATATAAACAAAATCCAAAATGAAAGAGGAGAAATCACCACAGACACCGTAGATATACAAAGAATTATTGTAGAATACTATGAAAAACTTTATGCCACTAAATTCAACAACCTAGAAGAAATGGATAAATTCCTAGAACAATACAACCTTCCTAGACTGAGTCAAGAAGAAGCAGAAAGCCTAAACAGACCTATTAGTAGAGAAGAAATAGAAAAAACCATTAAAAACCTCCCCAAAAATAAAAGTCCAGGTCCTGATGGCTATACCAGCGAATTTTATCAAACATTCAAAGAAGACTTGGTTCCTATTCTACTCAAAGTCTTCCAAAAAATTGAAGAAGAAGCAATACTTCCAAACACATTTTATGAGGCCAACATAACCCTCATACCAAAACCAGGCAAGGATGGCACAAAAAAAAGAAAACTACAGACCAATATCTCTAATGAATACAGATGCTAAAATACTAAACGAAATACTAGCAAATTGAATACAACAACATATTAAAAAATAATTCATCATGATCAAGTGGGATTCATCCCAGAATCTCAAGGATGGATCAACATACGTAAA
The DNA here is from genome assembly GCF_036850995.1 of Saccopteryx leptura. NCBI lineage: Eukaryota > Metazoa > Chordata > Mammalia > Chiroptera > Emballonuridae > Saccopteryx > Saccopteryx leptura. The sequence continues at coordinate 82,599,362 of NC_089516.1, read as the reverse complement.
ACGGTTAACGTAATACACCATATCAACAAAACAAAGAACAAAAACCACATGATCTTATCAATAGACGCAGAAAAGGCTTTTGAGAAAATACAACACAATTTTATGTTTAAGACTCTCAACAAAATGGGTATAGAAGGAAAATATCTCAACATGATAAAGGCCATATATGATAAACCATCAGCTAACATCATATTAAATGGCACTAAACTGAAGGCTTTCCCCCTTAAATCAGGAACAAGACAGGGTTGTCCACTCTCTCCACTCTTATTTAATGTGGTACTAGAGGTTCTAGCCAGAGCAATCAGACAAGACAAAGAAATAAAAGGCATCCATATCGGAAAAGAAGAGGTAAAGGTATCACTTTTTGCAGATGATATGATCCTATACATCGAAAGCCCCAAAGAATCCACAAAAAGACTACTAGAAACAATAAGCCAATACAGTAAGGTCGCAGGATACAAAATTAACATACAGAAGTCAATAGCCTTTCTATATGCCAACAATGAAACAACTGAGAAGGAACTCAAAAGAATAATCCCCTTCACGATTGCAACAAAAAAAATAAAATACTTAGGAATAAACATAACAAAGAATGTAAAGGACTTATATAATGAAAACTATAAACCATTGTTAAGGGAAATCGAAAAAGATATAATGAGATGGAAGAATATACCTTGTTCTTGGCTAGGAAGAATAAATATAATCAAGATGGCTATATTACCCAAAGCAATATACAAATTTAATGCAATTCCCATCAAACTTCCAATGACGTTTTTTAAAGAAATAGAGCAAAAAATCATCAGATTTATATGGAACTATAAAAAAACCCGAATAGCCAAAGCAATCCTAAAGAAAAAGAATGAAGCTGGGGGCATTACAATACTTGACTTCAAACTCTATTATAGGGCCACGACAATCAAAACAGCATGGTATTGGCAGAAAAATAGACACTCAGACCAATGGAACAGAATAGAAAGTCCAGAAATAAAACCACATATATATAGTCAAATAATTTTTGATAAAGGGGCCAACAACACACAATGGAGAAAAGAAAGCCTCTTCAATAAATGGTGCTGGGAAAACTGGAAAGCCACATGCAAAAGAATGAAACTGGACTACAGTTTGTCCCCCTGTACTAAAATTAACTCAAAATGGATCAAAGATCTAAACATAAGACCTGAAACAATTAAGTACATAGAAGAAGACATAGGTACTCAACTCATGGACCTGGGTTTTAAAGAGTATTTTATGAATTTGACTCCACAAGCAAGAGAAGTGAAGGCAAAAATTAATGAATGGGACTACATCAGACTAAGAAGTTTTTGCTCAGCAAGAGAAACTGATAACAAAATAAACAGAAAGCCAACTAAATGGGAAATGATATTTTCAAACAACAGCTCAGATAAGGGCCTAATATCCAAAATATACAAAGAACTCATAAAACTCAACAACAAACAAACAAACAATCCAATAAAAAAATGGGAAGAGGATATGAACAGACACTTCTCCCAGGAAGAAATACAAATGGCCAACAGATATATGAAAAGATGCTCATCTTCTTTAGCTATTAGAGAAATGCAAATCAAAACTGCAATGAGATACCACCTCACACCTGTTCGATTAGCTATTATTAGCAAGACAGGTAATAGCAAATGTTGGAAAGTAGTACAACCATTATGGAAGAAAGTATGGTGGTTCCTCAAAAAACTGAAAATAGAACTACCTTATGACTCAGCAATCCCTCTACTCTACTGGGTATATACCCCAAAAACTCAGAAACATTGATACGTAAAGACACATGCAGCCCCATGTTTATTGCAGCATTGTTCACAGTGGCCAGGACATGGAAACAACCAAAAAGCCTGTCAATAGATGACTGGATAAAGAAGATGTGGCACATATACACTATGGAATACTACTCAGCCATAAGAAATGATGACTTCGGAACATTTACAGCAAAATGGTGGGATCTTGATAACATGATACGAAGTGAAATAAGTAAATCAGAAAAAACCAGGAACTGCATTATTCCATACGTAGGTGGGACATAAAAGTGAAACTAAGAGACATTGATAAGAGTGTGGTGGTTACGGGGGGGGGGGGAGGGGGGAAAGGGAGAGGGGAAGGGGGAGGGGGAGGGGCACAAAGAAAACAAGATAGAAGGTGACAGAGGACAATTTGACTTTGGGTGATGGGTATGCAACATAATTGAACGACAAGATAACCTGGATTTGTTATCTTTGAATATATGTATCCTGATTTATTGATGTCACCCCATTAAAAAAATAAAATTATTTTTTAAAAAAAGAGTGAATCTTAAGGTAAACTATGAACTTTGAGTGATTATGTTGTGTCAACATCAGTTCTCCAATTGTAATAAATGTCCCACTCTGGTGGAGAATGTTGAAAATGGGATAAGCTATGAGGGTGTAGAGGCAGGGGTATATGGGAAATCTCTGTACCTTTCTCTCAAATTTGCTACAAAACCTACAATTACTCTTAAAAAAGTCTTCAAAATGAAAGAGAGCTCACGGAATAGAAGAAAGTATTTGCAAATCATATACCTGATAAGGGTCTAATATCCAGAATATATAAAGAGCTCTTACAATTTAACAACAAAATGGTAGGAGTCAAGGGTAATAACTCTGGAAGGTCTCTCGTACATGGAATCCTTGTGTCCCAGGATGCGCCTGCTCTAGTCAACTAGAGTACAGGGGTGACAGTTCAGGTCCAGGACCATGTGATCCACATGGGCAGCATAGGACCTTACTGGCTGAATATGCACAATCCGTGTACTCCATGGTTTACTGTGCACTTGCTGGTGAAGAATGCCACCACAAATTTCTACAGACTGCCACTCTGGCTTGCCTTTACAGAAACCCTGGTAGCTTTTTATTTCCACTGGTCATTGATAATCTGCTAAGAACAATGACAGTGTTTTCTCCTTTATTTCCTTGCTTCCAAGATGCATAAGATCCTTCCTCAGGGAAGATTATAGTGTCCTGATGTAACATTTGGAAAGAAATGAACCAGCCTCTTCAGAGCAAAGGACCAGCCACGGAATTACTGTCAGAGATGTGCAACAGTTTCAGCTTTAAGAGGTGTAAAGAAAGTAAAATGAGGAACAAAAGTAATCTCTGTCACAAAGTCCATGCATTTTAAAGTGGGAGAGAAGGGCAGCCAGTAGCATTTATGTGGTTTTTCGGGGGGGGGGGGGGTTGTTGTTGCTGTTGTTTTGACAGAGACAGAGAGAAAATCAGAGAGGGATAGATAGGGATAGACAGACAGGAAGGGAGAGAGATGAGAAGTGTCAATTTTTCGTTGCGGCACCTTAGTTGTTCATTGACTGCTCTCTCATATGTGCCTTGACTGGGGGCTACAGCAGAGCAAATAACCTCTTGCTCGAGCCAGTGACCTTGGGTCCAAGCTGGTGAGTCTTGCTCAAACCAGATAAGCCTGCGCTCAAGCTGGCGACCTCGGGGTCTCGAACCTGGTCCTCCACATCCCAGTGTGATGCTCTATCCACTGCGCCACTGCCTGGTTAGGTTAAATGGTTTTTTTAAAAAATATATTTGTTTTATTGATTTTAGAGAGAGGAAAGGACAGAGAGAGAGAGCGACAGGAACACTTATCTGTTCCCATATGTGCCCTGACTGGGCATCAAACTGGCAACCTCAGTGCTTCAGGATGATGCTCTAACCAACTGATCTATTCAGCCAGGGAAGCATTTGTTTTCACTGAATTAAACTTTCCTATTTGCCAGGAAAAAAAAAAATGTACTATCAAATGGGACACAGCTACAGCACAGTAGGAGGGAAACTTATTATGTTTATTTCTCAATTCTCTTTTTCAGTCATTTTTTTGGGGGGAAAATAGGAAAAAAATCTTCTCTACTTTTTTCTATAGAAAATGAGGATGACTCATCTTTCATGATTTTTTACTCCAACTTAAATTTCCCCGTTTGTTTTATTCTCCAATTTAATTAGAGCCGGCAATTGACATCATTAAACGGCACTAAAATTCTAAAGTCCCACAATTTTATTTCAACAATTTTATTATCTCTGTACTGGTTTCAGATGTTGGCCCTGACCCAATTACATGCAACTGACTTTTTAAATAGTATCATGCAAACTCTCTGAGTAAAATCATTCCATGTGTGAGCAGTACTTTGCATAGTGAAGTGATGAATGCAAGCAATACAGTTGGTCATGTTTTGTTTTTGGAGAAATAGGTATTTTCTGAAAATCACTGCCTGGTAGTATATATGGAAAATCACTCTGAGTTGTCAAAAAATATATTTCCCCTGCACTTACCTTTCTGTTATCCTCAGAGTATATTTTGCACCCCATCTGCTACTCCAATTCTACCTAGATTTCTGTCTCAGCAGCTACAGCATGAGGATTCCAATCACAGGCGTGGACCAAGTCCACACCAGCACGAACTAGAAATGACAATATAAAACAGTCAATTCCGATAGCAAGATTAGATATCTTATGAGATTATGGGCCCCAAAAGGCCAAACATAAATAAAGGTTCTAAGCTCTGAGACTCAGAACCAGCAATCTCTTTGGGAGAATATCCAGCTTTCAACTGAGTTGGAAGTTAATTCCTTATAATCATAGCCAAGGATTAAAGAAGGCACAGTGAAACTGACAATCTCAGATGTAATAAGTCCCCTTATTTAGACCAGTTAAGGGAAGGGCCCTGGCCAGTTGGCTCAGTGGGAGAGGATCAGCCTGGCGAGTGGAGGTCCCAGGTTCATTTCCCAGCCAGGGCACACAGGAGAAGCACCCATCTGCTTCTCCACCCTTCCTCCTCTCCTTGCTCTCTGTCTCTCTCTTCCCCTCCCACACCCAGGGCTCCATTGGAGCAAAGTAGTCCCGGGCACTGAGGATGGCTCCATGGCCTCTGCCTCAGGGGCTAAAATGGCTCTGGTTACAGTGGAGCAACGCCCCAGAGAGGCTGAGCATTGCCTCCTAGTGGGCTTGCCCAGTGCATGCGGGAGTCTGTCTCTCTGCCTCCCTGCTTCTCACTTGAGAAAAATACAAAAAAAAAGGAGGGGGGAGAGGGGAATCCCCTAATTTCTGTTTTGCATGAGGAACCTCAGAGCACCCAACAGGGGCTCTCTAGTTTAATAAAAATCATGGAGAGAGTCTTCTGAAGACTCCTCATAAATTTTAATAGGGATTTTAGCAGCTTATTTTGGTTGCAGTTTCCAATTTTTAAAAAGGTTAGGTAATCTTCTCCACCTTCCCCAAATCCTAATCCTTGTAGATTCATTAGTGTTGAACCAATGCTTTCTCATGTCTCAATTCTTTGTATATGCATTCTTTTGAGATGTATTAAACAATACAGAAAAGTTCCCTTATTGAAATTTGTAGATAAGTATACTCTAGACCTATTAAAGAGTCTTTATCTTCCTCCTCATTATCAATAAGCAGATACTTACATCTTCACTAGGGTACTTACATGTTCTTTAGGGAAAATACAACATTAATACAAAATTTAGAAGATACATAACCAAATGTTGAATACTTTGAATACTTACACCATATACATATCAAGAGCCAGTTCATTCTAAGGAATAATTGAGTGGTAGTATGCAAAAGACAGTAGACAGGGAAGTATCAGCATTCCTTAAATTACTCCAGGTGGGGATTTGAAAGTTTTTTGACTATCAGGCTAACAAAGGAAATTATAAGGAAAAAAAAGGAAGCATTTCAGTGTAGGCGTCATGGGAGAAGGCTCACAGATATAAAGGCTAACAAGGGGACACTACATAATCTTTTTTTAGAGTTTTTATGTATTGATTTTTGTAGAGAAGGGAGAGAGACAGTGAGAGAGAGAGAGAGAAAGACAGGGAAGGTGAGAAAGAGGGGGGAGAAGCAGGAAGCATCTACTCATAGTAGTTGTCCCCTGTATGTGCCTTGCCCTGGCAAGCCCAAGGATTTGAACCAGTGAGCTCACCATTCCAGGTCAACGCTTTATTCACTGAGCCACTACAGGTCAGGCAGAATTTTTATTCTATTAACAAAAAGAGATTTAGTGTTCAGTGCACTTTAATATGAACATGTGATTGTCAAACAACACAATTTTTTCACCCTCCAGGAAGTGGAGCTTTAGATCCCCCCCTTGATAAAGACTCAAGAGTGAAATAAACCTGAGCAGGGGTCTAGGGAAAAGGCAGCTACTTAAAGCCAATGGTCCCAAAACTTACCTTCAGAGAGACCCTCTAGTGTTTGACCAGCAAAGCTTCTCACTGACAATCTCAAAGGAAAACACGCACTGGGTCAAATCAAGTTATTCCTAGGGAAAAAAATATAATAAGAGGGAAGATGAATAACATAGGCATCACACCAAAAAAAAAAAAAAAAAAAAAAAAAAGCAAGGGCTCACAGTTGTTCATGACATTATAGTAGCTAGTTCAGAAAAGTCAAGAATTGAAACTGCCTGACCTGTGGTGGCGCAGTGGGATAAAGCATCGACCTGGAACACTGAGGTCGCCAGTTCGAAACCTTGGGCTTGCCTGGTCAAGGCACATATGGGAGTTGATGCTTCCTGCTCCTCCCCCTTCTCTCTCTCTCTGTCTCTCTCACTCCTCTCTCTCTAAAAAATCAATAATAAAAAAAAAGAATTGAAACTAGTATAGCTAACATATGAATGCTTACTATGTGGCAGCAAAGCATGTGTTCTACCCATGTTATTCATCCCAACAACCACTTGAGATTATTATGCCCATATTACAAATGAGGAAATTGAGATTCTCAGACAGGTTGACAGAGCTGGCACTGTGCTCTTAAATTGCCACATGTATAATAAACTACCATTCAAGGGAGAAACAGATTATGACCCTTCCAGCTTTCTCTTTCCTTTGTCCCTGTTAACCACTTCCTACATCAGGGGTCCCCAAACTTTTTACACAGGGGGCCAGTTCACTGTCCCTCAGACCATTGGAGGGCCAGACTATAAAAAAAAAAAAACTATGAACAAATCCCTATGCACACTGCACAGATCTTATTTTAAAGTAAAAAAAAAAAAAAAAAAAACAGGAACAAATACAATATTTAAAATAAAGAACAAGTAAATTTAAATCAACAAACTGACCAGTATTTCAATGGGAACTATGCTCCTCTCACTGACCACCAATGAAAGAGATGCCCCTTCCGGAAGTGCAGCGGGGGCCAGATAAATGGCCTCAGGGGGCCACATGTGGCCCGCGGGCCGTAGTTTGGGGACCCCTGTCCTACATGCATGTATTCATCTAAATGGTTTTCCATTGGATCTACTACAGTCTACTAGATCTTTCATATTCAGGAAGACATTTTGGCTTACTAAAAGGAACCAGGAGGCCCTGGCCAGTTGGCTCAGTGGTAAAGCGTCGGCCTGGCATGCAGGAGTCCCGCGCTCAATTCCTGGCCAGGGCACACAGGAGAAGCGCCCATCTGTTTCTCCACCCCTCCCCCTCTCCTTTCTCTCTGTCTCTCTCTTCCCTTCCCACAGCCAAGGCTCCATTGGAGCAAAGTTGGCCCGGGCGCTGAGGATGGCTCTGTGGCCTCTGCCTCAGGCGCTAGAGTGGTTCTGGTCACAACAGAGCGATGCCCCAGATGTGCAGAGCATCGCCCCCTGGTGGGCGTGCCAGGTGGATCCCAGTTGGGCACATGTGGGAGTCTGTCTGACTGCCTCCCCGTTTCTGGCTTTGGAAAAATACAAAAAAAAAAAAAAGGAACCAGGGTTCCTTGGAGAAATGGCTGATTCTGCAATGGCTGTGGCAGGGAATAAGCAAAATGAGCATCCCTAGTGCCAAAAAGTACAAAAGTGCTCAAGAATCAAAATAATGGGGGCATGCCAAAGAGACACAGGAACCAGAGTGAAATAGCTTGCAAAGGACAAAGCTGAAAGAATGTGAGAAACCAAATCATTCTTCCTTATAGAATAATGCTAAATAATTTATGTAGATTCTTACCCTCCAGGAAGTATAACTTTATCTTCTCCAAACATTCTTGAGTGTGGGCTGGACTTAGTGACATCCTTCTAAAAAATATAAGAGAATAGAAAGTAGGAAATGTGACTTTACAGAGGGGAAACCTGATAAAAACTACCATGGCCAACTGATCAAGGCCTTGATATGAGGATGATGAGAATGACACTTCAGCTACGTGGTCTTCTTCCCAAACAGCTATAACCCCAATCTAATCACAAGAAAAACATCAGACAAATCCCAATTGAGGAAAAGTTTACAAAATATCTCAGTACTTCTCCCCAGAACTGTCAAGGTCATCAAAACAAAGAAATTCTAAGAAACTCTCATGGTCAACTAGAGCCCAAGGAGACATGGCAACAATGTAAACAGTATTCTGGACCAGAGCCTAGAACAGAAAAGGATACTAGGTAAAAACTAAGATCATCTGAATAAAGTATAGACTTCAGTTCATAATAGTCTATCAGTATTGGGTCATTAATTGTGATAAATGAACTATACTAATCTAACATGTTAATAAAAAGGATAACTTTGTGCAAGGCAGGGGGTGGGTGCATACAGGAACTTTCTGTACTGTCTTTGCTACTTTTTTGGTCAATCTAAAAGTATTCTAAAATACAAAGTAGTTGTTTTTTTAAATAATCACAGAACTTGGAAAAATAGAGTTAAATCACAGGTTTGATTCTTACTCTGTAATACTGTACAAGTCACTTTCTGAGTTTTGGTATACCTGTTTATAAACTGCCTAGAGAGAATACTACTTTTTTACTTTTTAGTGTCATCTGCAGTCTGGCAGACTGGGAAGTTCCAGGCCCTGCTTCCCCCACCGAATTAACATTTTAACCAGCAATCAGAGACTGGGTAAAATAACTTTATAGCTGCTCAGGAAAACAGAATACAGCAACAAGCAAACACTTCACCAAGAAAAGCCACATAGAAAATGGCAAGAAATATCATAACATTGTTACTTACCTGAACTCCACCCCTCTTTCCTCCACTGTGTTCATAGCACAGGAGCAGTGGCCCAGGTACCAATTCCTTCTCTTTCACTGGAAAAAGGAAGGTGGACATTTTGTGCAATGTTCTAATCTGGCTGGGGGTGGCCCGAGGTAGTGCTCTCTGTTTCACCTAACTTGGAATTCAGACAGAGAAAAGCGTCCTAGCTTGGATCTCAGGCTGGGAAAAGCTACAGAAAATACAGGATGTTGCTTGTGAAAGCTGCAGAAGTACTACAGCCTCACAACACCTAGGGCAAGAAAGTAGAGTTAGAAAACACAATAGAACATCAAAAGTTCCTAGAAAAAAAAAAAGCAAAAGTGACACTCATCCCTGGCTGGTTGGCTCAGTGGTAGAGCATCGGCCCAGCGTGTGGAAGTCTCAGGTGTGATTCCCGGCCAGGGCACACAGGAAAAGTGCCCATCTTCTTCTCCACCCTCCTCCCTCCCCTTCCTCTTTATCTCTCTCTTTTCCTCCCGCAGACAAAACTCCTGTTGTCCCAGGGGCTGAGGAAGGCTCCATGGCCTCCGCCTCAGGCGCTAGAATGGCTCCGGTTGCAACAGAGCAACGCCCCGGGAGGGCAGAGCATCTCCCCCTGGTGGGCATGCCAGGTGGATCCCGGTCAGGCACATGCAGGAGTCTGTCTGCCGCCCCCCTGCTTCTCATTTGAGAAAAATAAAAAAAAATAAAATATTGAGACTCTGTGAAATTAAGACACTTTAAAACAGATGTGTGTATGTAAGGCAATTGAAAAAAAGCACATAACAGGCCCAGACAAGATGTATGTTTAGGAAAGGTCTAAGAAGACTTTAAGCCTCCACACGAGGCTTATTACAAGGCACACAGCTATCCCTTCTAATTAGTAAATGTCTTCCTCGCACAGAGCCTATCTGCAAAACCGTTTGCTCAAATTCCCAATTAAAAAAAAAAACAAAACACAAAGCATACACGGAAACAAGAAAATATGCCACATTCAAAGGAAGAAAATAAAGTGGCAGAAACTGTCCCCGAAAGAAAACATAGGCATGACAATTACAAGACAAAGACTAAAACAAAGTATTTAAAAACGCTTTTATACCAAGACTACAACACTTGATGTTGCAGAGAAATACTTGTGGGGAAAAACAACCCGCATTTGGTCGTGAGAATTGTCAGAAGTGAAGTGTTCTGCGTCTAAGTAAAAGAGACACACAGGAGAGAATGGTAGACTTTTCTAATATAGTAGAGAAATTCAAATCAAATCCCAATGAAATGCCACTCCACACCAATTTAGGGTGACTATTATCAGAAACAAAAAAGCAGAAAGTAACAAATGTTGGTGAGGATGAAATGAGAACCCTTGGCATTGCTTGTAGGAATGAAAAATGGTGCTGCAGCTGTGGTAAATGTATGGTGGTTCCTCAAAAAAGTTACACACAGCCCTGGGCAGTTGACTCAGTGGTGGAGCGTCGGCCTGGCATGCAGGGGTCCTGAGTTTGATTCCCGGCCAGGGTACACAGGAGAAGCACCCATCTGCTTCTCCACCCCTCCCCCTCTCCTTCCTCTCTGTCTCTCTCTTCTCCTCCCGCAGCTGAGGCTCCACTGGAGCAGGGATGGCCGGGCGCTGGGGATGGCTCCTTGGGCTCTGCCACGGGCGCTGGAGTGGCTCTGGTCGCAACGGAGCGACGTCCCGGAGGGGCAGAGCATGGCCCCCTGGTGGGCAGAGCTTCGCCCCTGGTGGGCGTGCTGGGTGGATCTTGGTCGGGCGCATGCAGGAGTCTGTCTGACTGTCTCTCCCCGTTTCCAGCTTCAGAAAAATACAAAAAAAAAGTTACACACAGAATTATCATACAATTAGCAACTCCACCTCTTGATATAAACCCAAAAGAACTGAAAGCAGGGACTCAGACAGATACTTTTACAGCCATGTTCACAACAGCACTATTTCCAATAGCCAAAATGTGGAAGTAACCCTCATGTCTATCAATCAGTGAATAAACAAAATGTGGTATATACATAAATGGGGTATTTACTCTTGAGCCTTAAAAAGGAAGGAAATTCTGACATGCTACAACATGAATGGACCTTGAAGACATTTTGCTAAGTGAAATAAGCCAGTCACAAAAGGGAAAAAAAATAGTGTTATGATTCCATTTATATGAAGTATCTATAGTAGTCAAATTCTTAAGAGACAAAAAAAATTAATGAGACAGAAAATAGAATGGTGGTAGCAAGGGGATGGGCATAGGAGAGAATGGGGAGTTAGTGTGCAATGTGTATGGAGTTTCAGTTTACAAAAATAAAAAATTCTGGGTCCTGGCCAGCTAGCTCAGCGGTAGAGTGTCATCACAGCATGTGAAGGTCCCAGGTTCGAATTCTGACCAGGGCACACAGGAGAAGCGCCCATCTCCTTCTCCACCCCTCCCTCTCTCCTTCCTCTTTATCTCTCTCTTCCCCTCCCACAGCCAAGTCTCCATGGGAGCAAAGTTGGCTGAGGATGGCTCCATGGCCTCTGCCTCAGGGGTTAGAATGGCTCTGGTTGCAGCAGAGCAATGCCCCAGATGGGCCAAGCATCGTCCCCCGGTGGGCATGCCGGGTGGATCCTGGTCGGGTGTATGCAGAAGTCTGTGTGTCTGCGCCCCACCCCCTACCCCCACTTCTCAGTTTGGAAAAATACAACAAATTAATTAATTAATTTTAAAAAGATTCTGGAGATAGACTGGTGATGATGGTTGCACAATGTGAATATAATTAATGTTACAGAATTGTATACTTAAAAGGGTTAAAATGGTCAATTTTGTTATGGATATTTTGCCACAATAAAACATGCCTTCAAATAGGCATAAGTTTTAGACAAGCAAGCCTGGTGGATTCTAAAGGGACAAAAATCAGATTTCCACTTCTTACTCAATATTCCCCAATGCTTGGCTTGAAAGTAGTCCTCATTCTGCAACAAGAGGTCACCATGCCATTGCCAAGAACAAGGGAAATCTTCCTCCAATAAAGTTGACTCACCTAACTCCTTAGCCTGCTACTAGGCAATGTATCTCATAAGGCAGCCTTTGAGCAGGTGAAGAATCCTGAACCTTCTGGGAAAGAAATATAGGAAATAAATCACTGAGTATGAATTGAGAACAAAAATAGGAAAGAAATAAAAAATGAGTGCTAAAATAAAAATAAAAACAAAATAAAACAGAATAACCAGCTTTGATGGATTGGTCAACTCTCTGTAGAGTAGCCTTAGATATCCCCATAAAGTACAGATATTGCTGCAGAATGAGTATAATAATGCAGTAGTGCAAAACTTAGGAATGATGTTTCTTTCTGGAAAGCAAGCTAGTTGGTACCTACATCCAGATACTGACCAGGATTTGTGTCAGTTGCTCTGTGAGGGCTCCAAGTTCCCTTAGCAATCCAGACACCAATCTTTGAAGATTCCTCCTAACATGGGTAATGCTACAGTGCCTTTTGGGATCTTTTTCATGCAATGATGTCTGTCCAGGAATTGCTGCCTCTGCAGGTATTCCCTGGAGGATCAATGAGGGATTTCATTCCATGACTCTTGGAGGAGCTTTAAATAAGGGTTAAGCATGAAGAAGTACTTACTGCAGCCTTAGAAGTTTGATATTCTATGGCCAGGAGAAAGACTCCAAGTCTCTGTGCCTTCACAATCTTGAATGTGTTTGCTTCCTTCAATTGTACATTATTTAAGATTCTTAGCATCATCAAAAAGATTGGATAATAACTCAAAACTTTTCCATAAAACTTCCTGCCAATCAATGCTCTACAAATTTTTACTGTGGTTTCCCAAATTATTTGATTCTCCACAATGTATCCTTTCTCTTGTACTCAAAGCTCCCATATAACACCTAACCCATATATTTAGTACCATTTGTGTAGAAATGCATCTTTCCTAGTTTTCCCCCTACCTCTTCATAGTGCATCTGTATCATTGTGTTAACTGAGGCTTAGTCATAACACCTACAACAGTGTCAAATGTCCCATCTTGTCTTCATTTTCCTGTAACTGGGAGGCAAAAGAAAATGTGTCACTGTGGGAGTGTCACAGTGAAGGGAAAACACTCTCATGGACAACAGATACCATGGCCTATAAGTAAACTCAAATATAAAGTAAAAGCTTAGGAAATATGTCTTGCACCCACCTCCTCTTTTATAACCAGTAGAGTAGGGTTAGTTGAGGCAGTGATAAAACCAACATTAACCATTCTCCACAGAGGTTTAATGGTAGCTGAACAAGCCCTAGTTAAGTGCCTCACGCTATTCTTGGGTTGTTCAGAGTGAATCACTGATCCAGTATCACCTCATAAAGTTTAAGTTCTTTCTCAAGAAAAGCATGGTAATATGTTGAGCCATCCATATTTCCTCAGTTCTACTGAGAGGTATTAGATGCAGTAGTGAGCACTCAATCTCTGGAGCCAAGGCAACCTTAGCTCACAACAGTGCCTTAGCTGCTTGTTGTGTACCACTAGGGTTCCTGTCATGTGTGTGTGTGTGTGTGTGTGACAGGGAGAGAGAGAGAGAGAGAGAGAGAGAGAGAGAGAGAGAGAGAAATGAGAAGCATCAATTTGTCCTTGCAGCGCCTTAGTTGTTCATTGATTGCTTTCCCATATGTGCCTTGACCAGGGGCTACAGCAGACCGAGTGACCCCTTGCTCAAGCCAGCGACCTTGGACTCAAGCTGGTGAGCCCGCGTTCAAGCTGGGCGACCTCGGAGTTTTGAAATGGGTCCTCCACGCGCGTCCCAGTCCCAGTCCCACGATCTATCCACTGCGCCACCGCCCTGTTCTTGTTTTCTGACACCCTGCCTGCCAACGTTCTCTAATGCCCGGCCCCATCACCACCACCAAGCAAAGGGAGCCCAGGGGCTAGACAAGAGTAGAGAGGGGTATGTTCTGCCTCACCATCTTCTCATCTATGTGTTAGCGCTCTGACGTTAAGTGCCCCTCATTCTCCCATTCATCTAGGCTGCCGCAACTCTCCTTCCCCATCTTCATAAACTCAGATTTTATAAAAGCATAATTTGCACGCTGCTGGGGCGGGGCCAAGCACTTCCCTCCCACAACAGGGCGTAATTAAAACCAAAGTGCCACGTGGTTAACAAATGACCTCCTTGTTACCATGGTAATGCCGCCGCTGCCATCTTTATTGTGGTCAAAGGTTACTTGCTCTAGCCTAAGAAAAACCGAATGATAAAAGATACCATTCGCCTAGGAAAGCCCGAACCGACTCAGAAGAAAGTTACTGTGAGGCTGCAACCCAGCCAGGAGGGAGGAGTCATTGATGTCGCGGACATAAAACACTCCTCCTTTGATGATGCAATAACGCCAGGGGCGGGGCCCTGCAGCCCTGGCGTTTCCGGTGCACGCGCGGTACGGAAACGTGCCCGGGCATACCGGAAGCCGCCTGAAAAGAACGATGGCGGGTTTGAATGTTAGAGACCCTGCGGTAGACCGTTCTCTACGTTCGGTGTTCGGTAAGAGAAATTCAGTGTTGCCAAGTACCGCAGAGGAACAGGAAGGGGCAGTGAGCGGCGAGGGACGCCCCCTGCACCTCCTGAATCGCCCAGGAACCTGTGATCTGTCAGCCGTGCCTCCTGTGTGGTGGTGGTCAGGCTGGTGGACCCGTGGGCAAAGTGATGTTCCCTTTCACCCGAGGTTTGGCAGCCCCTGCACAGTGTGGCCAAGGAAGTTAAACTAGCGTTCAGCTTATATGCGTTTCTCCTTTCATTGATTTTCTACCTTCAATTATTTTCTAGAAGCGATGGCGCTTGGCAACTGTCCCTTACTACTTCTCACCCCCTATTTCAGAATATTTGTGCTGAGGGTGTAGATACTTGTGACCGCTTCTCTCCTTCTTATAAGGATTTTCATTCTGTACTTAGAGCCCGTTACATTTTAGTTCGTTGATAGTGGTAGCAGCTACCTGGTGTCTTAATATTGATTGTAAATAAATGAATGAAGGAACGATTGGGGCCTCCTCAAAGAAATTTTCAAGAGGATCAAATAGATTCTAAGTAATCTTTTAAGCCGAAATAAGCTTGTTCGTGACCTTTTAAGTATGTGTGGTGATTTTAAAGCACCATTTGGAAGCACATTATGACAAAACAGTTCAGAATGATTTTTAATCATCTTCCACTATAGCCATGGTCCTTCCCTTTTGAGTGTGTGTGTGTGTGTGTGTGTGTGTATGTGTGTGTGTGTGTGTGTGTGTAAATATGGACTTTTGATCTGGTTTTTAAAATTACAATATTGATATTTTAGTAGTTATTTATAAGACTTGCAGACCTTCAAATAAATACCAATGCCTAAGTATTTTCACCAAAGTTAAGGAATCTAACTTGTCAGATCAGTCTGATAACTGATATTTAGGAGTGTCTACACCTTTTGTAGTTAGTCTCAGTGATTTATTTCTTTCTCTTGCAATTAAAGTCAGTAAAGATTGAAATCCTATCTAAGGGAGTACCGTGGAACTGAGATTGGAGGAACACTGTGTTTTGAGCTAATTGATACATTTTACATGGTATAAGTAGTTAGTGTTTATTTTCTTACTAAAGATCTAGATTCCAAGGCCAGAATTGTAATATGTTCTCTATTTTCTTCCTTAGTGGGGAACATTCCATATGAGGCTACTGAAGAGCAATTAAAGGATATCTTTTCTGAGGTTGGACCTGTTGTTAGCTTCAGGTGCGATTCCCTTTCACTACTTGGTGGGACTTTCTTAAAAATCACTACAAATTTGGCCCTTAGCAATAATGACAAGGTTTTCACATTCGTGACTTTTCACATGCATATTTTTTTCATAACAGCTTTAGTAAGATGTAATTTACGTACCTTACAATTCACATTCATTTCTACTAAAAGGTACATTTTTTTTTCTTAATGCCAGCAGCATTCAAAATTCATGCTATTTTCAAATGTGCCCAGGCATTGACTCTCTCCTGGCCCCTTTTGTGTTTCCAGTGCACATGTGTTCAGCTTCAGGGCCAGCTAGGTATGTGTAACCAGTTGGAGTTATCTCCAGAATCTGTTGCACATGCACACAGGGAAGAAAATGTGCCTTCTCTAACAGTTACTACAATGTCAAGCTAATGGAGCTGGGAGCATTCCCTACTCAGCCACCCCAGCGGTTGTCGCTTCTACCGACAACACAGCTGGGTGTGGGCTTTTTCCACCACACCAAACTGAGTCACCCCTCCACTAGTCGGAGAGAAGCTGTTGATATTAGGACCTGCCCTGTCTTGTCAACTGACCTGGGGGGGGAATTGGTTTTTAAAATATGTTTATGAAGGTCTACTGTAATTTAAATATATATTTTTTAAAGGTTTAAAAAAATATTTCAGTGCAACAGCGTGATCAAGTCATTTGCCTTACAGTTCACCAAGTTAGAACGTGGCAATATTTGCAGGAACCCTGTGTGTATGTAACATTTATGCCTGTATCTTGGTTCTGCTCTTCAGGTTGGTATATGATAGGGAGACAGGAAAGCCAAAGGGTTATGGCTTCTGTGAATACCAAGACCAGGAGACAGCACTTAGTGCCATGAGAAACCTGAATGGCCGCGAATTCAGTGGGAGAGCACTTCGAGTGGACAATGCTGCCAGTGAGAAGAACAAAGAAGAGCTGAAGAGTGAGTACAAACCCAAGTTGTATGCAGCTTGAGTTAGCAATGATGTCACAACGAAGAGTTTCTATTGATGGTATGTTTTAGTATCTGCTTCAGTGGTTACCCGCACAGCTGCTTTGCTTGACCCGCCTGAGGTGCCTGCATTAGGCAAGTGTGTATCTTTCAGAAACACTTGACATTAGAAGTCCTTCATTTGCCAAGGAGTTAATTCCGGATGAAGATGAATTCTGGCTCAGCAAGCCATTAGTTATATACTAAGTGTATCATTGGTGGTACTCCTGTAATTATGTTGCCAGATCTGTAACTGGTGGGAACACTCACTAAGGCATTCTTAGGGCTGTTTACGAGGTTATAGATCCAGGAATACTATTTTGAAATTAGCACCTTTTTTTCTATTTAAACCTCTTGCCACTTCATATGTAACCATTTGAATGTTTGCTGTTTCTAAAAATCAGAACCCTTGTTGGGGGTGTCTGGGAGGTGGGGTAGGAAAAGTGTCCATTTGTTCAGTAGATTACATAGTAGGGGTGGTTGTGCTGAGGTGAGTGCTGGTGAGTTTGCAACAACCAGCCCACCTGTGTTGCCTGGGTGCTCACTTAGGGGCTGTCATCTGGGAGACTGTACCCATAGGTCCCTGAGGGTCATGGCTTATCCCATGGCCTCCCCTGTGCCCTTCTCTGCCCCATTCCCACCAATCTGACCAGGGCCCATTCTTAACCCTACCCATGGATCATTTCAAGAAACCTGTTTATTGTACAGCCCCAAGGCAAAACATACTCTACAAATCCAACTTGTATATTTAGCAGATTATCATAAAATAAATAAATAAATAAACCTCTTGCTTTGTTCTGAAAGCAGAAATTACACCCTTTCACTTTGTTCTACAGAAATAGGAGACTTGCAAATCACTGCCTTCTCAGTGCCAGAGACTTGAAAGTTATCAACAGGTCTTTAGAGCAGCCCTGGAAAGTAGCTACTTGAAATGGGTTAGCTCTTTATTTCACCTCCTCAAGTTATTTTGTACTTTCTTCCTGATCAGGCCTCGGCACTGGTGCCCCTGTGATTGAATCACCATATGGAGAGACCATCAGTCCTGAGGACGCCCCTGAGTCCATTAGCAAAGCGGTTGCCAGCCTTCCACCAGAGCAGATGTTTGAGCTGATGAAACAGATGAAGGTGGGATGATGCATTAAGTTATGAATAAATCCAATCACATCACATTTTTAAGAGTTCATTAAACAAGTTAACAGAAATGACTCCCTGAGCTCTAGCAGAAAGTGTGCCCGCTGACCACCATTTATCATGCACCTTCACTGTTCTATCCATGCACACTATATTTTACATTTTGTGCGAAGAGCTTTCCATTGTTGTACACCAGGGATAATCAACCTTTTTATACCTACCGCCCACTTTTGTATCTCTGTTAGTAGTAAAATTTTCTAACTGCCCACCGGTTCCACAGTAATGGTGATTTATAAAGTAGGGAAGTAACTTTACTTTATAAAATTTATAAAGCAGAGTTACGACAAGTTAAAGCATATAATAATCATTACTTACCAAGTACTTTATGTCGTATTTTCGCTAAGTTTGACAGAATAAATCTTTATAAAACAACTTACTATAGTTAAATCTATCTTTTTATTTATACTTTGGTTGCTCTGCTACTGCCTACCATGAAAGCTGGAACGCTCACTAGTGGGCAGTAGGGACCAGGTTGACTACCACTGATGTACACAAACACACCAACACAATCTGTCTGGGTTTTTGTGGCCCATGGGTATCAGATATAGATATTAAAATGTGGGGTTTTTCCTAAATGATGATTTTATGGTATTTGAAATGCCTCTTCCTTCTCTTGCCTCCCGTGACCAAGATTTTGTGTGCTATGCAAAAACTGTTACATTTCTCAGAGGGGATGGTTCTAAATCACTGATTTCTAAGCAATATCGGTAAGTGTTGAACCTGATGGTGATTCTGTTTCTTCTCAGCTCTGTGTCCAAAATAGTCCCCAGGAAGCACGGAACATGTTGCTCCAAAACCCTCAACTAGCTTATGCTTTGCTACAAGCACAGGTAGTGATGAGAATTGTAGATCCAGAGATCGCCCTGGTAAGTGCTTCATGTTCTTTTTTGCAATTGCTGGGGTCAACAGGTTGCAGAATATGGAATTGCTTTGTTAAGCAGCTCACAGATGTGTCTTTTTACTTTTCAGAAAATTCTGCATCGCCAGACAAATATCCCGACACTGATTGCAGGCAACCCTCCACCAGTCCATAGTGCTGGGCCTGCCTCAGGAGCCAATGTGCCAATGAACCAGCAGACTCCTCAGGCCCCTGGGGCCCAGACTTTGGTACGGCTTTACCCCTTAACATTTCTTTCATCTGTGTTAGAATGGCAGTTTCATTTTAGGAGCATATATTGACAGAAGAATGGTCAGGAGCCAGAGATGATCATTTCAATTTCTAGGCATAAACACAGTTTCCAGGTTGCAGAATATGTCGCATCTGAATGAATATGGATTCAGTGCCAAGTTTGTAAAACAAAGAGGTTCTTCCTTTGCACCCTTTTTATAAGCTAATTTTGTGTTTGTGTATGTGTAACACTGTGGCTAGCACTGTATTTCATATACATTGTTTCATGTAATACCACAATCGATCAGATGAAGGTACACTTTTAGCTACATTCTTACCAATGAATAAACACCTCACTTTCTTTTTAATATTTTATTGATTGATTACAAACAGAGGGATGGGCAGTGAGAAGTATCACTTTAATTGTTCATTTATTGACTGCTTGTCCCATGCACCTCGACCAGGCAAGCCCAGGGCCTTGCACCAAAACCTCAGCGTTCCAGGTTGATGCTCTATCCACTGTGCCACCACAGGCCAGGCATCACCTAGCTTTCCGAGTGTGACACAAAACCCTGAAGCCATAAAAAAATCAATACATTTGAAAACTGAAAATTTAATATATGGAGAAAAAGAAATAAATACCAAAAACAGATGACAAGTTGGGAAAAAAGTATTTGCCACACATGTGGGTAATGGGCTCATTACTTAAGAGACCTTAATCATATTTAAGAATGTTTATTGCCACATTGTAATAGTGAAAAAATTAGGCAAATCCTAAATGTACATCAGCAGAAGAATGGAGAAAATATGAATGCTCTCCAGTGGGTACAGGGTATTATATTGAGTGGGATGCTTCAAACCATGTCAACACAATAAATTAAAGGTAAATTTTTTTAAAAAAACTATATGTCACCATGAATGACTTTCAAAACATAATTCCATAAAGCAGTTAAGATGAACTGGGATACATAGTATCAACACAGGTAACTTAAAAACATAATACCACACAGACGTGAAAAGAAAGAGTGTGGAAGGATTCCCAAAATATGGGATAAGTGTCTGTATATATTACAACCACATGTTTAGTGCGCCACAAAGAATATGTTCAGTATATAATGATTTACATAAAATTTCAAAACCTCTGTAAGAATTCTTAAGTGATTGTCTAAGAAGGGAACAAAGGGTGCAATTGGGGAAGACCATATGAGAGATTTCAGTCATGTGTGCAGTTTGTTTTCTAAGCTATGTGATTAATTTCATTTTTTATACAATTTATATATCTGAAATTTTTCATAATAAACACAAAAGACCTCCTATAAAGTAGTAAGAAAAATACCAATAACCCAGCAGAAAAGTTTGCAATGAGCATAAACGGTTCACAAAATTGGAAATACAGATATATATTAAATATATGTAAAAGTGCTCAACCTCGCCCTGGACAGTTGGCTCAGCGGTAGAGCATTGGCCGGCATGTGGAAGTCCCGGGTTTGATTCCCAGCCAGGGCACACAGGAGAAGCATTCATCTGCTTCTCGACCCTCCCCCTCTCCTTCCTCTCTATCTCTCCCTTCCCCTCCCGCAGCTGAGGCTCCATTGGAGCAAAGTTGACCTCGACGCTGAAGATGGCTCCATGGTCTCTGCCTCAGGTGCTAGAATGGTTCCAATTGCAATGGAGCAGCACCCCAGATGGGCAGAGCATCGCCCCCTGGTGGGCATGCCAAGTGGATTCCGGTCAGGCTCAAGCAGGAGTCTGTCTCTCTGCCTCCCCGCTTCTCACTTCTGAAAATTAAAAAGGAAAAAAAAAGTGCTTAATCTAAAAAACAAAAAAAAAGATAAATGTAAACAGAAAGTACAAAAAAACCCCTGCCATTTTTCATCTTTCGGATTGGCAGAGGCAAACAACTTAGATGGATCATACAAAGGTTTAGGGCGGAAGTCTGCAAACATCTGTAAATGGCCCGACAATAAATATTTTTGGCTTTGCAGGCAGTGGAATCTATCTTAACTACTCAACTCTGCCATTGGAGTGTAAAATCGGCCACAGACATGTGTGATCGTGTTCCAATAAAACTTATGAAAGAGACAATAAGCCAGATTTGTCCCAAGGACCATAGTGTGCTAACCCATGCTCTAATTCAATAAATATTTTTTCAGAAATAAAATTAAATTAATTAAGACCCAGAGAGGTTAACTGATCCAAATTTAGGAAAATTGTAAATGGCTTATTCAAGATCTAAACTTGGTTCTGTGTGATGTCATAGCCTGTTTTCTCTTAACCACATCACTATACAATTTTGTGTTTTAGAGTTTTGTTTGTGTTATCTGAGAGCATATGTAATTTTTTATATATATAACTTAGCTTTTATTCTTTCTTTGTAGAGCTCTTTCTATTCCAAGGTACTGCTCAGTTCCCTGGGGAAACCACAGATGAAAACGTAACAGTCCCTTTCCCTCCAGGAGCTTTATTATAGCATTTTTTAAAAAATTAACAGTCCCCTCAAAACCAGAATTATATCTCAGGACAGGGATGAGAACAGATTGGTCAAATTTTTGAAATTTTGTCTTAAAAAGGCAGACTGCCAGCAGTTTCTTTATAAAAATGTCCCTAGTCCCCTCTTTTTTCCTTGGGTTCAAGACTTTTTTTTTTTTTAACTCTTATATAGCCAGGCTCTAGTCAGGAAGTCAAAAATAAGTGCTACAGGTAAGCTCACCACACAAATAAGACTTGTCTATTTTGGCTTTTAGAGTATGGTCCATCTTACCTGACCAGGTGGTGGCCCAGTGGGTAGAGCATGGGACTAGGATGCAGAGGACCCAGGTTCGAAACCCCGAGGTCACCGGCTTGAATGCAGGCTCATCTCGTTTGAGCAAGGGTTACCAGCTTGAGCCCAAGGTCACTGGCTTGAGCGAGGGGTCACTCAGTCTGCTGTAGCCCCCTGGTCAAGGCACGTATGAGAAAGCGATCAATGAACAACTAAGGTGCCGCAACAAAGAATTGATGCTTCTCATCTCTCTCCCTTCCTGTCTGTCTGTCTGTCCCTCTCTCTGCCTCTCTTTGTCTCTGTCACACACACACAAAGAGAATATGGTCCATCTTAACTGTTACAACCAGGCTTTTTGTGTGTATTTCATCTTCTGTTCAAAGTGTGTTATATACCTAAGTCTATGGTGAGACATGCTGTACAAAAAAGGATATTTGGTAGAATATTTGGGGGTATCAATTTTAAGAGTTCCTTAAGGTAATAGACTTTATGTGTTGAGTCTCCACAGAGGTATCTGCATTCTCTGGTTTTTCTTTTGGTCAGGGTGCAATGCACGTCAATGGCGCACCTCCTCTGATGCAAGCTTCTATGCAGGCTGGAGTCCCAGCTCCCGGGCAAATGCCAGCTGCCGTTACAGGACCTGGCCCTGGTCCCTTAGCTCCCGGAGGTATACTTAAGTTTTCACCATTTTGCTATTTTTCTAATGGGTTTTTTGCTTGTTGCTGTTTTTTGGGGTTTTTGTTTTTGTTTTTCTGCAAATGGGATAGATCTTGATATAATATTATTATACAGCTAGGACATATATATCCTAGGTGGAAGAAATCATTGATTTCTTATGTGCAACTCCTGTGTGTCTGATTATGAGAACAGGAAAAAGACACTAAAGTGGAAAGGTACAGTAAAACTTCCAAATTAATGAAGGGAAAACTAGAATGAATGGAAACTAGACCAAGCCAGCAGATACAGAGAAAAGAAAATGATATTGTGAAGTAAGTAATAATAAACATAGAGTAAGGGGAGGGAATAAAGTCTTGTGTAGTCATTGTCCTGCTAAATGTGAATGGACTGAATTCTTCCATTAAAAGCCAGAGACTGTTAGATTAGGGTAAAAGCACATGAAAAAGAAAAAAACAACATACATGACACATTTCTTCTTAATTAACAGACATAAAATTGTATTTCATTAAATATACATACCAAAGAAAAAAGGGAAAAAAGAATTTTAAAAACTGCATATATTTATTGACAGTGTATATATAGGAATTAATAGAGCATTGCTTTTACACATGTAGCTTTTTATAATTCAGCATTTGTAACTAACGTTATGCCTGAACCAGGTTCCCCATGTGGAACAGCTGTATGAATGAATGCACAGTGTATATCAGTATTGAAAGTATTTTATACAACCACCTTGCTTCATACTAATTTATCTAATCTGGGTCAGACTGACTGCAGCACACTACTCATGGGGAATAATTCAAATCTAAATTGTTCTGTTTCGTACAGAGACAAGGTGACAAGGGATGGAAGAAGGGATTTTTTAAAGAAATTTCACCAGCTCACAATTTTTATTTACCTTTAGTGTTATAGTTAAATTGTCTTTCAGCAAAAGAAATGGATTCTGTATTTTATACATTTATGAATTATAGGTGAAGAATTTACCTTAAAAATAGTTGTAATGTGGTCCTGCTACATGTGACAAGTATGCAAGCCACGATACATGCAGCTCATTACATGAGTTGAAAAACATTCAAATATCCTGTTCTGTGAGACAAGTGTACAGACCATGCACCTGGATATCATAGCAATGGTGGATTGCTGTAAAGGTTTCTGAGTGACTGCTCTGCATTTCTGTTCTTACATCACATGAATGTTAGCACAGAGGGTGGGTCAGCATTGTCTGTCTGTGGACCACACTTTGAGTAGCATTGTTAGTGGACAAAAGGTAAGTAAGCATGTAAAGGAATAAAATAATGGAATCCATAAACTTGATTTAATATATAGAGGACACTTTATAACCATATATATTTTTTTTTCTTTTTTTCTTTTATTTTTGGATTTTTCTGAAGTGAGAAGCAGGGAAGCAGAGAGACAGACTCCCACATGCACCCGACCAGGATCCACCTGGAATGCCCACCAGGGGCCGATGCTCTGCCCATCTAGGGCGTTGCTCTGTTGCACCTGAGCCATTCTAGCGCCTGAGGCGGAAGCCACGGAGCCATCCTCAGCTCTCTGGCCAACTTTGCTCCAATGGAGCCTTGGCTGCAGGAGGGGAAGAGAGAGACAGAGAGGAGAGGGGGAAGGGTGGAGAAGCAGATGGGTTCTTCTCCTGTGTGTCCTGGCCAAGAATCGAACCCGGGACTTCCACACGCTGGGCCAATGCTCCACCACTGAGTCAACCTGCCAGGGCTTAACCTTATATATTTTGACTAGAGAATTCACTCCCCCTCTTAAAGAACCATGGAACATTTTTAAAAAAAAAACAAAAAACCCTTAACCATAAAATAATTGTAAAATATAGAGATTTTACTGGTTGCATTTTCTGATTATAAAATTAGGAATAAATAATTAAAAGGTGACTGAAAACAAAAACCTTTACTAGGAACATACTCTTTAATTTTTCAATTAAAGAATAAAAGAAATAGCCTGACCAGGTGGTGGCGCAGTGGATAGAGCATCGGACTGGGATGCGGAAGACCCAGGTTCGAGACCCCGAGGTCGCCAACTTGAGCACGGGCTCATGTGGTTTGAGCAAAAGCTCACCGGCTTGAGCCCAAGGTAGCTGGCTCAAGCAAGGGGTTACTCGGTCTGCTGAAGGCCCACGGTCAAGGCATATATGAGAAAGCAATTAATGAACAGCTAAGGTGTTGCAACGTGCAACGAAAAACTAATGATTGATGCTTCTCTCTGTTCCTGTCTGTCCCTATCTATCTCTCTCTCTGTCTCTGTAAAAAAAAAAAAAAAGAATAAAAGAAACAAATTATCTAAAAGAACAAAAATAGTGCATGTCATATAAAAAAGTACAGGAAATAGTGAAAGAAATACTTAAAGGATAAAATGGATATTCTTAAATGCCTATATTATTAAAGAAAAAAGGAACTCTAAGTCCTAGTTTTAAAGAATTAGAAAAATAATTTTTTAAATAAATTTTTATTAATGTTAATGGGATGACATTAATAAATCAGGGTACATATATTCAAAGAAAACATGTCTGGGTTATCTTGTCATTAAATTATGTTGCATACCCCTCGCCCAGAGTCAGACTGTCCTCCGTCACCCTCTATCTAGTTTTCTCTGTGCCCCTCCCCCTCCCCCTAACTCTCTCCCTCCCTCCCTCCTGCGTCCTCCCTCCCCCCACCCCTGGTAACCACCACACTCTTGTCCATGTCTCTTAGTCTCGTTTTTATGTTCCACCAATGTATGGAATCATGTAGTTCTTGCTTTTTTCTGATTTACTTATTTCACTCCGTATAATGTTATCGAGATCCCACCATTTTGCTGTAAATGATCTGATGTCATCATTTCTTATGGCTGAGTAGTATTCGATAGTGTATATGTGCCACATCTTCTTTATCCAGTCTTCTATTGAAGGGCTTTTTGGTTGTTTCCATGTCTTGGCCACTGTGAACAATGCTGCAATGAATATGGGGCTACATGTGTCTTTACATATCAATGTTTCTGAGGTTTGGGGGTATATATCCAGGAGAGGAATTGCTGGGTCATAAGGTAGTTCTATTTTCAGTTTTTTGAGGAACCACCATACTTTCCTCCATAATGGTTGTACTACTTTACATTCCCACCAACAGTGGATGAGAGTTCCCATTTCTCCGCAGCCTCTCCAACATTTGCTATTACCCGTCTTGTTGATAATAGCTAATCGAACAGGGGTGAGGTGGTATCTCATTGTAGTTTTGATTTGCATTTCTCTAATAACTAAAGAAGATGAGCATCTTTTCATATATCTGTTGGCCATTTGTATTTCTTCCAGGGAGAAGTGTCTGTTCATGTCCTCTTCCCATTTTTTATTGGATTGTTTGTTTGTTTGTTGTTGAGTTTTATGAGTTCTTTGTAAATTTTGGATATTAGGCCCTTATCTGAGCTGTTGTTTGAAAATAACATTTCCCATTTAGTTGGCTGTCTGTTTATTTTGATGTCAGTTTCTCTTGCTGAGCAAAAATTTTTTATTCTGATGTAGTCCCATTCATTTATCTTTGCCTTCACTTCTTTTGCCATTGGAATCAAGTTCATAAAATGTTCTTTAAAACCCAGGTCCATGAGTTTAGTACCTATGTCTTCTTCTATGTACTTTATTGTTTCAGGTCTTATATTTAGGTCTTTGATCCATTTTGAATTAATTTTAGTACATGGAGACAAGCTGTAGTCGAGTTTCATTCTTTTGCATGTGGCTTTCCAGTTAGAAAAATAATTTTTAAAAAATCAAGAAGAAATTAATAAATATAAAAGTTGATGTTACGTGTAAATGGATTTTATGTTATTTTTTTGTGAGTTTATAGCATTTATGCTTCTGAAGCTATTCAAACTTCACTAAGATTTTTGAGATAGCCTGTTGATGAAAAGAGAGAAGAACCAACTGGGAAAGTAGGCAAAGAAATTCAGTAGGTATTTCATAGAAGAGCAAATCCAAATGGCAGCAAGAACAAATTCAGTTATAGTCATGGAATTACAAATTAAATAGCAAGATTTTACTTTACTTAAACCCATCCGACTAGCAAAAGTTGCAAGGAGAGATGACAGACACTATTGATGGGGAATGTGGTATCGTAATTACATTGCTGGTGGAAATGGGAAGTTTTTCAGCCTTTTAAGGAAGTTTCACATTAGAGATCCGTATACACTCTGACCCACCAGATCCACTTCTGGGAATCTAGTGCTTTCAATAAATGTGCCATTGTGTGATAGTTTATAATATGAGAAATTATGCCCATAATTCTTTCTACCATCATTTTCTGTAGATCCTAAATCTTTGTATTGTTTTGGTGAGTAGTCTAAAAAAATTTCATAAAATGTTATGGCTAGAACAGAGCTGTGAAATCAGACCTGTGGTTCTCAAACTTCAGTATGCATTAGAATGACTGAAAGAACTTACTAAAACACAGATTGCTGGTCCCCACCACCAGAGTCTAATTCAGCAGGTCTGATGTAGGGCCCTGAGAATTTACATTCTGACAAGTCCACTGGTGAGACTGACTCTGCTCGTCTGAGGACCACATTTTAAGAACCTCTGGTCTAGGCCAACTCCTTCACATTACATATGAGGAAGTCAGAAAAGACATTAATTGTTATCAAATTACTTGTTCAAAGTCACACTAAGTAGCATAGCTTGAGCTAGCATATGTTCAGTTGTTTTGTTATTATTTGTTGTTGTTTGGTTTTTGTTGTTGTTCTTTTATCTATGGCTCTCTGATGCCTGGCATGTTAAATGGAATAAGAGAATGTGATAATACTTGATATTTTAGGTAAGTATTAATAACTGCAAACAGTTCAGCTTGTCTATTGTATTTTCCCCACTTGCAGCATATATTGTTCTTTTGAGGAAAAGGGAAGTATTTCTATGTGGAAGGGACCAGACAAGAATGCATGGTACATGGTGATGATTTGTATAGCAGTCATTATACCGTGACTAGTTGAATTGACCAGTGGTTCTCAACTCTATTAGACCTAGCAGCCCCTCTTCATAACAGATCTTTCGCAGTAATGCCGCAAACCAGCATGACTCATAACTGTCTAGGTCTTGAGGGAGAACGGCGGATATTAAGAACCACAGAAATAAAAAGGATAGGATCGGGAGGCCTCCTGCAGTCTGAAAGCATACAAGAAAAAAGGGGCAAAAACCCCGGCCAGCTTTATTATATAGTGCAGAGAACAAATCCATTTCTAAAACAAGGGAGTTTCTGATACCAAGTCACATATCTAAGGTATAAACGGGAATCCTCTTAAGAGGACACCACCCCCCACCATACAATAGCCAAGGGTGTGAGGAAGAGTTTAGTCTTTAAAAGAGATGAAGGGAAAGGCTTAGTCTTAAAAAGGGAGAGGGGAAGGGCTTAGTTTTAAATTAAACCCTAGGCTGTAAGGACTTTGTCAGCTTACAACCTGTCTCCCACACAGTAACACCATACTTTCCTGAAATGAATTGCACAAATGATATAACCCAGTGGTCCCCAACCCCTGGGCTACGGACCGGTACCGATCCATGGGTCATTTGGTACCAGTCTGCAGAGAAAGAATAAATAACATGAAACATTGTCAGAATAACAAATTTAAATACAGCCTGAATAATGAGGACATGCTCGTTCCTCCTTTAACTTAGCCCAATAAATATTGTAAGTTTGACAATTATATTTAAAAATACCACAGTTTTTACACCAGTCACATAATTTTATTTTGTGCATTTATCCATCCCACCCTAAAGGCAGGTCCGTGAAAATATTTTCTGACATTAAACCGGTCCGTGGCCCAAAAAAGGTTGGGGACCACTGATATAACCTACCTAACATGATTTCCGAAATAAAAAAAAATTAGCAAAATACCATAACTATAACATAAAGGATAAATTAAAAGAAGTTGATTATAAAAAATATTTTAATATGCAAGTGTTCTGACAAAACCACACTAGAAAACAAAGGGTAGCAGTCAGACCTCACACCTATGCAGTGAATGTAAAGCTGCAAATGTAGGCAGATACAGGTATGTTTTGTTGGCAGCTCAGATACTACAAGGACTGTTGACATTGATAACGATTTTCTGGTATAGTGAAAACTCTTGGTAAAGTTCTTAAGACAAAATATAGTACCAATAATTTACTCAGTAATTGCATTTCTAAATTTCTGGAAAATATAATACAGTGGTGCCTTGAGATATGAGCAGACCAACATACAATTTTTTAAGATACGAGCTGCAACTTAGTCTATATTTTTGTTCGAGATTCAAGCAAAATTTCGAGATACAAGTCATGATTCAGGAAGCCGCCGCTAGTTGGCGCATTGGCGCATAGGTCCAGTATCGGCAGCACAACACTAGCATCTCGTTCTTTCTCACATGTTACCCACAGAATCAAGTCGAATCTCATGCGCTGTACTCATTCTTGTATCATTTTTGCATTTTTTACTAACTTTTTGTGTGTGCTATCATGGGGCTGAAGGAAGTGAGTGTAAAGGACAGTGGTGAGAAGAAAAAGATAATAATGTCGATAGAAGTAAAGCAAGAAATAATAGAAAAACATGAGTGTGGTGTACGAGTGATGGAACTGGCAAGGCTTTACAACCGCAATACATCTACAATTTGTACCATCCTTAAACAGAAGGATGCCATCAAAAGCGCAAATCCAGTGAAAGGAACTACAATTCTGTCCCAATTAAGGACAAATATCCATGAAGAAATGGAGAAGCTTCTGCTGGTGTGGGTGAAAGAGAAAGAGCTGGCAAGAGATACAGTGACAGAGACTGTAATATGCGAAAAGGCACGTATTATTTACGGCGACTTGAAGAAGAAAGAACCATCAACCTCAAAAGAGGCAGCAGAAGATACGGTTAAGGCAAGTCACGGCTGGTTTGAAAGTTTCAAGAAGAGATTTGGCATCCACTTGGTGAGGCATGGTGAAGCTGTGAGTGCTGATGTTAAGGCAGCTGAGGAGTCCATCGCACGTTTTGCTGCGCTTATTGCAAAGCAAGGCTACATCCCTCAACAAGTGTTCAACCGTGACGAAACAGGATTGTTTTAGAAAAAAATGCCCTAGAGGACTTTCATCACTGCAGAGGAGAAGCAAGCTGCCAGGCTGTAAACCCATGAAGGACCATCTGACCCTTGCATTGGGTGCAAATGCTAGCAATGACTGTAAAGTAAAGCCACTGCTAGTGTATCATTGAGAAAAATCCTCGAACCTTTAAGACTCACAAAATTCTTAAAGAAAAACTTCAGGTTATACGGCGTGCCAATGCTAGGGCATGGGTTATGCAACAGTTTTTTATTGAATGAGTAAATCTCATATTTGGTCCTACAGTGAAGAAATATCTTCAAGAAAATAAACTCCCAAGGAAAGCATTACTAATCCTTGATAATGCTCCAGCCCACCCACCTGGTCTTGAAGATGACATTCTCGATGAGTTCAAATTCATGAAAGTCCTCTACCTCCCACCCAACATGATTTAAATCTTGCAACCTATGGCCTGACCAGGCAGTGGCGCAGTGGATAGAGTGTCAGACTGGGATGCGGAAGACCCAGGTTCGAGACCCCAAGGTCGCCAGCTTGAGCATGGGCTCATCTGGTTTGAGCAAAAATTCACCAGCTTGGACCAAAGGTCACTGGCTCAAGCAAGGGGTTACTCGGTCTGCTGAAGGCCTATGGTCAAGGCACATATGAGAAAGCAATCAATGAACAACTAAGGTGTCACAATGCGCAACGAAAAACTAATGATTGATGCTTCTCATCTCTCCATTCCTGTCTGTCTGTCCCTCTCTCTGACTCTCTGTCTCTGTAAAAAAAATAAATAAATAAAGTAAAATAAATCTTGCAACCTATGGATCAGCAGGTCATCTCCAACTTTAAAAAGCTTTACACAAAGCACTTGTTCTGCTGCTGATTTGAGGTGACTGAGAATACAAATCTAACCCTTCGAGAGTTTTGGAAAGATCACTACAACATCATGATATGTTTATGCATTATTGACTTGGCATGGCAAGAGGTTACAAGAGGAACCTTGAATTTGGCATGGAAAACGTTATAGCCTGATGTTGCAGACAGGGACTTTGAAGAATTCAAACCAGAGACTGAAACCGAGGTAGAAGCATTGGAGGAGATTGTGTACCTCAGAATTTGATGGGTCTGAAAAAATAAAAATAAAAAATAAATAAAAAAATTAAAAAAAAGAATTCGATGGGTCTGGAGGTAGATGAGAGTGACGTAAATGAGCTCGTAGAGGAACATGAAGGGGAACTCTCAACTGAGGAGTTGAAGGAGCTACAGATGATGCAACATACAGAGCTTCTGCAAGAGATTAGTAGTGAGGAGGAGGTAGAGTCGGAGAAAGTGATTTCTACACGTGAAATTAAAGACACGCTGGCAATGTGGGAGAAGCTGTCAAGTTTCATTGAAAGGAAACACCCAAAAAAAGTTTCAACTGGTCGTGCTTCAGCAATTTTTAATTACACTTGTTTGTCACATTTCTGTAACATTTTAAAAGGCAGGGAAAAGCAAACCTCTTTGGGTAGATTTTTATTCAAATGTCCTGCAAGTGAAAGTGCTGAAAGTGCAGCCAAAAAGGCAAAAACAGGTGATGATTAAATGAAAAATATGTAATGTTAAGCTTAGGTTAAGTTTAAAGTTAAGAAAGTATATTTTCTTTTACAATTAAGTTTTTGTGGTTTCATTTTAAGTAAAGAAAGTACAGTTTTAGTTTTGTTTAAAGTAAAGAAAATGCAGTTTTAGTTTACATTTAGTGTTAAGAAAGTGCAGTTTTAGTTTATGGGTCTACCTGCATCCCTTCCTCCTTCCCTCCTCCTCCGCCATTCACCTCCATTAGCTGCACTCATCTGTCTCCAAGGTAAGAATACAGTACTAAATAACTCTTTTTTCTTTTATTTCATATATTTTGTTATACATTGGTAAAGTATACATGTGTCTTTCTTAATTAAAAACATGTCTTGGCCTGTCCTGTGGTGGTGCAGTGGATAAAGCGTCAACCTGGAAACGCTGAGGTTGCCGGTTCAAAACCCTGGGCTTGCCTGGTCAAGGCACATATGGGAGTTGATGCTTCCTACTCCTCCCCCCCCTCTCTAAAAATCAATAAATAAAATATTAAAAAAAAAACATGTCTTTTTTCATAATTTAGGATGGTTTTGGAATGTTTCATAGGGCTGGAATGGATTAAATCTATTTCATTTATTTTAAATGGGAGAAATTTGTTTGATATACGAGTTGACTGACTTATGAGCTTGGTTACGGAACGAATTAAACTCATATTCAAGGTACCACTGTATATACATACACACACAGACATACATAAAACACACACATGTAAACAGAGCAAAGACCTTTTTTACATATAAAAGACTTAGGTTTTAAGTTTAGATAACTATAAACAGGTTTTCATTTGTGTGAGTGTTCAGCAAGACATTTGAAAGTTTTGCAAGACCAGGGTAATTCTTCATTTTATGGGACTATCTGATACATTGCAGTATCCCTGTTGGATTCTTATTAAATGCCAGCCATGCACCCACATTTCTTGATTAACAACTGAAATAGTATACCATACCCACACATTTACAAAATACCCTGGAAACAGTATGGTCTCCAGTGAGAGGAGTTGCATGGGTCAGTGCTCTTGTTCTCCTGCATTACAGAACTTCCTGCCAAAGTATTGGTAACCAATGAGATTAAGTATTATTTCATTCACTTTTCTGTTACTGAAGCTTAAAGTGTGCTGAAAAATTTCCACCTTTATAGAGCCGCATTGTTTGGTGGCCGTTGTCTTCCTTTGGAGGCTTCTGCTTATGGGACAGAACAAGGAAACTTGTGAATTCAGCCATGGTGCTCACTTTCTCCCCACTGTTCTAATCTGTGCTTTCTTTCCTGCCCTTTATATTCTAGGAGGAATGCAGGCCCAGGTGGGCATGCCAGGAGGCGGGCCAGTGCCCATGGAGCGAGCACAAGGTAAATAGCAATATCGTATTGATGTGGACTGAACTTGGGAATGTTGTATGTGTTCACTGCCTAAGATGGCAATATGGCAGCTACTAGGTACACAGAGCTATTTGAATGTTAAAGTAATTAAGTTCAATTGAAATTAGGTAAAAGCTAAAATTCATTTCCACATTACACCTGTTCGGTGGCCACATGGGACTGATGGATACCACTGTGGATATTAGAGATACAAAACATTTCTATCATTGTAGAAAATTCAACTGGACACCTTTGGTATAGACGTTCCATGTAGCGATTCCGAGCCCAGCTCTACGAAAATTGATGATAAAGCAAATGGATCCTTTGTTGCCTTTGAATTTTCTCAGCTTTTCCTGATAGTCTAATGATTCTGCTGACTCGTTCGCTCTCCCTCTATGGCAGGGGTCTCAAACTCGCGGCCCGCCCACCAATTTTGTGTGGCCCGCAGACTAATCAAACTTCGTGGATTAGTCTGCGGGCCACACAAAATTGGTGGGCGGGCCGCATGCGGCCCGCGGGCCGTGAGTTTGAGACCCCTGCTCTATGGCTATCTGGTGATTGAGTTAAGAATTTTAATAATGGGCATGTAATATACAGCTGGGTGCATAGAAGACTAAATTGAAACCCCAGAGAAAACTAGGAGGGGACCAAAGGTCTAAGGAGCCTACTTAATAGGTATATTTTGTACTGTTGATGACACTGGATACCACAGCAGTGGGCACTTCAAAATCTCCATGCTATTTTTTTATGTTACTGGAGTTAGAAATAAAAGAAAATGCAGCAGTTCCACTGGAAACAGCTTTAGGAGAGACAGTGAGAACACAGAAGGAACTAACAATAAAACTGAATACATGCTATGGGCCAGGCACTTTAATTTTCATAAACAACCTTGTGAGTTAGGGGGAAGCACCTCAGTTCTCAGGTAAAGAGAGGGAAGCTCAGAGTTTTGAGTTACTTACTGAAGGGCCCAGGGTAAGCAACCACCGATGTCTGAGTAACATGGACGAGACTAGGAGCACTCACCATCTCTTTCATCTCGTAAGTGACAAAGCTAAGATTCTGAAGTCTCTGATACTAGAATCTGTCCTCTTTCTGTCAATCCCCATGGCCTCTATTAACTTCCAAAAGTATTTTTTATGGACAAACCTAAAGAAGCTTAAGTTACTTCTTAGCATATGGCCTATAAGTGAAACCTTTTTAAGCAAAATATTAAGGACTAGGACTATATACTTACTCCTTGTCCGTACATATTAGGGTTCATTACCGAAGTGACAAGTAATAATCTTTTTGTTTGTTTGTTTGTGGGGATTTTTTTGTATTTTTCCAAAATGAGAAGCTGGGAGGCAGAGAGACAGACTCCCACATGTGCCCAACCGGGATCCACCCAGCATGCCCACCAGGGGGCGATGCTCTACTCCATTGCAGCCAGAGCCATTCTAGTGCCTGAGGTGGAGGCCATGGAGCCATCCCCAGCACCCGGGCCATCTTTGCTCCAATGGAGCCTTGGCTGTGGGAGGGGAAGAGAGAGACAGAAAGAGGAAGGAGAGGGGGAGGGGTGGAGAAGCAGATGGACGCCTCTTCTGTGTGCCCTGACCAGGAATCGAACCTAGGACTTCCACACACCGGGCCGACACTCTACTATTGAGCAAACTGGCCAGAGTCAACAACTAATCTTGTCAGATGGTTGCTATTGGGACAAGCTCCTGGCTAAATACCTCATCTGAGCATCCCATGCTTTTGTGCAGCTGTGCCGCACCCTCCTCTGCTAATCTGTAGATCGTGTGTGTGTCCCAAAGTATTTGTGCAGTAGTGGGAAGGAATTGGGGTTTCAGTCTTCCTTTTGCCGTTCCCCAAGCCATCACTCAAGCTAGAGCTTTTTAATTTAAACTTTCACAAGACATCTTTCTTTCTGCTGTAGGTCTCTTCGTTTTTCTGGTCAGAAGTTAACAAAGGGAAAGTGCTCGGGTTTTAAAAGTATATTCAAGGTTGTCTTCAAAAGAGACAAAGCGAGATAAGTTTTCCTACAGTGCCCGGCAGAGGAAGCAAGACTCTCTCCATTTGTACCTAGTTTGTTTTCCTTTCCTGGAATCCTTGTTTCTTTTGCACATTTGTAGTGATGAAAGGAAACATTGCAATGTTTAAGAAGATATCATCTCATTAGTCCTTGTTTTGTTGTCATGATGTTTATTATCAAAGACTTGCAGTGGCAGAGTACTTCTGGAGGAGCTATACTCTCGTTCCTTATCTAAAGGTGATTCACTGCATTTCCCCATTCTGTGATGCTCCTCTCTGGAGTAAATATTGCCTTCCATATTCAGTATAATTCTTTCTTTCTTTCTTTCTTTCTTTCTTTTTTTTTTTTTTTTTTTTTTTTTTTTTGTATTTTTCCGAAGTTGGAAACAGGGAGGCAGTCAGACAGACTCCCGCATGCGCCCGACCAGGATCCACCCGGCATGCCTACCAGGGGGCAATGCTCTGCCCATCTGGGGCGTCGCTCTGCCGCATCAGAGCCATTCTAGCGCCTGAGGCAGAGGCCACAGAGCCATCCTCAGCGCCCGGGCAAACTTTGCTCCAATGGAGCCTCGGCTGTAGGAGGGGAAGAGAGAGACAGAGAGGAAGGAGAGGGGGAGGGGTGGAGAAGCAGATGGGCGCTTCTCCTGTGTGCCCTGGCCGGGAATCGAACCCGGGATGCCTGCACGCCAGGCTGATGCTCTACCACTGAGCCAACCAGCCAGGGCTCTTTCACTTTTAACTTATGAAAATATGTGTTTGTTCTTTAACTGAGTAGAGATTCAGAACCATTCTTTTTCTATGTTGTTTCTTTTGTGTGTGTGTGGCAGAGACAGAGAGAGAGATGAGAAGCATCAACTCATAGTTGCGACACCTTAGTTGTTCATTGAGTGCTTTCTCATATGTGCCTTGACGGAGGTGGGAGAGTACAGTAGAGCAAGTGAGCCCTTGATCAAGCCAGTGGCCCCATGCTCAAGCCAGATAAGCCGGTGACCTTCGGCTTTCAAACCTGGGTCCTCCGCATCCCAGTCTGACACTCTTTCCGCTGTGCCACTGCCTGGTCAAGCTGTGTTGTTTCTTTTTTAATGGTACCATGAGGAGATTTCAGGGGAATCATAGTAGCAGAGGTGAAAATTGAAAGTGGCTGGTTATTCTTGCCCAAATAAAATCGGTGGCCCACAGGTTTCAGCTACATAAGCAGTCTCCTCAGAGCAGAATCCTAAAGATGCTAATATGCAGTTCAGGAAGATTTTGCAGTCTGGGGCAAACTAATGAACTCTTGGCTTTTCCACTTCCACATATAACTCTGGTGTCTGTATGTGTGTGTTTCTGCATGGTGTGCAAGCTATTTTAAGCGTCTGCTCTTTCTCCTTTGAACTTACTGCTCACCTAGGATCCCTACAGCACTCGCCCGTGGGACCCGCTGGGCCTGCATCAATTGAGCGAGTTCAAGGTACCCATTGTATCTGTGGGTTTCCTTTTGCTTGTGGTGTTCAGGGTGGGACATTGAGAAGACAAGGGCTGCTTGGCCGTCATCCTCACGTTCAGAACCCAAAAGGGTAGTGTTTTGTGTTTTCTGTTTTATTTTTGTCATTTGTTCTTGTTGGGGCCACAAGCCTAAGGTTGACCTCTTCACACGGGGCAGAGGACAGGGATGATGTGGGCGTCTGTTCGAGGCTGTACTCCCTCCCTACGGGTGTCAGGAGGCTTGGATGGAATGGCAGTGCTCACACATGCGAGGACCCAGCCTCTCTTTTGTGACTGTGGTCCTTGAACTAAGATTGATTATGAGGAAATCCAGGAGCGTGAGTTTCCTCTGTTGGCAGTGCCAGTCCTTCACAGGTGGCTTCCCAGTTTGCTCTTGACATAATTCCATCCGTACCTCCGACACGGCACAGACTTGGCCTATGCCCTGCTTCTGTTCTTGAGCTGCAGGAGGTGTCCACTGCGGTGAGCTTGCACCCGCTCTGAGGTGTCTGAATTATGTCGGCAGTGGTGCACCAGAGTCATTCCTATTTCCTTGTGCATCCTTCACAGCAGTAACTCCCGTTTGTTTCCCTGCCAGTGCCAATGCAGGACCCCAGAGCGGCCATGCAGCGTGGGCCCCTGCCTGCCAACGTCCCAACTCCTCGGGGTCTGTTAGGAGACGCTCCAAATGACCCACGCGGGGGCACTTTACTTTCTGTCACTGGAGACGTAGAGCCTAGGTAAGCAATGGCTTAGAAGCAAAAGCTTAGAGCAGCGGTTCTCAACCTGTGGGTCGCGACCCTGCCGGGGTTGCGACCCACAGGTTGAGAACCGCTGGCTTAGAGGAATCGGAGTTTTCCCTGGCTTTGAGAACAGTCTTTCCATACCATTTGTACCTGTGGGCCACTATCCAAGAATTAGCGCCTCTCCGTGGGCAGAACTGTGTAGTTGAGTATGTCGTTATGAACTAACAATTGCTGTTCCCATCTTCAGAAACTAGAAATTCTAGCACATGTACCTGAACATGAAAAATGCATATTGCCTATTGGTATTAGTAATATTAATAGGGACAATAATAATAAAAAAGTAATTGATATTAATGAGGATTATGCCTGCAACGCTGCTCTGAGTACTTTATTTAGATCCTCTCGCTGAATCCACACAAACCTGTGGCTTGATAACAATATCAGTCCCATTTTACAGTTGATGAAAGCAAGGCATAGAGAGGTTAAGTAAATGTGCCCAAGATCTCATAGCTAGTAAGTGGTGGGGCATAGATTTAAACCCACATGGTAACACTGTTCTTAAGCTCTATACTGCATACTTATTATATATAATAGATATCCATTAATTCTTCCTTAATTCTGAGTGTCTTGACTAAATATGAAATTCTAGAATATGTTGATTCACATCTCCATAGCTTTTCTTCTGCCAGTTGGTTTTATTCTCTTAACATTCATAGACTGATGTTTGCATCAATTCTTTGTCTGATTTTTACCTACTGATCTTCTGGCTGACACTTTTGCCTTATTTTTTGTCCTGTGTTAAAATATAACATTGGTTTTCCATCTGTAGAGGGTACCTAGGACCTCCTCATCAGGGTCCACCCATGCACCACGTCCCTGGCCATGACGTCCGTGGCCCACCTCCACATGACATGAGAGGAGGACCATTAGCCGAGCCCAGACCTCTAATGGCAGAGCCAAGAGGACCCATGTTAGATCAGAGGGGTCCACCCATGGATGGCAGAGGTAAGGGCGGGCAGACCATGTCGCAAAGCTGAGTGCTAGTTCTGGGTTGATGATAAACCGGGCTGCCTTGGGCTCTAACCTGGGATAAAAAATGCTGGAGTGATGGGATTGGCCAGCATCTTTAAGGTTTATCTGCAAATCTGAGAAATTGTGGAGAAGGAAGCAGTCTCCTGTAGTTAGGGGGAAATGTGACTAAGGAACTAATTGCTGTCTTTCTTGGGTTGTTGGTTCTTCTTGCAGTAAAGGTGAATAGCCATACAGTGGTTTTCTCGGACCTTGTTTTTTAGGTGGAAGAGACCCTCGAGGCATAGACGCACGGGGGATGGAGGCAAGAGCCATGGAGGCTAGAGGATTAGATGCCAGAGGACTGGAGGCCCGTGCGATGGAGGCCCGTGCAATGGAAGCCCGTGCGATGGAGGCCCGTGCGATGGAGGCCCGTGCGATGGAGGCCCGTGCGATGGAAGTCAGAGGGATGGAGGCCAGGAGCATGGATACAAGGGGCCCAGTCCCCGGCCCTAGAGGCCCTCTACCTAGTGGAATCCAGGGTCCCAACCCAATGAACATGGGGGCAGTTGGCCCCCAGGGACCCAGACAGGTATGTACGACATTCATTTCTGGTTTCTTTTTGAAATCTTGGTCTATTCAAGAACTGATTATTGAACCTGATTATTCTTGCTTTCTGATTTGGACTATGTCTCAGCTTGTTAGAAAGGAAGATTGGAATCTCCCTTCCTTAGTTTCTCTGGCCTGTCCCTTAGGGTAGTGATTTTCTGGTTACCAGGACTATAGTCCAAAAGAGTAACGTCCCACAAGTTCCAGGGCTTTTTCATTCAGGACAGAGGCCGTGAAGATTCAGAGATAAAGAGTATATCCATAGAATCTAGGCATAGGTTATTTGAGAAACCTCTCCCAAAAAATTCTAATGTACAACCGTAAGAGCCACTGTACTAGGACATATGAAGAGTTCTTAGTGGTCATTTACCGTATTTTTCGCTCCATAAGATGCACTTTTTCCCCCAAAGTGAAGGGGAAAATGCCCGTGCGTCTTATGGAGTGAAAAATATGGTAGCTAATCTTAAGTTTGCAGAAACCTGTTTTAATTTGCTTTCATTGCATAGCCTAAGTGACCAGTGAGTAGGAAAGGCAGTTTACTAATAATGCTCATCTTAAAACCTATGAAACTGAATTCTTATTGCTGCTTTCTCTGTATTTGTCTCTCTCCAGCTGTGAGAGTATATGGTTGTCTGTGATTATCTCTGTGTTGTCACCTCCCCCTTCTCCACCCCCAGTTGGTTGTGGGGAGGTGTGTATCCTCCCTGAGTTTTTATATGTTAGAGCCTTCATCTCTTTCTAGCCCCTCCACCTTCCTTTTTCGTGTCTGTATCTTTCTCTTTCCTCTATGTAGTTCTCATTTCTCTTCCCTGTGCTTTTGTGCCTTCCTTTCCCGTGTGTGTGTGTGTGTGTGTGTGTGTGTGTGTGTGTGTGTGTGTGAGAGAGAGAGAGAGAGAGAGAGAGAGAGAGAGAGAGAGAGAGAGAGAAAGGAGAGAATATCAGAGCTGAAATGGAACATGTCAATTATCCAATTCTCTCATTTTGTAGGTTTGGAAACTGAGACCCAAGAATTCAGGTGACTTGTCTAAATTCACACAACTAAAAAGTGGCAGAGCAAGGAATAGGACCCACTGTTTTTTCCCCTGTACCACTCTATCCTGTTACCTGCATGTTGCCTATGTGTATATGTGTGTCTGCCTCCCCCTCTTCACAATGAAGTATGAGTATGTTGTTTCTAGTATGTGTACAAGAAACTGCTCTCTATTGTTTGTCAAGTTGTGCTTTTAAAATATGTGTTCATGGACCTCGATGTTTATTGTGCTCTCTCTGGACAGTAGCCTCGTAATAAAAATGATTTTATAAGTTCATTTAGTCATTCATCAAATAGTTATTGAGCACCTACTTGGTACCAGACAGAACTATATGTACTAGGGATATAGCAGTGTGAACAAAAGAACTTGCCCCTATGGGCTTGCATTCCAACTGGGGAGACGGACACAGGCAACAAATAGCTACATGATGTGCTTATATAATTCGGTTAATAGTTCTGTGGGGAAAGACACACTGAAAATAGTGGTTAGAAGAGTATTTCTGGATAATGTCTTGCTCCTTTATCTCTGCTAGTGCTTGAACTCATTACTTTGTAATATTAGGCTTATATAGTTTTTACTAGTAGATTCTATAAAGCTAATTAGATCTGAGGTAGAGAAAATATTATATTCAACCCTTTTAAAAACTGTTTAAGTCAATGTGTACACTTGACAATAAGTATATAAAATACATTCACAGCCTGACCTGTGGTGGTCCAGTGGATGGAGCATCGACCTGGAATGCTGAGGTCGCTGGGGACCCTGCACTTGTCTGGTCAAGGCACATATGGGAATTGACGCTTCCTGCTCTTCCCCTCTCTCTCTCTTTCTCTCTCTCTCTCTCTCTCTCTCCTCTCTAAAATAAATAAATTTTAAAAATAATACATTCATACATATATAATGGATGTACAATGAGAACCTCACTTCTTCCCTGTACCTGTCTCCTCTGTGAGCCTCCATCTCCTATAGATAATTCCTTTTATTAGATTTTTAATGTATCTTTCTAGCAAATAAATATATATTCTTATTTCTTCAAATCTGAATATACATATAGTTTTACTTTTTGCTCCTTTTACCATTCTGAACTTTGTTTTTCACTTAACAATATGTCCTCAATGGATAAATTTAAATCATTTTAAAATGACCTCCAATACACGTGAGTTGGAACTCATCAGTAAAAGGATTATTAATAGGGTGATGATATAACTTATCATCAAGCATTTGGGAGTGAGAGTGCTGTTCGTATTTACTCGGGGACACAAGCATAAATTGGGACTGTGTGAAGCAACCTAGATGTGTGATCACCCGTGTTATTACTTGTCTGCCTAGAATAGGTGCTCGTGGGAACTTTAAATGGCAATTAATGATCACATTACAGTAATTTAAATTAGTATTGACTGAAGCTTCAAAAAAGTTCTTCTCAGAGATGTTTCAGACCCCTAACAGATAAGAGTTCAGACCCGCCTCTAGATTCAGTATTGATAAAGAACAGGAAATGACAATCATGTGGCAAGCTGTACAAAGCCGTACTAATGCGTCAACTGCCCAGTGTCTTCAGGAAATGAGTTACTGCATATAAACAAATGTTCTAGGTGGTGGAACTCTTCTACCAAATTTTAAAACTATTGGAATAAAAAATGTAACTCATAAAGTGTATTATGCTTTCTTCCTTTCTTAAACAGGATGCCAAAATAAAAAATAAAAAAAAAAGATTGTAATCCTTTTGATTACTCCAGGTCATCATTCAATGTACCCGTTGCTGTCTATGCTGTAATAGAAAGCACAGTTATTTCCTGTTTGGTTTCTAGTTTCCTT
The DNA here is from genome assembly GCF_036850995.1 of Saccopteryx leptura. NCBI lineage: Eukaryota > Metazoa > Chordata > Mammalia > Chiroptera > Emballonuridae > Saccopteryx > Saccopteryx leptura. The sequence continues at coordinate 82,558,295 of NC_089516.1, read as the reverse complement.
CACCGTCAGGCTGTCACCTGGTTCCTCAATTGCTGTCATGGTATCTGCTCCTAACGATCTATCCACATTTTTTGTGCTTTGCTGCTTCTAATCTGCTGGGGAAGCAGGTAACAAGTTCGTTAACCATCTGTGTAGAATAGGAGTACCTGAGCTCTGGGTGAATGCCTGAGCTCTGGGTGAACAGAACTGCAGCACAGGGATCTTGGAACTGTTACGCTAGGTGCTCTGAGGCCCTTCCCTGGGTTTTGGTAGTCTCCGTAAAGATGGAACTTACCAAAAACTTTAAATACCCATAAGCATGATATATATAACTGCACCTTGTTCTTTTAATTCGAGTCAGTCATATTTGTTGGTCTGTATTTAGCATCTGCTGCATATTCTCTCTGGAAAGTTACAAAAAGCAAATATTGGGCTAATAGCAATCTTCTCCCCAGAGGTTTTCCCATCTCCTTTCTGCCTCAGCCATTAGGACCATCTCTGCCTTTCTTGTGGGGTAGGGCCCTTTGGGATGAACAACCTATGTCTGATTGAACGAGAGGTAGGCGGTGTCCCTGTGAATGGAGCTTCCCCAGTGGGCCAGCATACATTATCTCTGGAATCTGTCGGCTGTCATTTCTGTCTCCACTGAACACTAGTTTCCAGGATGCTTTGTTTTCTCTGTGCTTATGTGGCTGAATTTCGCTTGATTTGATGGTACCCAGTTGTGCTGTGTGATATTTGTTGATGATGCTGGAGCTGTTCTAAGCAAATGTGTCTAATTGCTAGTTGATCTCTGCCTAAACCCTGCCTTCTGCCATCGCTAGCAGTAGGAAATGATCTTCCGAATCATTAATTTGCTTTTCTTACTCATATCCATAATCAGATCATATTTTTTAACATTGCTGTTACTGCAGTCTGGGTGTCTGTATAAGAAGTTCCAAAACCCTCTCCTCATCTCTCTTTGTGCACGTAGGTCCCAGTCATGCAGGCAGCAGGCATGCAAGGAGCAAACATCCAAGGTGGAGGCCAGCCTGGTGGCTTTAGTCCCGGCCAGAACCAAGTCACTCCACAGGACCACGAGAAGGTAAGCGGCGCTGCCTGCCAGCTTCCGTGCGTACCGATCCTCTGGACTCCTCTGTTCAGTTACCGTGTGCCAGTGGTGGTTTTTCATAGGCCCTTTGCAAGTGATATTTATTCTTACAACTCTTTATGATCTTATTAACCTGAAAATTTGTGGGCCGGTCCCCAAATCCTTAAAACAGATGTAGGTAAGCAACAGCTTAGCTTACATTTCAGATTCATCTGCCAATATAGCCTTTGGAGGAGTGGGAGTGTCTTTTTGGATTTTTTTTTCCGGCCAGATTGACCTGAAAATCTAAATCCCCTTCTTCTTCCCCTTTTTACTTTATCCCTGAAAACAGTAGCCGATTCCCCATGAGTATCTTTCTGTTTCTATATTTGACCATTGTAGGGAGCTCGTGTGTAATGGAAAGACTAAAACTTGTTCAAAGGAGTGACGTTCACCACATTTAGAAAATGAAAACTTCCCAGGCCTAACAGATACTACTTTAGTCTGCAAGAACTTTGGGTTCATCAACGTGGCTTTTTTGAGTCTTCTAATCTTAGACATTGTTGTACTGGTGCTTTTTATTTTTATTAATTTTAATTTATTGTATTTACATGGATTCAAATGTCACACTGAATATAACTCCCTCACCCCCCACCCCATGTCCCCCATTATACCTCCGTTGTCCCCCTCCTACTAACTCCCTCCCCCCTTCCCTCTGGGATTTACTGTCCTGTTATCTGTATCTATATGCTATGTGTATATAATGTCACTAATCCCTTCACCTTCTCTGATCCCATCCCCTCATCCCCCTTCCCTCTGACAGCTGTCCCTCTGGTCCCTGTGACCCTGCCTCTGCCTCTATTCCGTTCCTCAGTTCACTTTGTTCATTAGATTCCACATATAAGTGAGATCATATATTTTCATTAGCCTTTTCTCACCGACAGGTTTGGAGTCTTTGTTTGGTTTGGGTTGATTTGTGGAGGAGGGCTGTTTTCTATGTGGGAAATAGCTTTTCTTTTGTAAAGATGCTAGTGATGTTTTATTTTTAGCTGCCATCATTAGAACTCACTACCTTTTTTATTTTTCCTCTTCACAGGCTGCTTTGATCATGCAGGTTCTTCAACTGACTGCAGACCAGATCGCCATGCTGCCTCCTGAACAGAGGCAGAGTATCCTGATCTTAAAGGAACAGATACAGAAATCTACCGGAGCACCTTAAAAGGTGAGCAGACTTACGCTGTCTGAGTCTGACTGGCTCCTGGTACATTTGGGGCATATACTTCCAACCTTAACCAACAAGACTCAATTGATCTCAAGACTCTCTGAGGCCTGCATGCCTCTTAGCCAGATTCTTCCCCCTTTAGTGGTCAGCCCCTGTAAGGATAACAAGGCTGCAGGGCATTTGTTCAGTTTTTGAAGTAGCTGCAATCGTTTTTAACTTTCGTAATGGCAAAAGTAACATACAATCAATTTAATAAAATCAATCAAGGCCCTGGCTGGTTGGCTCAGTGGTAGAGCATCAGCCCTATGTGTGGAAGTCCCGGGTTTGATTCCCAGCCAGGGCACATAGGAGATGCACCCATCTGCTTCTCCACCCTTCCCCCTCTCCTTTCTCTCTGTCTCTCTCTTCCCCTCCGGCAGCCAAGGTTCCATTGGAGCAAAGTTGACCCAGACGCTGAGGATGGCTCCATGGCCTCCACCTCAGGCGCTAGAATGGCTCCACCCGCAATGGAGCAACGCCCCAGATGGGCAGAGCATCACCCCTTGGTGGGCATGCCAGTGGATCCCGGTCGGGCAAATGCGGGAGTCTGTCTCTCTGCCTCCCTGCTTCTCACTTCAGAAAAATTAAAAAATAAAATAAAATCAATCAAATACAGAAATGTCAAAAATTGGGCGGAAAAAGCTCTGCTTCCTCAATCTTGAACCCCAGACACAACCTCTAAATACAATTTGGTGTGCATCCTTCCAGAATCAGTTGTGTTATTTTATTCCATACCGTCCCATCAAAATGGGAAAAATACGAAGCATTTCAGTAAAATGTATAAATGTTTCAGTTTTCAGGATTTATTTTTTATTGACTATTTTGAGGTTAAACTGTTGCAACACCTAATTAAGGTAGTGACTGTCCACCGTTGCCATCAATCCCCATATGCTTGAGAGGCTGAGGCTTGCTGCTGCCCTTATTTTTCTCGTTCATCAGACAGATGAAAAGGTTCATAGCCATGTGACCGAACTTGATCACACATATTGGTGTTTCCTTTTAAAATTCTTTCCCCAACCGAGTGTATTTCATAAACAATTCTGTTTTCCAAAAACAGTTTAAAATTCCACATTGTCCCTTGCCTGACCTGTGGTAGCACAGTGGATAAAGTGTCAACCTGGAACACTGAGGTCGCCGGTTCAAAACCCCAGGCTTGCCAGGTCTAGGCACATACGAGAAGCAACTATTACAAGTTGATGCTTCCCATTACCCCCCCCCTTATCTCTCTCTCTCTCTCTCTCTCTCTCTCAAAAAAAAAAAAAAAAGTTTAAAATTTTACATTGTCCCAATATTGGTTGGAATATCATAGTTTGAGTTTCTACTTTTTACCCCATTCGTATTATAATTTCCATCCATGGATTATAATATGCTAGTGGACTCATTTACACTAATTAGCAGTCTTTACCACATACATTGTATTTTAATCCAGATTTGTAATGGTATTAAAGCATTCAGACTGGAAATAAACATCTTCTCTGTCATAGGTGAATATCTAGCTACACTTTCCAAATGACCAGAAGTTTCATGTTTTAGTTTACACACTCGAGGCATTTTGTTTTCTTTCAGTAAAAGTATAGAGTACCTATTATAGTCAGATGAACAGATAAAAAATATTTCATCTCTTTTAATTTTTCGAATTTATTTATGCCAGAGAAGGCATTCCCTACCATGTGAGAAAATCACTGCTTTTGGGTACTGGAGGTAGAACTGTTTCTGAAAGTTCCTTCATTATGTATTCCTGCTTATCAGATGTCTCATTCCAAAGCCTTGTACATAAACCACAGGGCAAGGTGTTTTGGTTGCTTTACCTTTTATTTTGAAATAATTGTACATTCACAGGAAGTTGGAAAAATAGTACCTCATATACCCTTCCTCCTGCTTCCCCCAATGATAATGTTGTGAGAAGCTGTTGTACAATACTTTTGTGGTCTGAAGTACAAAACCAACCAAGAAGTTGACCTTGGCATATTACTGCTAAGAGACTACAGACCTTACTCAGTTTTCACCGTGTGTGTGTGTGTGTGTGTGTGTGTGTGTGTGTGTGTGTGTATGACAGAGACAGAGAGAGTCAGAGAGAGGGGTACAGATAGGGACAGACAGACAGGAAGGGAGAGAGATGAGAAGAAGCATCAATTCTTCTTTGTGGCACCTTAGTTGGCCATTGATTGCTTTCTCATATGTGCCTTGACCAGGGGGCTACAGCAGACGGAGGAACCCCCTGCTTAAGCCAGCGACCTTGGGCTCAAGCTGGTGAGATTTGCTCAAACCAGATGAGCCCGCACTCAAGCCCACTCAAGCCGGCAACCTCAGGGTCTCGAACCTAAGTCCTCCACATCCCAGTCTGACACTCTATCCACTGCGCCACCACCTGGTCAGGCTCACCATTTTCTTAAACCAACACTAATATGTATGTGTTGTGTGCATGTAGTTCTATGCAGTTCACAAAGGCAAGGTTGTAATGTGTATTTGCTGGTATCTGTGCACACTGTAGCCAAAGTCCTGGCTCTCCCTCCATCCGATATTCTCTGCTATCACTGATGGGCTCACCTACCATGAGAACACCAGTTCTCAACCGCAGACCGTTTTGCCCCCTACAGGACATTTGGAAATGTCTGGACACATTTTTGGTTTTCACAGCGTTAGGGGGCTGGTATGCTCCTGGCATTTAGTGGTAGAGACCAGAGATGCTTGTAAACATTCTGTAATGCACAGGACATCCCCCATAATAAAGAGTTATCTGGCCTCAAATGTCAGTGGTGCTGAGGTTGAGAAAGCCTGCTCTAAAGGATGGTTACTTTTGAGAGGCAGGAGGAAGACACCTTAGGAATCTACTTCTGCTGGTTTGCTCCTAGGCATAGGCTCCCTCCTCTACCTTGTAATTGTTTCCCTGATAATTGGGGTAGAGACCTTTGTCTACACTTCTAACAGCTTTCTCCCAACTTTTCCTTACAGGGTTTCAAAAATACCTGGCAACAAATCTGAAAATTATTTCCATAACTTTGTTGAAATGTTGCAAAAAAGATGAATTCTACATCCTAACCCTTGACTGACTCAAAGTGGTGCCAGGTGGAGGACTCCTATCACCTCTCAGAACAAAACCAGATTATTCTGTTGTCTCAGTTTGTATATTTTCTGTGACTTGAAATAAACTTTGAACACAATTTTACTATACTGCAAATTGATATACACCACCTTTTTGCTTTCAAAAAGCTGAGTACCAAGGGTGAAACCTTAGATGTATTTTCTACCCTTACCACAATATTGTACTTTAATATTATATTGCCATAGCTCTGTTTTTCCTTTTAAGTTAACCATTTATTCTTCTTCGTGATATTTGAGAATTTCTCAGAAGCAATGTTTTCTGACACTTAGTTTTTCCTTAGTTTGCTTCAGGTGGGAATAATAAGATTTGGCATTTGAGAACTTGCTAGAACTTCTGAGTCTACTGGAAGAAAATAACATGTGCTTAGAGCTATAAAATGGTCAAAAGGCCAACAAAACAAAGAGCCTAGCAGAGCAGTATTTTTAGTTTAGAAAAATCCAGATATAAAAGTGCATTTTTTTTTTGTCAACAGCTGCTCTATTTACATGTATAGTACAGAGTTAAGACAGATGTATTAGCTACTGGTCCTAGTGTGTCGTGAACACAAGAGACTGTTGACATTTAATTGTCTTTACTAAAACTCTTCAGTATGGCTAGTCAACCTTAAAAGTTTAAAAAGCCAATAATTTTTCATATATTCAGGATAAAATAAAAACTGAACAGAAATCAAATGTATGAAATACATTTCATCCTACCTTTTAGTCACTAACCTATACACCTACCCTATAACCAGATTTATTCTGGGAAATTAAAACACAGAAAACCCTAATGCTTTTACATTCTTTTTTATTTGAAGAGGACCAAATGTAGAACACAAGTAGTCAGTTTGCCCATTAGGCCCTCCCTACCTGCTTCTGTGCAGATAGGTATGAATATAATTAGTGCCCTAGCTCTAACCTATGGCTCTTCTAGCCTAGTGTTCTCTCAGTGGCATGAAGGAGGGACGTGATTTCTCTCCAGTAGGCCAACCTCAAGAGGTTATGAGGTGCCTTAATCATTACTAAAGTTCCACTGGAACTACTCGAGCCTATTTATATTCTCAGAATCCTACCACAGATTAGATGTACGGTCAAGTGATTTAAAAGCCTGCAATAGGCTTAGAGAATGTAATAGCATATTGCTTACATGTCAGGCAAAAGAATGCAAAGATAATCAACTTTAAGAGGGATTGAAATTGAGGAATTTTCTACTGTGATACATAAAAGTTTAATACAAGAATTTACTGAATAAGATAACTTCATATTACAACCTCAGAAGAAAAACTTGCTCAAAATAGCTTTGGAGCTTTCTGAGTGTCCTGCACATCCCCAATATGGGCTTGAATGCTGATTGTGTGTGTAATTTATTATCGTTACCTTTTCTGCCTACTTCCATGAATATTCTTGACCTTGATATGTTTACTTGAGCAGCAGTCATATCTCGAAGAGTCAATATAATTTAGATATTGGGATCAAAAGTGAAGCCTTTCTCATTAGGAACTCATCATAAGGCATTCAGAGAACACTAAGATTCCAAGCCAAAGTCATTGAAAATCGAATTGTCATTTAGTCAGCAGTTATCTAATAGAACCATATTGTCAGAGTTTCATTGTGTATTTTTCTTTTTTTTTTTTTAAGACTTTATTCAATTTTTTTTTTCAGAGAGAGAGAGAAAGAAAAAGAGGAGAAAGAAAGAGAGAAGAGGGAAGAAGCAGGAATTATCAACTCCCATATGTGCCTTGACCAGGCAAGTTCAGGGTTTCAAACCCGTGACCTCAGTGTTCCAGGTCGATGCCCCATCCCACTGCGCCACCACAGGTCAGGCCATTGTGTATTTTTCTAAAGCCTTGTTAGATTTAGACAGCTAAAATCAAGGGAATCAGCAACAGTAGGGTTACCCTAACCTAGTCCTACAGAAACATCCATTAGTACTTTCTACTGATGTCCAATTAATAAATGAAACATAATTCACTATCATGAGTTCCTGACTTACCTTTATTTTGTTCAGCAGACTAGTGACAAAAAATTGATCTTACTAATCCTTCAAGTCTTAAAGGTTTCTGGATAATTAGAAACACCTATTTACTCATTTTTGGTCACTTAATGGTAAATAAAGAAATAGGTGCTATAATGCTAATTCAGGAGAAACATTCTTATAAATCTGATGAGTTGAATTGTCTTTGGGCAAATGAAATATGGGTTTTTTCCCTTTTTTTAAGGGCCTTGGTCTTCTTTCCATCTACTGATTCACTGTGACTACTAACAACCCAGAGCTAGGTGGATGGGAGGAATAAAAAGCAGTTTGACAGGAAAAAGAAAAGGCAATTTGCTTATGTCATTTGGTGAATGATTCCCTAATGAATAGGTAGGAGCAAAAGAGTGTTATCAAAATCTAAATTATCTTTTTATAAAACTAGAGATTAATAAAACCTCTTAATAATAATGGTGATAAAGAGCCCCTGTTAACTAAATAAATTGTCATAAGATCGAGTTCAAGTTTTTGCAATTATTTCCAACAGTACAATGCAAGCTAATGATAAAATATCTGGCTCTCAATTATACGATTTCAATTATGATTAGTATACTTTCAAGATTTTCTTTCCCAAATACAAAGAGGAAAATCCTTTATTTATTTATTTTTTTTGACAAGCAAAAATAAGTAAAGCATAAATAGCTGTTCACACTGGATAAGATCGTGTTTAAGAATAACAGTAAGGATGTATATAGCATATATAGGGATGGGGGTTCTTGGTAATTATGTTTTATTATTTATGCTGCTTATGTTTTGTCATTAATTCTGAAATAAATTTTTATTTCAAAAAATTACCCTACTTAGAAATTATTTTTGAGGGTGGGAGGGAAGAGTGTGACCCAAAGTTCAGGAAATAGTAACACTTGCAACCAACACGAACACCTGAGGTTAAATTGTAACACTTGCAATCAACACAATCACCTGGGGTTAAGTTGTCACCCACCTCTGCTATCAGGCCTTGCTGTATTCATGACATTCCAGAATGATTTGTGGTTATTTTTCCAAGGAAGGCTATGTGGGCTTTACAATTATTGTCACTTCTGAAGTTCTTAGGTTATTAAAGTTCAGTAAAAACAAAACTGAATCCAACCAAAAAGAATGCCAAGGAGTCAAGGCCTGAGAGGCACATTATTTTCCTTATGTGGCAGCCCAAACATGACCAGACCAAGTAAATCGTTGAAGATGGAAAGCCTGAATGCAGAGTAAAGTCCTTATTCCTGTAAGTCAGAAATTTTCTTTGTTGAAGTAGAATTGAACCTTCCTAGGATCCAGACTGGAGTACTGGTGGCAACATTTGCACAGGCTCTTTGCCAAAGCCTGAGGACCACATAAGAAGACTCCCACTACAGATCTGCAAGAACAGAACAGTAGGCTAGAATGTCGTAAAGACTGTGATGTTAGAATGAAGAAATGACAAGGCCTCTACTGACAACTTGAATAAAAATTTCATTATTGATACCCTTCTCACATCCTTCAAAGCAGTTTTCTCACCTTTTCTTTCTGTGAGTGCCAAATGTGCTCTCAGCCCTTATCATGTTTAGTGCTCAGCCTTTCCAATTCTATTGAAAACAGATGCTCAGATGTCGTGCCCTACGTATAGAGGTTAAGTGCTAGCTAGACTCTAGTGAGTCAGGCTACCTGGGTTCAAATCCCAGCTCTGATACTTGCCCCAGGTGTGTGACTTTGGGCAATTTCTTAACGTCTGTGTTTCAGTTTTTCCCCCTTTAAAATGGGGCTAAAATTAGTACCCACTTTATAGGGTTGTTTTGAAGTTTAAATGAAAAACACATATAAACCAATTAGAAAAATGCCTGGCACATAACAAGTACATATGGGGTAGCTACCACTACAGCCATCCATTGTGCATTTATCTATTCCCTGTGTCTCACCGTCTCCTTCCTTCTCTCATACCTTCCTTTCCCCTCTTTTTTACTTAATCGAAGTAATTCACATGTCATAACATTTCCCCCTTTAAAGTGTGCAGTTAGTGCTTTTTGGTATAACAACAAAGTTGTGCAACCACAACCATTATCTAATCCAAGGACATTTACAGCATCACAAAAAGAAACCCCGTACGTATTGGCAGTCACTCCCCATTTCTTCCCAACTACCCGTCCCCAGACCCAGACAATCAAATCTACTTTCTGTCTAGACATTTGCATGTTCTAAACATTTCATATAAGTTGAATCCTACAATATGTGTCCTTTTGTGCTTCATTTCATGGACTTAAGATACTGTTTTCAAGGTTCATCCATGTTGAAGCATGCATCAGAACTTACTCTTTTCACTGTAGAATAAGCTGTTGTGTGAATATACCACATTTTGTTTATTCATTCTTTGTTGATGGACATGTGGGTTGCTTCCACTTTTTGGCTATTCTACATACATTGATATACAGGCCAATAGCAATTACATTCAATAATAACAGGAGGGCCCACATAACCCACACAAAAGGTATTCCTGGAGCACCTAGCTCAGGTGATCAAGGAAATTGCACCACTGGACCCAACAGAACACCTACTACATAAGGTCACCCCACTAAGACTGGGAATTATAGCAGAGCTATATAATACATAGAAACAAACACAAAGGGGCAGCCAAAATGGGAAGACAAAGAAACAGGCCCCAAATGACAGAACAGAAGAAATCTCCAGAAAAATAGCTAAATAATATGGAAATAAGCAATTTACCAGATATATAGTTCAAAGTAGTGGTTATAAGGTTGCTCAAGGAACAAAGTAAGAAATTCAGCAAAGGAATAGCAAGCATAAAAAAGAACATAGAAACCATAAAAAGGAACCAGTCAGAAATGAAGAATATAATAACTGACTTCAAGAAAACACTGGAAGAAATAAAGAGTAGGTTGGATGTAGGAGAGGATCAAATCAGTGATTTAGACGACAAGATAGAAAAAGACAACCAATCAGAGCAGCAAAAGAAAAATAAAGGAATTTTAAAAAATGAGGATAGTTTAAGAGCACTTTGGGACAACATGAAGTGTAACACCACCTATATCACAAGGGTACCAGAAAGAGAAGAGAAAGAGCAAGGGATTGAGAACCTATTTGAAGAAATACTGACCAAAAATTTCCCTAACCTGGTAAGGAAAAAAGACAAGTCCAAGAAGTGCAGAGTCCCAAACAAGATGGATCCAAAGAGGTTCACACCAAGACAAATCTTAATTACAAAGTTCAAAGACAAAGAGATCATCTTAAAAGGCAAGTGAAAAGCAGTTAGTTAGCTACTATGGAGATCCCATAAGACTATCAGTTGACTTGCCAACAAACATTTCAGAACAGAAGGGATTGGCATGAAATATTTAAAGTGATGAAAAGCAAGGACCTATAACCAAGACTACTATACCCAGCAAGGATGCCCTTTAAAATTGAAAGAGAAATAAAGAACTTTCCAGATAAGAAAAAGCTAAAGGAATTTGTTACTATCAAACCAGTATTACAAGAAATGTTAAAGGGCCTGCTCTAAGAATAAGAAGAAAAGAAAAAACAACAACAGAGAACATAGTTAAAAGAATAAAATGGAAATAAATATGTGCTTTAAATATAAATGGCTTAAATGCTCTTATTAAAAGACATAAAGCAGCTGAATGGACAAGAAAGCAAGACCCATATATAGGCTGTCTACAAGAGACCCACTTCAGAACAAAAAATACACACAGACTAAAAGTGGAGGGATAGAAAACATATCATGCAATGAACATGAAAAAAAAAAGCTGGTATAGTAATACCTATATCTGACAAAATAGACTTTAAAACAAAGACTATAGTTAGAGACAAAGAAGGACACTACATAATGATAAAGGGAGCAATATAACAAGAGGATAGAACCCATGTAAACATTTCCACACCCAATGTAGGGGCAACTAAATATGAAAAGCAAATCTTGATGAATATAGAGGGAGGGATCAACAGCAATATAGTCACAGTAGAGGATTTTAAAACCCCATTGACATCAGTGGATTGATCCTCCAGACAGAAAATTCATAAGGAAATGGTGGCCTTAAATGACACACTAGAGAAGATGGATTTAATTGATATCTTTAGAGAATTTTACCCAAAGGAGCAGAATATACATTTTTTTTCAAGTGCACATGGAACATTTTCTAGGATAGACCACATGTTAGGACACAAAACAAGTCTCAATAAATTTAAGAAAATTGAAATCATATCAAGCATCTTCTCTGACCATAATGATATGGAACTAGAAATCAATCACAAGAAAACACACACACACACACAGACATGGAGTCTAAATAATGTGTTAACTAAACAATGAATGGGTTAACAACAAGATAAAGGAAAAAATCAAAAGATACCGTGAAACAAATGAAAACAAGAACACAACAATCGAAAATCTATGGGACACAGTGAAAACAGTCTTAAGAGAGAAATTCATAGCATTACAGGCCTAACTGAAGAAACAAAAAAAATCTCAAATGAACAATTAACTTCACAATTAAAGGAACTTTAAAAAAAAAAACAAATAAAACCCAATGTGAGTAGAAGGAAGGAAATAATGAAGATCACAGCAGAAATAAATGAAATAGAGTAAAAAATGTAAAAGATCAAGGAAATTAAGAGTTGCTCCTTTGAAAAGATAAACAAGATTCATAAACATTTAACCAGACTCATGAAGAAGAAAAAAAGGACCCAAATAAATAAAATCAGAAATGAAAGAGAAGTAACAACTGACACCAAGGAAATACAAAGGATTATAAGAAATGAACAACAAATGCCAACAAATTGGGAAATCTGGACAAAAATGGGTAAATTCCTAAAACATACAATCTTTCAAAACTAAATTAGGAAGAATCAGAGTATCTGAATCAACAGATTACAGCTAGTGAAATTAAAGCAGTAATCAAAATACTCTCAACAAACAAAAGTTCTGGGCTAGGTGGTTTCATTGGTGAATTTTACCAAACATTCAAAGAAAAAATAACACCTGTCCTCCTCAAATTATTTCAAAAAATGCAAGAGGAGGGAACACTCCAAGCTCAGTTTACAAAACCAGCATTATCCTAATTCCAAAATCATTAAAGATACTATAAAGAAAGAGAATTACAGGCCAATATCCCTGATAAACATAGATGCTAAAATCTTCAACAAAATATTAGCAAACCAGTTCCAGCAATACTTTAAAAATGTCACATACCATAACCAAGTACAATTTATTTTAGATCATGCAAGGTTGGTACAACATCTACAAATCAATAAACATGACATACCACATTAACAAAATGAAGGATATATTACATAATCATATCAATAGATGTGAAAAACACATTTGCTGAAATCCAGCACTCATTTATGGTTAAAAAGTGGGAATAGAGGAACATACCTCAATGTGAAAAGGGCTATATATGAGAAACCCACAGCCAATATCATACTCAAGGGGCAAAAACTATAAGCCTTTCCCTTAAGATCAGAAACAAGACAGAAATGTCCACTAATTCAATATAGTACTAGAAGACTTTGCCATAGCAATCAGACACAAAGAAGAAATAAAAAGCATCCAAATTGAAAAAGAAATAAAACTGTCATTACTTGCAGATGACATGATTCTGTATATAAAGAACCCTAAAGACTCCATCAAAAAACTACTAGAAATAATAAATGAATTCAGTAAAGTGGCAGAATACAAAATAAATATTCAGATATTGGTTGCATTTTTATAAACCAATTACAAACTATCAGAAAGAGAAACTAAGAAATCAATATCATTCACAAGTGCTTCAAAAAGAATAAAATACCACCTGACCAGGCAGTGGCGCAGTGGATAGAGCATCAGACTGGGATGCACAGGACCCAGGTTCGACACCCCGAGGTCTCCAGTTTCAGCGTGGGCTCATCTAGTTTGAGCAAAACTCACCAGCTTGGACCCAAGGTTGCTGGCTCGAGCAAGGGGTTACTCGGTCTGCTGAAGGCCCATGGTCAGGGCACATATGAGAGAGCAGTCGAACAACTAAGGTGCCGCAACAAAAAACTAATGATTGATACTTCTCATCTCTCTCCGTTCCTGTCTGTCTGTCCCTATCTATCACTCTCTCTGACTCTCTCTCTGTCTCTGTAAAAAAATAAAATAAAAGCCCTGGCTGGTTGGCTCGGTGGTAGAGCGTCGGCCTGGCATGCGGAAGTCCCGGGATCGATTCCTGGCCAGGGCACACAGGAGAGGCGACCATCTGCTTCTCCACCCCTCCCCCTCTCCTTCCTCTCTGTCTCTCTCTTCCCCTCCCGCAGCCGAGGCTCCATTGGAGCAAAAAGATGGCCCAGGCGCTGGGGATGGCTCCTTGGCCTCTGCCCCAGGCGCTAGAGTGGCTCTGGTCATGACAGAGCGATGCCCCCAGATGGGCAGAGCATCGCCCCCTGGTGGGCGTGCCGAGTGGATCCCAGTCGGGCGCATGCAGGAGTCTGTCTGACTGCCTCCCTGTTTCCAGCTTCGGAAAAATACAAAAAATAAATAAAATAAAATAAAAAATAAAATACCTAGGAATTAATTTAACCAAGGATGTAAAAGACCTATACTCAGAAAATTCTAAGACACTGAAGAAAGAAACTGAAGTAGATACAAATAAGTGGAAGCATACACTGTATTCATAGGTAGGAAAAATTAACATCATTAAAATGTCCATATTACTCAAGGCAATCCATAGATTTAACAAAATTCCTATCAAGAGACCAAAAAAGAAGTAGAAAAAATATTCTAAAAATGTATATTAAACCACAAAAGACCCAGAATAACCACAGCAATATTGAGAAAAAATAACAAAGTTGAAGGAATCACACTACCTGATATCAAACTATACTATAAGGCCATAGTAATCAAAACAGCATGGTACTGGCATAAAAACAGACATCAATGGAACAGAATAAAGAGACCAGAAATGAACCCATGCTCATATGTTCAATTAATATTTTACAAAGGAGACAAGAACATACAATGGGGCAAAAACAGTCTATTCAATAAATGGTGTTTAGAAATTGGACAGGCACATGCAAAAAAATAAATGAAACTAGACCATGTTCTCACTCCATACACAAGAGTAAACTCAAAATGGATTAAAGATTTAAATATCAGACTTGAAAGTATAAAAAATTCTAGAAGAAAACATAGGCAGTAAAATCTCAGACATTTCTCATAGCAATTATTTTTTCTGATATATCTCCTCAGGCAAGGGAAACAAAAAAATAGATAAATGAGACAATATAAAACTAAAATTTGTTTGCATAGCAAATAAAACCATCAAGAAAATGAATAAACAACCCATTGAATGGGAGGACATATTCTTTAATACATCTGATAAGGGATTAATATCCAAAATGTATAAAGAACTTACAAAATTCAACACCAAAAAAAAATCCAGTTTAAAAATGGGCAAAGGATCCAAATAGACACTTTTTTAAAGAGTACATACAGATGGCCAATAGACATAAAAAGATGCTCAACATCACTAATCATTGGAGAAATGCAAATTAAAACCACAATGAGATACCACCTCACACCGGTCAGAATTGCTATCATAAATAAAATCAATAAACAACAAGTGCTGGCGAAGAGTGTGGAGAGAAGGGAACCCTCCTGCACTGGTGATGGGAATGCATATTGGTGCAGCCTCTGTGGAAAGCAGTATGAAGTTACCTCAAAAAATTAAAAATGGAACTGCCTTATGCCACCAGGGATTCTACTTCTGGGAAGTTATCTGAAGAATCCCAAAACACTAGTATGAAATAATATATGCACCCCTATTATAATTGCAGCACTATTTACAATAGCCAAGATTTGGAGGTAGTCCAAGTGCCCATCAGAAGATAAATGAATAAAAAAGCTGTGGTCGCCTGACCAGGTGGTGGCGCAGTGGATAGAGCGTCGGACTGGGATGCAGAAGACCCAAGTTCGAGACCCCGAGGTCCCCAGCTTGAGCACAGGCTCATCTTGTTTGAGCAAAAGGCCACCAGCTTGAACCCAAGGTCACTGGCCCCAGCAAGGGGTTACTCAGTCTGCTGAAGGCCCGCGGTCAAGGCGCATATGAGAAGGCAATCAATGAACAACTAAGGTGTTGCAACGCGCAACAAAAAACTAATGATTGATGCTTCTCATCTCTCTCTGTTCCTGTCTATCTGTCCCTATCTATCCCTCTCTCTGACTCACTGTCTCTGTAAGAAATAAATAAATAAATAAATAAATAAATAAATAAATAAATAAATAAATAAAAATGGACAAAGGACTTGAATAAAAACATTAAAAAAAGCTGTGGTCCATTTACATAGTGGAATACTATGCAGCCATAAAAAAGAAGAAAATCTTACCTTTTGCAACAGCATGGATGAACCTGGATAGCATTATGCTAAGTGAAATAAGCCAGTCTTAAAAAGATAAGCAACATATTTCACTCATATGTGGAATCTAATGAACAAAATGTACTAACAAGCAAAATAGAGACAGACTCATAGGCTGACAGCTGTCAGGGGTGGGGACTGGATGAGGGGAATGAAGGGATTGAGTAAAAAAGGACAAAAGCCCTGGCTAGATGGCTCAGTTGGTTAGAGCATCGTCCCAAAGCACAGAGGTTGTCAGTTTGATCCCCAGTCAGGGCACATACAAGAACAGATCAGTGTTCCTGTTTCTCTCTCTTTCTATTCCTCTCTTGCTAAAATCAATAAATAAATAAAAATTTAATATATATTTTTTAAAAAGGACAAAAAATAAAGAAAAAAACTCATAAACAAGGACACCAGTATGGTTATTGTAGGGGGTAAAGGGGGATAAATAGTGATGGCTGAAGACTTGACTTGGGGAGGTGAACACACAGTATGTTGTCCAGAGATGTATTGTAGAACTGGGCACCTGAAACTTGTATTATTATGTTAACCAGTGTCACCCCAATAAATTCAATTTTAAAAAATCAAAATAATTTAAACTTTAAAACAAAACCATAAAAATAAGGTGTGGACCTTGAAGGCAAAAAACATACTTTTTTTTTTTTAGTGGGGGGGGACAGGCAGGGACAAACAGGAAGGGAGAGAGATAAGACGCATCAACTCATTGCAACACCTTAGTTGTTTATTGATTGCTTTCTCATATGTGCTTTGACTGAGGGGCTCCAGCTGAGCCAGTGGCTCCTTGCTCAGCAACCTTGGGCTCAAGCCAGCAACTTTGGGCTCAAGCCAGCAACCTTGTGCTTCAAGCCAGCAACCTTGGGCTTCAAGCCAGTGACTTTTGAGCTCAAGCCAGGGACCATGGGGTCATGTCTATGATCCCACACTCAAGCCAGAGACCCCGCACTCAAGCTGGATGAGCCCACATTCAAACTGGCAACCTTGGGATTTCAAACCTGGGACCTCAGTGTCCCAAGTCAACGCTCTTTCCGCTATGCCACCGCCTGGTCGGCAAGAACCACATCTTATTTCTCTCTCAACTTCCAAAACTTCTAGAATAGTGAGTGCTAAGTTTATAGAAAGTAACCAATAATGTTTGTGGAACTGAATTGATCTTCACCTGCCAACTTGTTTCTGGAATTAATCTAGCATTATTAGCTTAATCTTCTTCTCATTAGCATGGCTGACCTCATGGCACCAGGTTTTCCTGTATGCTCTTGCATGTCTCAAACCCTTCCAGAAAGACCAAAGTCAGGTCATCAGTTAACTAGATACACTCCAAACCCTTGCTACTTTAAGTAGAGGTTACTAAAGCCAAAAACAATGCATTTGAATTGTTCTAGTTATGTATGTTGCTTGGTAATACAGATCAGAACTGAGTCTCCTTTGCCTCACTATTTCAATAGGGGCTTGTGGGGACAGCAAACATCTCATCAATTACAAAGTCATGACCCTTAGTTGGCTGAAAGCCCAGATGGAATTTCCTCAGTTTTAAGCAAGAATCTAAGAATGATGCAAATAGTTTCTGCCCTAGAGATCTTTTTCCAAGAATGTTCAACGTACTGTAATACTTTTCTTAAACCCTAACTCTGTAAACTCAACTAAGCCGAAGAGAATGCACTTACTTGGAGTGGGTGGTAGCTATTGTAGAAAACTCATTATCCCACATAGGTCTCCCAAAGAAGGTTTTCTGTTTCAGACCTGTCAGGATATCTGTGGCTGTGTCAAAGTTTAATGCGGCATGACCAGCCTGGAGTCAGAGAAAGAAAAAGTTAGAAAAAGCAGATCCTGATAGCTGTCTCTTCCTTCAGCCACTTGTACACTTGTGTGTGTGGGTGAAGTCAGGCAGGAAACCACAAGAAATAATTATTTCCAATCAACATGCACTGTCTCTTGTCTGACATTCAGCTTGCAGTCAACCTGGGAATTAGTGTGTTATTGGAACTCACAATGTTGCTGTCCCATCCGGTGAGGAAGAGGCGGTAGTTTAGAAAACCAACTTTGCCTAATTCCTCCATCTCCTGTTCCAGGGAAGCCAACAGGTCATTGAACCAGGCGAAGGCACCTATCTCCCTGCAGATCCAGTAGAAATATATCTGGAATCAGCAAGAGAGAACAGAGCCTCATCAAGTGCCCCTTACTTACAATGTACATTATGGTGACATGATTAGGTAGATATACTGTATATTTGTTGATCAAGTTTAGAGTAACCTGAAAAGTCACCTCACAGAACAGTAGACCTTAGGCAGCATGAATGTGAAGAGTTCTGATCATTTCCCTTATTAGAGAGACATCACCAATGTCATCATCAGTTCAAAGTCATTTTAAACTTCAAATTAAAAACAAAGACCCTGTTCATGATCAATCTGTAGATCAGCGGTTCTCAACCTGTGGGTCGTGACCCCGGCGGGGGTCCGATGGCTTTAGGCGACCCCTGTGTTTTGGTCGTTCGACCCCAGCTGGGGTCGCGACCCACGGGTTGAGAACCGCTGCTGTAGATCGTGGACGCCTGGGTAGAGAGAAGTGATCACTTGCTCTCATAACTCCAGGGAGGGGTTATTCTCTCATCAAGTGTAAACAGCTTAGTCCATGAAAGCGATGGGCCTGTCAGACCCAGTCAGATGAAAAGTGGTATGAGGGAATGTACCGTTTGGGTTTTGAGGTTGTGATCTGCATGCCGGAATTTGTACCAAATAGACTTCAAAATGGAAGCAAAGGGGGTGACCCCAATTCCTGCTCCGACCAATATAGCCACTTCATACTGAAAAACATCCTCACTGACCGTGCCAAAGGGACCGTCCACCTCAATCCTGGCAGAAGACAGAAGACAATGAGCAAATGAAGTCCCGTCTCTACCCCAACCTCAAGTGTCTCCTCCCAGAGACACAGCAGTTCCCACAGCTGATATTGGCCTGTTTATTCTGATCATATTATATTGTACTAGACTTAAGGTTCAATGAGTAATTTCATTCTTATTTTCATCTGCATCCTGGCCTGGGTCTCTGCGGCTCTCCAGGACCTACCTGGGAATTGGTGAACGCTGTTGTTCAAAAGCCTTTATGAGTTTTTCTGTCCAGTCCCCTACTGCTCGAATATGAATGGAGAAGAAGTCTTCCTCTGGAGCAGAGGTCAGAGTAAAGGGATGCCACTCCAGGTAAGAGATTGAGGGGCAATTAACAAAAATATACTGTCCCACTTCCATGCTGAAGCCAGGCTTGATCATTTGCAATTCCAAAACTTTGGATGGATGCATGACGACCTGTGAATGAGGCAGAGACCAAAGGAGGCAATTTCAAATGGCAACAAGGGCAGGCTGATAAAGTAAATGAATAAAGCCAGAGGGCTGGTGTGAGTGGCAATGTCTTAGCACAAGTCCTTTCTAAAGGGAGTAGCAGTCACTTAGTGAAGACAATGGTTACACTATGGAACTGTGACTCACTGTTATGAGGTTGCCTCATTTTTCAAGAGAAGCCAGAAATATCATTTTTAATGTGAAAGCCTCCATCTCGATTTTTAAGTGTTAGCAACCAATTCAGCTTTCTAAGCAATGAGTGTGTGGGCCAAACAGAGCACGTCTGTGGGCTAGATCTGGCACAGGCTGGCTATTTGCAGCCTCTGACACAGACCTATGCTGACACTTTCTGCCAAACCCCTCTTCCCAAAGTCTGTCCAGTACTGGAAGAAATGAAGTATGTTACCTGCAATATCTTTTTTCCCCCCTTTCAGGGTGACAAAATGGGTAACTTATTTCTATATCCAGGAAGAACAAAACTCTTATCATGGCAAGATGAAAGTACATTTGCTTTACCTTGGTAATCACAACCTGCTGCTGGGATCGGTAAAATCGGAGGATCCTTTCAAAGATGTAAAGAATACCTGGTGCGAGGATCCACTTCCAAGACTGCACAGAAACAGAGTCAAGAATGAGGTCACACATTAATCTTTTGTTTAGGATTTATTAGTGCAGTGATTCATTCCTTCATTCAGTAAATATTTATTGAGTTCTCTGCTGTGTCTCATTATTAAGCCATTAATTTCACCAAATCTTGAAGGCAGAAATGGAAAGAAATAAACTATAATGGTTTTGTTTGCTAATCTCCTCATAAAGCCAACCATTTCCTGAATTTTTACAGGTCTCACCAGGAAACAAAAGAAAAGCACAGAAATAAAGTACATGGGGGAAAATGATATAATATGTACTATACATATAATTTTATTTTAAGAATCTAAGACCGTTTTCCATGACACTTTATCCAACCTGAAAAAAACAACAGATGTGGAATAGAAGCAGATGATTAGAAAGAAAACAAACTAACACAAAGGTGAAAGTAAGTGGCTAACACTATTTGTAACAATATATAAAACTTGGTACTTATCCATCACCTCTTTGCTCAGATGCTCAAAACACCTAACAGGATCATATACTTTTTACCTTGTCTACATTTTTTTAAAAGCAGCCTTTCTATCCCTGAAATCTTCTTAAAGGTAGCAAATTGCTTCCATATGCACAGGAGCTACTGAAAATGTATTTTCTGGCAATGTCAGTCCTGTCTCTCTTTGCACAATTGTTCGATTATGATATATCAGAGTTGTGTGAAATGAGCTTTCTCATGCTGGTTCAGGTTAATAACTTCCTTGAGTATCTCTAGGGAGAAAAGAGGCAGAGATGGGGCTATTGAACCTGAAAGTGGGGATTATACAATTTGTCACTATTTCCTATTTGGGACAAATCCCCAGCTGAATTCTAAAGACATGAAAAAAAAATTTCAGAAATGATTAATAACCATGTGGGGAAATTTTTGGGCTTCAAAAGTAATCAGAAAAATGAATATTAAAACTAAATAGCATTTTGTCCTCTCAAATTGAAAACTAGCTTTAAACTATAATGCCCGCCAATAACTGAGATGCAGGGAACAGCATATTCACATGTCCAGCTGGTGGAAGTACAGATTAGTAGAATCTTCCCAGGGAACAATTTGGCAACACAACTCAACAACCTGGAAAGCATTCCTTTTCTTTTACTCAGAAATTTCACTTCTAGGAAATGGAGCATAAAGAAATTAGGTATGCAGACTGACCAGGCGGTGGCGCAGTGGATAGAGCATCTGACTGGGACATGGAGGACCCAGGTTCAACACTCTGAGGTTGCTGGCTTGAGCATGGGTTCACCAGCTTGAGCGAGGGAGGGGTTCCTGGCTTGACCATGGGATCATAGATATGACCCCCTCATTGCTGGCTTGATCCCAGAGGTCACTGGCTTGAAGCCTAAGGTCAGTGGCTTGAGCCCAAGGTTGCTGACTTGAGCAAGGGGTCACATCGCTCTGCTGTAGCCCCCCAGTCAAGGCACATATGAGAAAGGAATCACTGAACAACTAAGGAGCTACAACAAAGAACTGATGCTTCTCATCTCTCTCTGTTCCTGTCTGCCTGTCCCTATCTGTCCCTCTCTCTGACTCTCTGTCTCTGTCAAAAAAAAAAAAAATAGAAAGAAAGAAGGTATGTACAAAATATACAAGTATAGTAATGGCCACATCATTTACTAAGAAAAAAGTGACAAGAATAGTATAAGATACAGATATTTTTTTTGTCAATACCAAACTGTCTTTTCAATTTTAATTTATTTTTCTTTGTGATATGATTGATATATAACATTATATCAGTTTTGATAGTAAAACATAATGATTATACATTTGTATATATTGCAAAAACGATCACCATAATAAGTCTAGTTAATGTCTGTCACCTTACATAGTTAAATATTTCTCTTACGCTGAGGACTGTTAAGATCTGCTCCCTTACTTAGCAACTCAGAAACTTGTAATACAGTATTATTAACTGTAGTCACCATGCCACACATTACATTCTCTAGTTGCTTACTTGGCAGTTTACCTCATCTCTACGAATTCTAGTCCTTTTGCCTTAAAATGGAGACAAAAGAAGTACTTATCTCATAAATTATTGCTATGTACAAATGAGATCATTCTTATTATGCAGCAAACCTGGTCCATGATAAACACTAATAATAATGTGGGCTAATATTATTACCTTTAGACCCTGGCCGGTTGGCTCAGCGGTAGAGCATCAGCCTGATGTGCAGGAGTTCCGGGTTCAATTCCCGGCCAGGGCACACAGGAGAAGCGCCCATCTGCTTCTCCACCCCTCCCCCTCTCCTTCCTCTCTGTCTCTCTCTTCCCCTCCCACAGCCGAGGCTCCATTGGAGCAAAGATGGCCCGGGCGCTGAGGATGGCTCTGTGGCCTCTGCCTCAGGCGCTAGAATGGCTCTGGATGCAACAGAGTGATGCCCCAAAGATGGCCCGGGCGCTGAGGATGGCTCTGTGGCCTCTGCCTCAGGTGCTAGAATGGCTCTGGATGCAACAGAGCGATGCCCCGGGGGGCAGAGCATCGCCCCCTGGTGGGCGTGCCGGGTGGATCCCGGTCGGGCGCATGTGGGAATCTGTCTGACTGCCTCCTCATTTCCAGCTTTGGAAAAATGAAAAAAAACATAAAAAAAAAAAAAAGATTATTACCTTTAGAGATGGTTTCATAGCATGCACTACCATTGGTTCTTCCTCTTCAGGGTCCTCTGCTAATGGTAATTCCCTAGCCTCTTGCCAGAGAGATTGGAGTTTTTTGATGGTAGGAATTTTGTGGATATATTAGCTGAACTAATAATGGTAGATTACTTTGTAATCTACCATTACAACAATAAGCACAACAGCTTCTAACAGGAATTTATCCTCATTCATAGGGTTTTTACCTCAGCAGGGTTCCCTTCAAATTGAGGATGCTTGCAGTGGAAGTCATGATCATCCCACTTCTGAAAACTCTCTGCACACCTGTGAGGATGATTCTCCTTCATGCTCTCTTCTGTTTGACCCCGGACAATTCCACTGAAATAGACAAAGAAGGACAGCTTAAAGCAAAGAATTATGCAAGGTCAGGGACTGGGGCATGAGAAAAAAATTAGAGGACCTTACCCAATGCCATGAATCCCTAATCCGATGAAGTAAATGATAAAAAGATGGTGTGTATACCAGAAGACCTCAAAATAACTTCTCCGAATAAACTCCATAGCTGAAGTCACCATGAGAACAAGTACTATTGTGATGACCACTCCAGTGAAACCAGGAATGCTGGTGAATGTCACATATATCACTGTCTATGAAAGGAGAAATGTCAATCTGACACAGTATCCACCAAGGATACCATGCCTTTTCTGTTTGTGACCAGAGCCCAGATGCTTTGCCATTAAGTCAACTCACCATGTTTGAAGACTGGATGGGATTTAACCAAGAATCCCCCTCTTTCTCTTGAAGAGATAGGCTGGAGAGAACAGAAGCAAGGGATCCATCTGTGGCCTGTTGGCTTCTGCTATAGCGTTCAAAGTTAAACAGGTGTGCAATGATGTGAATAGCTAGATGGAAAGATGAAAAGGATTGTGAGAGGTGTCTCAGGAGCATTATGGACCTTGGTTGGTTGGCTGAGTGGTAGAGTGTCGGCCTGGCATGTGGATGTCCTGGGTTCAATTCCCAGCCAGGGCACAGAGGAGAAGCGACCACCTGCTTCTCCACCCCTCTCTCCTCCCTTCTCTCTCTCTATCTCTGTCTTCCCCTCCCACAGCTATGGTTCAGTTGGAACAAGTTGGCCCAGGGCACTGAGGATACCACCATGGCCTCACCTCAGGCACTAAAATAGCTGGGTTGCCGAGCAATGGAGCAATGGCCTCAGATGGGCAGAGCGTCATCTGTTAGGGGGCTAGCTTGGTGAATCCCTGTTGGGCACATGGAGGAGTCTGTCTTTCTGTCTCCCCACTTATCACTTAAGAAAAACAAGGGGCATTATGTCAGGCATGCCCCACTAGAAAAGAAGAATCTTATATATATAGATTCTAGCAGAGTTCCAAGTCCACAGAAGGTGTCCAATAAACCTTGATCATAGAGAGACCCAAGATCTTTTTCATACTCTGTTCCCCCCCAAATAGAATATAAGTTCTATGAAAATAGGTCTACAACAGTGCATAACAAATAATGCCAGGTGTAAAATAAGCACTTTTTGAATATCTTATATGCATGGATGAATGAAACTAGACTCAGAATGCCCGGAAGCCTACAGTTTTTTTTTTTTGTTTGTTTGTTTGTTTGTTTTTGTATTTTTCTGAAGCTGGAAACGGGGAGAGACAATCAGACAGACTCCCGCATGCGCCCGACCAGGATCCACCCGGCACGCCCACCAGGGGCGACGCTCTGCCCACCAGGGGGCGATGCTCTGCCCCTCTGGGGCATCGCTCTGCCGCGACCAGAGCCACTCTAGCGCCAGGGGCAGAGGCCAAGGAGCCATCCCCAGCGCCCGGGCCAACTTTGCTCCAATGGAGCCTTGGCTGCGGGAGGGGAAGAGAGAGACAGAGAGGAAGGAGGGGGGGGTGGAGAAGCAAATGGGCGCTTCTCCTATGTGCCCTGGCCGGGAATCGAACCCAGGTCTTTCGCATGCCAGGCCAATGCTCTACCGCCTGGGCCCGGAAGCCTACAGTTTTATGGTGTGCCTTAGTTACCTGTGTGTAGGCAGATCATATATGCCACCAGCTTATGGAAAGTGAGGTTATGATCCAGTTGCTTTCTCAAGGTGCGCCTACAAAGCTACAAATATAAAGTGATCAAGGTCAGATGTCTCCCCGGCAGCCTTTTGAAATTCACCAGCCCATAACCAACATATCTTACACAGAGCATGCCAATACCCACCCACCCTTGCCCACCCTCTTGGCTACCACAGGAGTCCTTCTGGCTTTCATTTCTCGGGCCTCCAGGTTGAGCTACTGACTGAAGAGTCCAGGGGCTCTTGTCTATATTTTTTTACGTCTTAATTTACAAACCATAAGTGATTCATACTTCAGAGTGGTGTGAAAAGTAAGAGAAAGTTATATTTTGCACCACAGTCATTTCTCATTCTTTTTCTCATTTTTTCCTAAAAACCCCGTGATATGTCTGCTTTTTTCTGATAGGTTTAATTTAACTGAAGGTACTTTATAAACTCACATTCAGATAAATGTCCTAAAAGTAATACACGATGTACTGCTATTCAGAAAAAAAAAATCATTGTTCTTTGAAACTTTACCCTAATTCACTTCTCTTTTTCATTTGAGGTGTTCTAAATCACCTTCCTTAAAGTGAAAGTTGACCTACAAGTGGTTGGGACTTACTGAGCAGGCGCCCCTCAGGAAGGACAGCAGATTTCGACACATGGGAAGCAGGATCAGCATGCTGTTAAAATTCAGGCAGCGAGCAGAAGCTCGAGCCCAAGCCAGCGCCGACTAGAGCAGAGGAGAAAAGATAATATCAGCTGCTTCACCGGACCATTTAGCAGGAGAGCACGAGCCCAGTCCTCTTGTCTGAAACCTGGAAGTGGCCATGCTGCAGCTCCCTCCCTTTTTTCTCAATAGCTGGAATAATCAGGCCCAGTTCTCTATTTGCAAATGACTAACAATTTGCTAAACTTAGTATTGAATCAAGAAATTCTCGTAACAGTGATTTGGAAGTGTGTGACTATACATTTATCCATATGAAGGATAACAAAATTTAATGATTCCATGCTAACAAACACATTCTATGGGTGTATTACTTTGCAATTAGTATTTTTGTTTAATGCACTCAGTTATGATTTTATTGCTTGTCCCTTGTAAAACAATCTTGAGGATCACACATTTTTATTTGCATTTTAAATAAAGCTTATATATTTAGAAGTATAATTATAGATGGTGACTGTTTTTACTCTTTTCTGTATTTCTAATGTAGTGATTATAAGCATGTAATAATCATGTACAAAAACAATTGAAATGTAATCTCTCATATTTAAGGTATCTTTAATAATTGAGTAAAGCCTAAAGCAAAACTAATGAATATCTCAAAGCAAAAGTATTCAACTCAGGTAGAGATTTGAGAAGGGAGAAGTTCTGAGAATATAACTTCAAACTGATTTTGGGGGGTCGCCAGGCAACAGACCCAACAGATCAATCTAATCCAGCAGTACAAACTGCTAGAAAAGGAGACAAGAAATCAGTGCTTCAAAAAAGTATTTAGTCCAGAAATAGGCTTGATTAGATATACACTGAAAAAAAAATATGCTCTAGTCCATGGTAGCTAAATCCAACTTCTCTCTCTGGTCTCCGAGTTGGCTCCATGTACTCAGAGTTGGCCCCGAGTGCAGGCTGTGAAGTGTGACCATCCCACAGCTGCCAGGCAATTACTGCTGCGCCTCAGCTGCCTGGCTGGCCCTTACATACGTGCCTGTATGTGCTAAAGGGAAAAATATGGGTCAAACTTAACAATTTCTCAGCCTTTTTTTTTTCTAGTAATCTTTTTGGCAGAAAAACTGTTTCTCCATACAACCTGAACCCGGAGAAACATAACAGTGGGTTTAATGAGCCAGATAAGACCTGCCTTGCATCCGTAATGTCTTACAATGTCAGGCAGTGCCGTGAACAAGAGCGGCCTTACTGTTTTCCATTTCGGGCTCTTGCATGTGACCAGTGTTTCTCCCTCTGTTGAGTCACACTCCGACTCTTTTTGGTAGAGACAGTCTGTTCAATTTCTGAGTAAATTTTCTCTGCTCATCTTGAAGATGCTGTGTTTCCACATTGGTTCCCTTGGCTTGCTAATTTAAGTTACACAGGTTTCTTAAGTCTAAAATTGGCCAGTGAATTGTGAATTGTAGGACTAGAATTTCATAGCTCCATATTCTGTGGAGGCCATTTGTATAAAAAGAATTCTTTTTAGAACAAATCTTTTTTTTCCCATTGCAGCACACTGAAATATCCCAAATTATATTCACTTTTCAACATCAACACTGATAATCTAATTCAACTGCTGCTGTTATTAATGCCGCGTTGACTACAGACTTAAACCGCTTCCTCTGTTACTCATTTGCTCTGCTTCATCCTGATTAAATAATTCTCTGCATTTTCCTAGAGAGAGCACAAATTTAAGAAATACTGTGTGGAATAAATAAATATATTATGGCACATCAATGCTATGGAGTGATATGTTTTCAAAAGGATTAGAGCTCTATGCAGTGGTGTAGGGGTAGTCAGTGTTTTAACAATCAGCTTTCAGGGGAAGACAGTGGTCTTTATTTCCAGCCTTTGCCAATTTACATGCTGTAAATACTTTCACCATGGCAGACTTCAAGATACCAACTTGGTGTCATTGAAAGCCACTGAGCCTGACCAGGTGGCCGCACAGTGGATATAGCGTCAGACTGGGATGTAGAGGACCCAGGTTCGAAACCCCGAGGTCACCGGCTTGAGCGGGGGCTCATCTGGTTTGAGCACAGCTCGCCAGCTTGAGCATGGGGTTGCTGGCTTGAGCATGGGTTTGCTGGCTTGAGCAAGGGGTCATTCCGTCTGCTGTAGCCCCCTGGTCAAGGCACGTATGAGAAAGCAATCACTGAACAACTAAAGTACCACAACAAAGAACTGATTCTTCTCATCTCTCTCCCTTTCCTGTCTGTCCCTATCTGTCCCTCTCTCTGTCTCTGTCACACACAAAAAAGAAAGCCACTGAATGCAAGCTTGATAAGAGATGCACAGAACTGGTTACTGCAAACTGATAAGAGCTGGTTCCCACACATCACTGGTCACATACACACATGGAAAGATAAACAAAATATACTAAGTGTGGGAAGAAATTTCCAGCCAATATCTACAACATGATACTGTCTTTGGTTAAAATTTTTAAAAACTTATGTGTCCTACTGAATTTGAGAATATTATGCTAAGCAAAATGAGTCAGTCAGAAAATGCTAAGAATGATATGATTTCAGTCATATGTGGGCCATGAAACTGAGACTCACAGACATAGATGAAAATGGAGTGGTTACCAGAGGGAGAGGGGTGAGGAAAATGGAGTTAACAGGGCCAAATGTATGGTGACAGAAAGTGGTTTAACTCCAAATGATAGATACACAATGCAACAAATATTTCATGTGTCATGGAGACGGTCACCTGAAACCTATGTGTTCCTATGGACCAATGCCACCTCATTAAATTTAATTTCTAAATAAAAATAATAAGTAAAATAAACTATCAAAAAACCTTATAGACCAGTATACCAAAAAGAGCAAATTTTACCATATACAGGAAAAAAGTGAATAAGAATAATATCTACCTCAAAAACAAAACAAAACCCATATGTCTGATGCATTCATGAACATATGTCAGTATATCTATATATACACACAACAAACTATTAATAATGGTTATCTTTGGGGCATGGGATGGGAAGGTAATATTCATATTTTACTTATACATTTCTATATCATTTGATCTCATCAAATGCAGCATTAGTTATAATTAATTTTTTAATAGGACCTTTAAAAATGAAATGCCCACAGGATATCGGCATGATTCATTTTTCTACTGCTGACTTTTTGATCATAAAACAACTCAGCTCTTAACAAGTAGCTACGTTTATTGCACCATTCCCTTAATTAAAAAAGCTATTTTTAAAACACATTATCACTTCCTTTGTATTTGTAGTTTTCAAAGAAGGATCAAGAACCGACATTTAACACAGAAAACAGCAAGGTGAAATAAGCTACAAACAGAACATTTAAATTAGTTGTGATCTCAACATGGATTCTTTGATTATGGAGAGAAAAGGAGGATTTTTAAAAAGGACAAGCTGTCTTTAAATGTGTACATGTGTGGATCTTTGTGGAAAGCTAATAGAATAAGGCACCGTCAAGATAACAGTGATTTTTTTTTTTGTATTTTTCTGAAGTTGGAAATGGGAAGGCAGACAGACTCCCACATGCACCCGACCCGGATCCACCCGGCATGCCCACCAGGGGGCGATGCTCTGCCCATCTGGAGCGTTGATCTGTTGCAACCAGAGCCATTCTAGTGCCTGGGGCAGAGGCCACAGAGCCATCCTCAGCGCCCGGGCCAACTTTGCTCCAATGGAGCCTTGGCTGCGGGAGGGGAAGAGAGAGACAGAGAGGAAGGAGGGGGGAGGGGGGGAGAAGCAGATGGGTGCTTCTCCTGTGTGCCCTGGCAAGGAATCGAACCCGGGACTCCTGCACGCCAGGCTGACGCTCTACCACTGTGCCAACCGGCCAGGGCCTAACATAACAGTGATTTAACCAAAGCCCTCACCTGTTGTTACTGAATAACTGACCAGAGTTAGCAGTCACATTTGCTTCTCTAGTCAGAATTTAGGAGCCTGTCAGAGAACCCTTCCCATCTTCATGCTTCCCCCTAAACTCCCACACCAATGTGCTCTATCCACCCCCAACCTTCCTCTTCTATTACTTTTATTATTATTATTAAATTTACTGGGGTAGCATTATATGAATTTGAGGTGTACAACTTTATAACATGACATCTGTATACTCTGTTGTGTGCTCAGCACCCAAAATGACCATGGATCAACTCCCCCTCCCCTCTTCATCCTCCTCCGCTCCCCTTCCCCTCTGGTAACCATGATCCTGTTGTCTGTATCCATGAGGGGTTTTGTTTGTTTCTTTGTTGTTTTGTATCCCAGATATGAGTGAAATCATGCAGTTCTTGTCCTTTTCTGACTGACTTATTTCACTTAGCATAATACTCTCCAAGTCCATCCACGTTGTCACAAATGGCAATACTTGAACTTCTTATGGCTCAGCGGTATTCTATGCATAGATGTACCACATGTTCTATTCTTAATGCGCCATTTTCCCAGCCTTCTCCGTCCTGTTACACAGACCCGGCCTTCCCTTTCTGCAGACCTTGAGTTCTGCAGCACGACCCAACCCACATACCTTCCTAAGTACCCTTATTTAATAGAAGCTATTCTTCTGTGAGATCATCCACAGTGGTGGTTTTGTTTATTTTTTTTAATTTTTTAATTTTTTTGTATTTTTCTGAAGTGGGAAGCCAGGAAGCAGAGAGACAGACTCCTGCATGTGCCCGACCAGGATCCACCTGGCATGCCCACCAGGGGGCGATGCTCTGCCCATCTGGAGCGTTGCTCCATTGCAGCTGGAGCCATTCTAGTGCCTGAAGCAGAGGCCATGGAGCCATCCTCAGCACCTGGACCAACTCTGCTCCAATGGAGCCTTGGCTGCTGGAGGGGAAGAGAGAGACAGAGAGAAAGTAGAGGGGGAAGGATGGAGAAGCAGATGGGTACTTCTCCTGTGTGCCCTGACCAGGAATCGAACCTGGGACTTCTACATGTAAGGCTGATGCTCTACCACTGAGCCAACCGGCCAGGACCTGTTTATTTTTAACCAAACTCTTAAACTCATATGCAGGAATCTAAGACAGTTAAGGGCTGCTTTGGTTGAAGCAGGGGCAGTGGCAGAAGCACTGCTCAGTTAACCTTCCCCTTCTACCCTGTAGGAGCATCTGGGTTTCCATGAAAACCAGTTTGAAAAGCACTGCTTAATAGTTTACTTTATTGTGTGTTTGCACTAATGGGTCTGGGGAGTGTGTCCTACATAGAGCTGTCAGATTTCGTGAACAAAAATACAGGGTGCATGGCTAAATTTGAACATTAGATTTTTAAAAAGAATACAGATATCACCCTAGTGTTTGAGAGTTTGTGTTCTGCCACTTAGCTTTAACAAAAATCCTACATTGGTACCTTTTCCACTAACAATAGCAACAACAAAAATTAAAAGCAAAAATAGCATTCAGTGTTTGTTTAAGCCAGCTGTTACGAGGTAGTGTGCACGCTGAGCAGCAAGTGGACCGCCAAGGCCCTTCAGAAACTACCTCAGCATCTCAGCACCAAGCTGCCCGAGCTCAAACTGTCTATGAGCATCTGGGCTTCATCTTGATTCATTATGTACATCTGTTAGCAAGGTGTGTCCTAAAGTAAAGTATCAGAGCTAATAAGAGTGTTATGCTTAGTATAAAACCAGATGTAATTTAAGCCTATTTGGTATGATTTGAGAGGTTATTTTAGGGGTCAAGGAATGTTCAAAATGTTCTCCACATAAATTAATGGTAATTGCTTTTTTACTTTATGCCATTTTGGCTTACAAAAGGTTTCATAGGAATGCTCTGCCACTTTCAGATCACCAAGGAAACCTATAATTTTTTTTTTCTTTTGGAACAGCAGGACCTAGAATAAAGTCATTTTGTTATAATGCTGATGAGATGCAATCAGAACTTAACTCTTGTTTATATTAGCCCAGAGTAAAATTGGTTTTGTTACATGTCATTTTGCTTGAAGCTGTAAAACCTATTGATGATGATGTTAAGCAAGGACTTTCTGTATACCTATGTAATATTTGGAAACTACTTATACCAAAAGAAATGATTCGTTATTTTTCTGGAATTCAAATTTAACTGGGCATCCTGTAATTTTTCTGGCAACTCTAGCCCTAGAGGCCATCAGGGCATTAGGTCTCAGAAGAGCTGGATCAGAAACAAGAAAAATGCCTAGGGCCTGACCAGGTGGTGCTGCAGTGGATAGAGCATTGGACTGGCACACGGAGGACCCAGGTTTGAAACACCGAGGTCGCTGGCTTGAGAATGGGCTCATCTGGTTTGAGCGAGGCTCACCAGCTTGAGCCCAAGGCGGGTAGCTTCAGCCCAAGGTCACTGGCTTGAGCAAGGGGTCACTTGATCTGCTGTAGCCCCCCACCCCCGGTAAAGGCACATGTGAGAAAGCAACCAGTGAACAACTAAGGTGCCGCAACAACGAGTTGATGCTTCTCATCTCTCTCCCTTCCTGTCAGTATGTCCCTATCTGTCCCTCTCTCTGTCTCTCTCTCTGTCTCTGTCACACAGAAAAAATGTCTAGGATCCTCACATTACAACTGTGATACTCACCCCCAGGATTTCTCTTGTGTAGTAGTACTTGTCGCCCTTCTCATATGACAGGAAGGCATGTACAAACAAGAAAACATTCATCCCCAACCAAACAACCTAGAGGAAGATAAAAAACAAAAGCAAAGAATAAAGTAAAATTTGGGTATGGGCAGCAGGAACTAAGGCATAGAAAATAGTGTCACCCTTTGGCTATTTTGTGCTTATCTGTTTTCATTTTAAATCAGTACAATCCTGCTCATTTCTAACTCACTTCAGAGTAAGTTAGAACTTCAAAATGTGCACTAGACACTAATGAGCAGGGTCAGCAATCCAAGATCCATGGAGCAAATCTGGTTTACCACTTCTTTTGTACAGCCTTCAAGCTAAGAATGGTTTTTACATTTTTTGTTTTCTCATTTTTAAATGCTTGGAAAAAAATCAAGAGAAGAATGAAAACTTTTACATGAAAATTATATAAAATTAAAATTTCAGTGTCTATAATAAAGTGGTATTGGAATTTAGCCATTCCTACTTATCTCTGCATTGTCTGTGGCTGCTTTCATGATGCAGTGAGCAAGTTGAGTAGTTACGGCAAAGACTAAAATGTATACTACCCACCTCTTTACTGAAAACATTTGCCAACTCCTGGACTAGAGCATTTAAACTATTGCCTAAAAGATAGCCATCAGTGAAGAATGGATTTCTTAAGAAATGAAAAATAAATTTAACAAGCAATAACAATATTCATCTGAAAAAGACTAAACATTTCCAGATGGACTCTTTAATTACACTCTGACACACATTTCCCTGTTTTCAGATTGTAAGTCTCTTTTCAAATTAAGTTATCATTGCACTGGACTCATTGAGCTCTTAACATCACTTTTGTCTATTCTAAGCTCTGTCTCTGCACTGGCAAAGGAGGAAATTTGGAACCCACTCCTCACTGCCTTGGAAACCAACCAATTGGGCTCTAGCCGAAACTTGGAGGTGCTAGTTTGTAAATGAGCAGGACTCTGGGACACTGGGATGCCTATAATAAATATCTCTGGACCCAGGATGGATCAGAACCATCTCAGCCCCAGGTAAACGGCCATTAGCCAACGACATGCTCATTTACATTCACTAGATCTGGACAACTCACACACCTCTAGCAGCATGACATAGTGTTTTAAAGTGTGATATTGGAGTAAAATTCCCCGGGCTGAAATGCTAGCTCTACCACTTCCTAGCTCTGTAATCTTAGACAGACATGTTATTTAACTTCTCTGAATCTAAGTTTTCTTCGCCTATTAAATGAGAATAATAACAACATTTACCTCACAGCACTGCTGTGAGTCTTACATGAAATAACGCATGTGAAGTAATTAATGCAATGTTTGGTGCAGAGTAAGAGCTCAATAAATAATGCTGGTTACAGAGTTGCATTGTTATCAGACTGACTTTACCAATGAATTTCTTCTTGCATCCTTTGCTTAGAGACCCTTTCCAGAGATAAGTGTCTTCCAGAGAGTCTTTGACCCTAATGGAAAAAGAGATGAAAGCCACAGATAGATTCAGAAGATAGAGGAGAGAAACTTATTTAGAGGGAGCAGAAATATTGCAGGATCCAAAAGAGACACAGACACAAGAATCTCTGAGTCAGCCCATAAACAATTGTAGGTAAGGTGAGTGATGAAACACAGTGACATCTGAGAGTAAGGAATTCCATTTTCCACTTTGACATTTAAAAAAAAATAGTGCATAGGAGTATATGTCAGAGACAGCAAGATCTCTGAGCCTGCCAGCAGGATCTCTGAGCCTGCCAGCAGGATTGGTGAGGGATGGAAATTCAAAACTAGACAGTTAAATGTGACTCATCACCATGGGCAATGAAATCTCCAAGCAAAAAATAGGAAAGGGAGACAAAGCACAGAGGGTTTTAAAGCTAGAAATACCCTTATATATGAATCTAATCCAGTCACTTAATTAACCCCCCCAAAAAAACATACACAGGTAACCCGAAGTCTAAAGAGGAAAAACAATTTGATCAAGGTCACTCAGTTAATAGCAGAACTGAAATTCATTCCCAAGTACGCTATTTCCTAAACTACTTCAAAAGAAATTAAACATAGGTCATTGGAACACTGAAAATATAAGTTATAACCTGCCAAAATAAACGTTTGGCCTGTCATTAAATGCAGAACAACCCTCCAGGGGAACATGATTGTTCTCCACACCTTCTTCCCTGGAGCACATGGCAGTCCTATGGGACCCAAAGGAAAAACAGGAGAAAAGAGAGAACCCTAGAAGGGACAATGACAGAAAGATAAAGAAAAGTGAGAAAGGGCACAGGGAGTCCCAGGCTCAGGGGTGGCTCAGAAATGAAAGAATGAGTGTGTACACCTGCGCATGCACACACAGGAGTTCTGGTGTGAACACTGGGGAGCTGGGATTGAGTGATGGTTCTGCAATTAACTCACTATGTGAAATCCAGGTCTTATTTTCTCTTGTAAAATCAAGGTCTTGACATGTATCTGCGCTATGCACCCACATGTGGCTACTAAGCACTTGAAATGTGGCTAGTTCTGTTTGAGATGTGCTGTAAGTATAAAATACACAACAGATTTCAAAGACAGTAAAAATACAAGAATATAAATCATCATGCTAATACTTTCAGTATTGATTACATGCTGACAGGATGATATTTTGATATATTGGATTAAACAACTATATTGCTTGAAATTAATTTGACCTATTTGTTTTTACTTTTTTCTCTTTTTATCAAATTAATCTGGTCTAAAGTATCATTTAGGCCTATAACTTCTTTATTTATTATTTTAAAACATTTTGTTTTTATTGATTTGGGGGGGTGGGGAGTGAGAAGCATCAAGTCATAGTTGATTGCTTCACATATGTGCCTTGCCCGGGCACACCTGAGGATACAACTAGTGACCTCAGTGTTCCAGGTCAACGCTCCATCCACTGCACCTCCACAGGCCAGACTGTCTTTCTACTTTTTTCAATATAAGTATTAGAAATTTTAAAAATCACATATATGGCTCACGTTATATTTCTAATGGACAATGCTGCACCAGATGATCTCTAAGATCACCTCTAACTCAAATATTTAATCATTTTATGAAATCTGATGTAAACAGTATAGGATGGAGAGAAAAGAATGCCCCAGGGCAGTAGTTAGAAGTGAGATGGAAGAGAAAAAAAGAAAACAGAAAATGAAAACATACTGAAATTTTAAATAGTTGTGGTTTGAGAGCATATTATTTGTCTCTTTACCAACCAGTTTCTAGAGTTGTATTTTTTCCTTCTCTAAAGTAGTGAAATATATTGTACACAGAAGAATGAATAAACCATATATCTGTAATCCTTGAGTTGGAATTTATATCTGATAACTGGCCTTGATGAGTTCCACAATGGCATGGGATCTTTCCCTTTCAAATAGCTTAACAAATATAAACAAATATGATGTCTCCTTACTCTGTTAAGAGTAATTAATAGACAATGAAATATCACTTACCAGAACCCAAACTGAAAGCCAGTGGTTAACCACCCAGTTTCCCATTCTCAAGAGGTGATTTGGAACTTCTCTAGGCAGCAGATTCAGCAACCTGGATTCTGAAAAGGTTCTTCAGATTTGGGACTTCTTTCCAGCTCAGGGGCTGAAAGCTGCACATCTACCCACAAAGCTTCCAGGAATAAATAAGTGCGTGCAGCCTTCCTCCTCTGGACGGAACTGTTATCAGCTTGGGTAGTAAGTAGGCCGGCCCTACCAATGAGAACCACAGGGGTTTTCCCTGGTGAGGTTTTATTTCATCAGGAAATAGCAGTCTTCTTGAATAAGAATATGCTCTCATCATCTTATCAACATGACCTAATATGAGGCATTACCTTCCTTGATAACGCACCTGTTAAGGTTTCTCGTAAGAAAGACAATAGGCAGGGCTAGAAACAGATCAGGAGAAGCAGGACAAGAAGTGAAGAAGTGAGCATGTTAAAGAAGTTGCTGTAAGGTGGGCTGTCAGATGAGCTGTCACACCTGCCAGGTACAATCCAGACCTCAAGCCTGGCTGGCTCAGAAACTTTAGTATATGGAGGATGATGAGTATTGGAGAAGATGATCTGGATCTGAGGAGAGCTGGCTGGCAGGAAGGACAAGTGAAAAGAATGGACAAAAAAAATAGGAGAATACGTGTATAAATTTAGAAAATAATTAAAGTACCTAAACCGAGGGAGGTGACTGCTTCCTAGCATGATTCATTAGCTAGAGCAGTGTTTAGTTCTGGACACTGATTTTTTTCCTACTACAACATGGTAAAATATACATAGAAAGATATATAAAAACATTGATGTAATTAAAAGATAGTTTTAAGGAACAAGTATCTATATACTCACTACCTAAATTTAAAAAAGATTAGAGCATTTTTTTCAATATCTTAAAGTCCTCTGTGGAAACTTCCCTGCTAGGCCTCTCCCCTCACCCATCAGATATAACCAGCTATCCTGAAATTGGGGATAATCATTGCCTTGGTTTTTTTTTTTTTTATAGTTTAACTAACTAAATGAATCCCTAAACAATATATTGTTTAATTTTTCCTGTTTTTGAACATTATGTACATATGGTACCATGGTTTGCTTCTTTCACTTAACATTGTGTTTTTGAGATTCACACATGTTGGCACGCCTAGTTTCAGTTCATTTGTACTACTACATAACATTCCATTGCATGACTAAACTATGGTTTATTTATTTATTCTACCGCTTTTGGATATGGTGATGAAACAATGTTGATGGAATGATGTAGATGATATGCTACAGTTTCTCTAAAGTATATACCCGAGTAGAATTCCTTGGTCCCGGGATTTGATTATGTTCAACCCCTCTATGTAATGCCAAACCCTTTCCCAAAGTACTCACATAAATGTATATCCCAATAAGCTATGAATGAGCATTCTATTTCTTCCACATGCTCGCCAACACTTAGTATTTTCCATACTTTTTTGTTTTTTATGATTCTAATGAGTGTAAAATACTATTGCATTGTGATTTTAATTTTTGTTTTCCTGATAAAGTTGAGCATCTTGTAGTTCAGTTATTGACCATTTGAGGTTTCTCTTTTGAGAAGTGCTTATTCTGGTTACTGACCTATAATTCTATCAGTTTATTTTATTATGGCTTATAGATTCTTAGAATTCTTTTTATAATCCAATATTAGTCCTTGATTGATTATGTTTTTGGCTTGTTTTGAAATTTTTAATTTTAATGTACTCTGATTTACCAATCTTTTTATGATTTATAGTTTTCTTCCTTTTTTTAGAAATCCTTCACTATCTAGAGATCATTAAGATATTTTCTAATATTTTATTCTAAAAGCTTTATATTTTTGCCTTTCACATTTGTTTCAAATCCATCTGGAGTTCATTCTTTTTTGCATGTATATTGTGAGATGAGGTCCAATTTATTATTTTTCCATATAGAAAACTAATTGTGACAACACCATTTTTGAAAAGCTATTTTTTTTTTACTTATCTAAAGTCTTACTTCTATTACATATCAAATGGTGAGTTTGTCCTGGAATTCTCTGTTTAGTTCTCCCCATACCACAGCCTTATTTCTAACGGTTTTATGATAATTCTTGACATCTGATAGGGCAAGTTGACCTACCTTGTTTTTCAAGAGGGCTTTGGCTATTGTTAACCTTTTGCATTTTGTGTGAATTTTACAATCAACTTCTTCTTGTACCTCATTTGTTACACTTACTGCTAAGTATTTTATATTTTTATATGATTGTAAAGTATATTTTTTATTTTAATTTTTAACTATTATTTAAAAGTGCAATAAATAAATAACAGTATAACTGGTTTTTACATACCAATTTTTGTATTCAGCAATGTTGCTAAACTCACTTATTAATTCTAATAATACTTCTATATTTAGTCTTTTAGATTTTCTACAAACACAGTCAGTCATATTTTTGGTACAATGACAATTTTATTTCTTCCTTCCTGATTCTTATACCTTTTATGTATTTTTCTTGACTTACTGTACTCACTAGAACTTCTAATACAATGTTGAACAAAGATAGTAATAGCGATCCCTTTGTCTAATTCCCAGTCTCAAAGGAAATTCTTTCAACATTTCACCATTAAGTATGATGTTTGGCCCTGGCCGGTTGGCTCAGCGGTAGAGCGTCGGCCTAGCGTGCGGAGGACCCGGGTTCGATTCCCGGCCAGGGCACACAGGAGAAGCGCCCATTTGCTTCTCCACCCCTCCGCCGCGCTTTCCTCTCTGTCTCTCTCGTCCCCTCCCGCAGCCAAGGCTCCATTGGAGCAAAAGATGGCCCGGGCGCTGGGCATGGCTCTGTGGCCTCTGCCTCAGGCGCTAGAGTGGCTCTGGTCGCAACATGGCGACGCCCAGGATGGGCAGAGCATCGCCCCCCTGGTGGGCAGAGCGTCGCCCCTGGTGGGCGTGCCGGGTGGATCCCGGTCGGGCGCATGCGGGAGTCTGTCTGACTGTCTCTCCCTGTTTCCAGCTTCAGAAAAATGGAAAAAAAAAAAAAAAAAAAAAAAAAAAAAAAGTATGATGTTTGGTGTAGCTTTTTGCACATACCTGGCTATATACTCTTATTTTACTTTAAGCATAAAAGTGAATATTTGTTTAAAGTAAGAAAAGAAATCACATAACATTTTAATAGTTTTACTGAGGTACAATTTACATACCATAAAAATTTCCCATTATTAGGGTACAGCTCAATGCACAGCACATTTTATATTTTAAAAAGTTGATAAATCTCGCCTGACCTGTGGTGGCGCAGTGGATAAAGCGTCAACCTGGAAATGATGAGGTCTCCAGTTCAAAACCCTGGGCTTGCCTGGTTAAGGCATATATGGGAGTTGATGCTTCCAGCTCCTCCCTCCTTCTGTCTCTCTCTGTCTCTGTCTCTCCCTCTCTCTCTCCTTTCTAAAAATGAATAAATAAATAAAAATTTAAAAAAAGTTGATAAATCTCTTCAGTATTACAAAACTCATAAAAATAGCATAACATTTTCATTAGCTGCCCAATACACTTGCAACTTTCACAACACAGTGAAATTAGCACAGCTGGTGGCTGGAGTCTTCCTGGAAGGCATTCCTACACTAAGACAGCTAACAATCAGTTAACTATATATGCAAGTGTCAGGAAACCACATAAGATATATTCTCCTAAATCCAAACTAAACGTACCACCAACAGAACTTCTCCTTAACTTTATTCTAGAAATACTAATAGCCATTCCAGCATTGCTTGAAGTGGGGGGGAAGTGTGACAGAGGGGAAGGAAAAACAGAAAGAGACAGTTGTCCTAAGCATTTGTGATGAAAATGTATTACTTTTGGAAATTTTACAAAAATACTTCAGCATGCCCAAGACTCCACTTTAAAAGAGAACCTAAAGCCTGTCCATGGGAGGGTAACCAGGATGATGTAATAATTTGAAACTATCTTATATTAGGATATTAAAGAATTTAGGGAATTTGGCCTGGAAAAAAGGTTAGTCAGGGACATGAGCTTACAAATGTTTCTGTGGGTAGGGGTGGAGAAAGTTTAATTTGTTTTGTATGTGACCCAAGGAGTCAACCTAGGACTGCAGACTCTAAAGTAACACATTTTTGTTCAATATAAAGCAGAATTTTCTAAAACGGTATTCAAAGAAGTGAAGGGGTAATGAGTTTCTTGTTACCTGACAGGTCAAGAAGAAATAAGCAACCCCATACCAGTTACTTTATAGAGGGAATTTCAGCACCAGATGGATGGTTAATTAAATATCTTTGAAGTATCCTCCAACCATGAGATCCTGTGATTTATAATCTAGATAACAATGTATATATTACCTAAAGGATTATATATCATGCTGAATGGAGCCAGTGGGTAGGGGCCCTATTCCTAATACCAAAGTAGTAAGAAGTCAATTGATCAGTTGATGAACATAAAACCTGAGCAAAGATAGTCAAATGATCTTAAAGAAATATTATTATTAAGCTGCAGCAGCAAAATCAATAGGGTTGTTTCAAAACAAGATTAAACCAGCTAATCAAACTAAAATATTTATGCCCCACATCTGAGGCCACTCTTCCTTAGGCAATGCTGGACATACTTAAAAAATTATAATTGTCCATCTCTTTTTTAAATGAATTTTCCAAGAATTGTTTTCTTTCTTTTGGCTCTAGACATTATAATACCTCCCCACCCTCTTTGTTTCACAAGATTGTCTTAATGTTTGCATTTCCCAGGTTTATAGATTGGCTTTAAGTTTGAGGTTGACTGCTTCCTGGAGACCTCTAAGGAGTCCTTTACTGTCATCAGTAACTCATCCACAGTTACACGAGAGGCCATAGTCTTTTGGAAACATTTTCTGTAGACTGTTGCTCCCGCCTACGGTAGGTGGATTTCTGTACCTTGCAAACACAGCCACACCCTGACTTGTTGGTTTTTGTCTTCTTCCTGATCACTTGTCTTCGTCATCACTTGTCTCCAACTTACCTTTACAGTTATAACTCTTGTACACCTTTTCCAGGAATTGATATGTAACAGTCATTACTAAATTAATAACAGTTTAAAAATGTACTTAGAATACTCAGGAAAAAAATGCTTCTAAAAAGTCTTTTAACTATTTGATTATTAAGATTTTTAAGCTCTGGCCCACCGGTGGCACAGTTGACAGGTAGAAGGTGGGTGGTGGTAGGGAAACAGCAGTGAGGCAGTATGTATAGTGGTTAAAAACACAGATTTCAGCCTGACCTGTAGTGGCATAGTGGGTAAAGTGTCAGCGTGGAATGCTGAGGTTGCTGGTTCAAAGCCTTGGACTTGCTTGGTCAAGGCACATATGGGAGTTGATACTTCCTGTTCCTTTTCCCTCTCCCCTCCTCTAAAAATGAATAAATAAATTTTTTTAAAAAAACAGATTTCAGAGCCGGTATACCTGGGTGTGAAGTCTGCCTTATTTTATTTATCCATAAAATTAAATTTTGTGAAAATTAAATGGGTCAAAATATGTAAAGCATCTGGAACAATGCACTCCATAGTGGTTCACTGCTATGATGTCTAAGAAAATATTAGCTGAGGGCCTTATACCCAATGGCACTTTCTTTTACCATTGAAAAAAGGAAAAGATTAGAAGCCATTCATTATATAAACTTTGTAATATTATGGAATCTTTGACAATCTTTTATCTGTTAGCTTTATTCCCTGTTTGGTCAAAGTGGTTAGCCAATAAACCTCAAATTAAATGAGCCTGTTTGCTTGACTTTAAATGGCAGCCAGGAAATGGGGGAGGTGGGGAGACTCTCATTCTGTAGCTAGGCTTGGGAAGACTGCTACTGAAAGGAGAGAAAACAAGTTGTGTCCTTGCGGCTGCCAGGCAGAAGGAACACAGGGTGCAGACCTAGGCCTGGAAAGGGGCTTGGAGACTTAATGATGACACAGTTCATGTGCTTCCCTGCCTTTCCTACTTTCCTCACAGGACTCCGGGGAGCATCAGATGAGCTTAGAACAGTGCTTTTGAAGCTGACAAGTGTTACGGAGACATCACTTGAATAGCAGTGACTACTTTCATTTTAGGACTGTTAATGTTGGAAAGCTGCACTCAGAAATATGTATTGTGAAAAGATAAGTTGAGGCATATTAAACACAACATGTAAAGAGTTTATTTGAGCAAAAATCAATTTGAATTGAGCAGCACT
Organism: Saccopteryx leptura; assembly: GCF_036850995.1. Lineage (NCBI taxonomy): Eukaryota > Metazoa > Chordata > Mammalia > Chiroptera > Emballonuridae > Saccopteryx > Saccopteryx leptura. Next base: position 82,516,982 of record NC_089516.1, on the reverse strand, counting down.
AAACTGCAAGTGGTTAGCGGTGCTCCACAGACAGAAGCTAAGGAATGACTTACAGAGTGAAGGCACAGAAGCAAAAAAGGAAATAATTTGATTGGGTATAGCTTAAAGCCTCCTTAGCTCTTTGTGACTGGGTATCCTTAGGCTTCTGTTTTTTTAACCTTGAGGCATTTATGGGCATAGGTTTCGGTTTACTTACATGGCCCACCAATCCATTAAAGCCACTTCAGTCTCATGGCTTCCTTGTTTAATTAATTTGACAGTATGCAAAACTTACTCAATTCACTGAGTTCAGTTCAATGTTTAAATATTGTTAAAGCAATGCTCAAGGTTTGCCCTTTCTTTAAAACCGATTAAGCAAGTTCTGACTCTTTCAGGAAACTTTTTCTGAACACCTCTACAGTCATGCCACACCCTCTTCTAATTTGCATAGCAAGATTTCCTCTTATGTTCTTACCTGTCCTGAAGCCTAAAACCTTCTATTGTTATTTACTTTTTCTGAATAGTTCTCTCTCACTCAGGGGTCTCCATAAGGCAGAGCATGAAGTTCTCCATGTATAATAGGTGCTCAAAAAGCATTTGTCAAGTGATGGTGTGGTAGGCAGTGTAATAGCTCTGAGAGATGTATATATCCTAATTCCTGGAATCTGTGAACATGTCATCTTACATGGTGTTGGGCAGATAAAATGTATTATGCTCACTTTGTTAGAGATAGCGCTACCCACATAGAAGCCCGTCGCCCAGGTGATATTAATGTGTGTTGGGGGCGGGCTGTGGGCAGGCAGGATCCTTGTAGTCTGGGGCTTGGTTTTAGGACTAAGCCTTTCCCACCCTTTTTCATGTGGCCTCAGATAAGTGACTTTGTATCAGAGACTTCCCTATTTTGTATATTGGATTAAAGGTTTCGATTTCTACACTATAAAATGGGGGCAGAACGGGAGCTTGCTCTCTTGGTTCCTGAGATTATCATTAGAGGAGAGAGCAGAGCAGAGAGGCCACATGGAGGAGGCCAGGAGAAGCAGCCAAGATGGTGGAGTGCTAAGTGAGAAGCCAGTTTGTGCAGAGTTTGTGCAGAGAGAAGGAAGGAGATGGGGAACAGAGGTGAATAAGTCTGGTGAGCTAGAAACCTTTGATTCTAGGAAACTTGGATAAGTCAGTAGCTTTGTGAGCACTGAATGTGAGTGGGTTTTGGAGCCCAGTGTGTGTTTTTACTTGCCCACCAGGTGCAAGCTAGGATTAAAGATGATGGCCCACCAGTTTTTGGCTCCATTGTTTCTTTACCAACTGTCCGAATCCAATGCGAACCTGCATGGCCCAGGTGGCTGTGATGGTGGCTGTGCCTACTGGCCACACACAAAGAAGAATTAAGGTTGCAGATAGAATTAAAGTTGCTGCTCAGCTGACCTCAAAATATGGAGTTTATTCTGGACTATAAATTTTGGCCCAGTGTAAGCACAAGGACCCTGAAAAGTGGAAGAAGGGGGCAGAAGAAGAGGTCAGAGTGCTGTGATGTGGGAATTCTGTTTCTGGCTTTGAAGATGGAGGGAGGAGGCCATGAGCCAAGGGAAGCTGGAAAAGGAAAGGATATGGGTTCTCCCCCTAGGAACTACAGGAAGGAATGCAGCCCTGCCAAAATCTTGATTTTAGCCTAGCAAGACCCATTGCAGATTTCTAACATCAAAATTGTAAGATAATAAATTTGGGTTGCCTTTATCCACCAAGTTTGTGGTACTTTGTTATAGCAGCAATAGGAAACTAATATAGACGATAAGAAATGACTTTCCTGTGACTATAGACTAGTTCTGAACTTCTTTTTTTTTTTCCTCAGAGACAGAGAGAGAGTCAGAGAGAGGGATAGATAGGGACAGACAGACAGGAACGGAGAGAGATGAGAAGCATCAATCATCAGTTTTTGTTGCGACACCCTAGTTGTTCATTGATTGTTTTCTCATATGTGCCTTGACCGTGAGGCTACAGCAGACTGAGTAACTCCTTGCTCGAGCCAGCGACCTTGGGTTCAAGCTGGTGAGTTTTGCTCAAACCAGATGTGCCCGCACTCAAGCTGGCGACCTCAGGGTCTTGAACCTGGGTCCTTTGCATCCCAGTCCAACGCTCTATCCACTGCACCACCACCTGGTGTCAGGCTGGTTCTGAAATTCTTACTCTACCTGAGAAAGAAGGTAAAGCCTCAAAAGTTTTCAGAGCTCAAGACTGACAGACTACAGCCCTGGCCAGTTGGCTCAGCTATAGAGCATCAGCCCAGCATGTGGAAGTCCTGGGTTTGATTCGAGGTCAGCGCACACAGGAGATGCACCCATCTGCTTCTCCACCCTTCCTCCTGTCCTTTCTCTTTGTCTCTCTCTTCCTCTCCTACAGCCAAGGCTCCATTGGAGCAAAGTTGGCCCAGGTGCCAAGGATGACTCCATGGCCTCCACCTCAGGCACTTGAATGGCTCCAGTTGCAAAGAAGCAACAGCCCAGATGGGCAGAGCATTGCCCCCTGGTGGGCAGGCTGGGTGGATCCTGGTTGGGCACAAGCAGGAGTTTGTCTCTGCCTCTTTGCTTCTCACTTCAGGAAAACACACACACACACACATAAAAATATTGACAGACTATAATCCCTACCATTAAGATAACATGTTGTGTTGTGCAGGAGGCCCAGTACAGAGTTGCAATTACTCATGGATGGATTTTAGGGGGAAATTTATGATGATTAATAACAATAAAAAATAATCAAGACAAAATCAAAAGGGTTTTGAACTTATGTAACCTAAAGTAGAATAAAGAAAAAGAATCAGCACAACAATAAGCTACACAACAACACTAGACGGAGAAACGTCAACCTAGGTTCTAGCTAGTTAAAGCAATAGACTAAGAAAAAGGGAACTATGAGTATGTACAAATCTCACCAAACCATGTGTAAGGCCAGTAGCCATGGCCACCATCACAGCCGCCTGGCCCATGCAGGTTCGCATTTGATTTGGACAGACAGTAATGAAACAACGGAGCCAAGAACTGGTGGGCCATTAGCTTTAATCCTAGCTCGCACTATTATAAAGTACTGTACCCCAGATTCTGCAAGGCACTGTACCTTCATTGGGTGTATGTAGAGACACCAAGTCCAGATGAAGTTTGAAGAGTTTTACTGAAGGAGGAGATTTGTTAAATATGCTGGCCGCATATGGCTGACACGGGGCATCTGCAGACCCAAATTGTGCGTGCTCAGTATATTTCAGAGGCTGGTTATATACCCTTTGACTACATACAGGTGGGGGGACATGACAGCATGACATAATCATTAACAAGATTAACATTTAACAAGGTTTACATTACATTAACAAGATTAACACTTGTCAAGGGGATTTACAGAAAATGTTAAAACTTTCAAGGTAATACAATCAAAGACATTCACAAATCCTATCAGTATCTATCTCTCCTCCTATGCCTAGAGGTACACGTTAATCTCAGGATTCCAGGAAGGGAGGGAGAGCTAAGATCAGTGTAGGGTGGTACATTAATTCTGAAAGGAAAGAAGTTTCTCAGTTAACATTAATCCTTTCAGAGAACTTAAGAACAAATGACCCTAGCCATCCTTGTAAGTCAGGAGACTTCTACATTCCTTTTCCTCCATTTTCCAAGGAAAGTACAGGAAAGCCTGACCTTTTCTTCCTGGAATATTGTTGGGCAGATAAAATATATTATGATCACTTTGTTAAAGATGGCGCTGCCCACGTAGAAGCCCGTCAACCAGGTGATAATGTGTGTTGGGGGCGGGCTGCGGGCAGGCAGGATCTTTGTAGTCTGGGGCTTGGTTTTAGGACTAAGCCTTTCCCACCCTTTTTGATATAGGGTGGTGCACTGTTATGAGGAATCCCATTATGTCTCAGATAAGTGACTTTGTATCACAGACTTCCTTATTTGTATTTTGAATTAAAGGTTTTGATTTCTACACTATAAAATGAGGGCAGACCAGGAACTTGCTCTCTCGGGTCCTGAGATTAGTATTAGAGGAGAGAGCAGAAAAGGAGAGCAAAGAAAGGCCATGTGGAGGAGGCCAGGAGAAGCAGCCAAGATGGTGGAGTGTTGAGTGAGAAGCCAGTTTGTGCAGGGAGAAGGAAGGAGATGGGGCACAGAGGTGAATAAGACTGCAGAGCTAGAAACCTTTGATTCTAGGAAACTCGGATAAGTCAGTAGCTTTGTGAGCACTGAATGAGTGGGCTTTGGAGCCCAATGTGTGTGTTTTTACTTGCCCACCAGGTGCAAGCTAGGATTAAAGATGATGGCCCACCAGTTCTTGGGTCCATTATTTCATTACCGTCTGTCCAAATCCAATGCGAACCTGCATGGGCCAGGCAACTGTGATGGTGACCGTGGAAACTGGCTTTACAAATATCAATATTAATTTGCAGCTTTTTGGTACCTTACAACAGCAACTGGCGGGTGAGAAATGCACACAGTGGGAAAACACTTCTCTTTCCATTTAGGGCTCCCAAAGCCACTAACTCATCCGAGTTTCCTAGAATCAAAGGTTTCTACCTCACCAGCCTTATTCACCTCTGTTCCCCATCTTTTTCTCTCTGCACAAACTGGTTTCTCCTTCAGCACTCCGCCATCTTGGCTGCCTCTCCTATGCAATGCTAATTTCAGGAACTGAAAGAGAGCAAGTGCCCAGTGTAAAGCCAGAAGCCAGGGCCATCATCAGAGCAGCCCGGCCAGTGCAGTTTCGCATTGGATTCGGACAGTCGGTAAAGAAACAACGGAGCCAAAAACTGATAGGTCATTTTCTTTAATTCTAGCTTGCACCCGGCGGGCAAGTAAAAACACACACTGGGCTCCAAAACCCAATCACATCCAGTGCTCACAAAGCCACTGACTTATCCGAGTTTCCTAGAATCAAAGGTTTCTAGCTCACCAGCCTTATTCTCCTCAGTTCCCCATCTCCTTCCTTATCCCAGATACAAAGTCTGCACAAACTGGCATCTCACTCAGCACTCCGCCATCTTGGCTGCTTCTCCTGGCCTCCTCCACGTGGCCTTTCTCTGCTCTCTGCTCTGCTCTCTCCTCTAATGATAATCTCAGGAACCAAGAGAGCAAGCTCCCGCTCCGTCCCCATTTTATAGTGTAGAAATCCAATATACAAAATAGGGAAGTCTCTAATACAAAGTCACTTCTCTGAGGCATGATTGGATTGTACCACCCCACATCAAAAAAAGGGTAGGAAAGGCTTAATCCCAAAACCAAGCTCCAGGCTACAAGGATTCTGCCTGCCTTTAGCCCACGCCAACACACATTAATATCACCTGGGCGACGGCCTCCTCGTGGGCAGCGTAATCTTTAACAAAGTGAGCATAATATATTTTATCTGCCCAACACCCAGTCTGCCTCGTTTTATAGTGTAGAAATCAAGACCTTTAAGCCAATATACAAATAAGGAAGTCTCTGATACTAAGCCACTTATCTGAGGCATAAATGGGATTCCTCAAAAGAGTGCGCCACCCTATATCATGCAGCAGTCAAGGGTGTGGGGAAAAGCTTAGTTTCGAAAAGATCTTAGTATTAAAAGGGTGGGAAAGGCTTAGTCTTAAAACTAAGCCTTAGGCTATAATGACTTTGCCAGCTTACAGCCTGTCTCCCATACCCAATTGTTGGGCAGATAAAATATATTATGCTCACTTTGTTAGAGATGGCGCTGCCCACATGGAAGCCCGTCGCCCAGGTGATATTAATGTGTGTTGGGAGAGGGCAGTGGGCAGGCAAAATGCTTGTAGCCTGGGGCTTGGTTTTAGGACTAAGCCTTTTCCACCCTTTTTGATGTGGGGTGGTGCAATCCCATCATGCCTCAGATAAGTGACTTTGTATTAGAGACTTCCCTATTTGGGATATTGGATTAAAGGTTTTGATTTCTGCACTATAAAATGGGGGCAGAATGGGAGCTTGCTCTCTTGGTTCCTGAGATTAGCATTAGAGAGCAGAGAGCAGAGAAAGGCCACGTGGAGGAGGCCTGGAGAAGCAGCCAAGATGGCAGAGTGCTGAAGGAAAAGCCAGTTTGGGCAGAGTTTGTGCAGGAAGAAGGAAGGAGATGGGGAACAGAGGTGAATAAGTCTGGTGAGCTAGAAACCTTTGATTCTAGGAAACCCAGATTAGTCAGTAGCTTTGTGAGCACTGAATGTGAGTGGGTTTTGGAGCCCAGTGTGTGTTTTTACTTGCCTACCGGGTGCAAGCTAGGATTAAAGATGATAGCCCATCAGCTTTTGGCTCTATTGTTTCTTTACCGACTGGCCTTACACCAATGCAAACTATAAGTGAGCAAACTTATATATCATATTTACAAACTTATTTGACCGACACCATGAAAGAATGCATCAACACATCAGACAGGAAAGCCTCCGCCTGGGCTTCAAAGTCGGCCACCCATTGTGAGCATCCAGGATGATGAAGAGGTGGTGAGGGGTGGTCTGAAACCTTAGTGGTTTTTTTTTTAATTTTTTATTTATTCATTTTAGAGAGGAGAGGGAGAGACAGAGAGAGAGAAGGGGGGAGGAGCTGGAAGCATCGACTCCCATATGTGCCTTGACCAGGCAAGCCCAGGGTTTCGAACCGGCGACCTCAGCATTTCCAGGTTGACGCTTTATCCACTGCGCCACCACAGGTCAGGCCTTTTTTTATTTTTATTTTTTTAACCTTAGTTTATGGGAAAATATGCACAAGGGCTCTTCGTGAATAGCCTCTAGGAACAAAGAGAGGTCACCACATTCCTGAATAGTTAACTAGGCCAGGCAGTTATGTGATAAAAGCATCCTCCCTGGCTTCAGGGGAAAACTGCAGTAGGCTGTGTATCCCACCCTGAGTAAGTGACTCAGTCATTCCTGTAACCATGTTTGGTGACCTTTCTTGTTCATGTTCAATTGAGTTCAAATTCATATTTTTTATATATACTGTTTCTCCATGCATGTGCAGTAGAGTAAATGAGTTAGAACTATTTTGGTTGCAAGTAAAGCAGGATATAAATGATTGTTGTTTTTTTTTAATAAGAAAATGCAGTTGATTTTTAAAAATTCTTTTTCTTTGTTGTATTAGAAACATTTAGCTCATTGTAAGGGTAAGGAATATTTCCCAGAACAGGATGCACATAGTTGTCCTTCCTTCCAGAGAGTACAAAATAAGTTTATCTAAATTTTGAAGACTGAAATGGTCTTGCTGTCAAAAAAAAAAGTTTTGAAACTGACCAGGTGGTGGCGCAGGAGGATAGAGTGTGGGACTGGGATTCAGATGACCCAGGTTTGAAACCTCGAGGTCGCTGGCTACAGCATGGGCTCATCCAGCTTGAGCGCGGGGTTGCTGGCTTGAGCCCAGAAGTTGCTGGCTTGAGCCCAAGGTCACTGGCTTGAGCAAGGGGTAACTTGCTTTACTGTAGTCCCTCCCTATCCCTGGTCAAGGCACATATGAGAAAGCAATCAACGAAAAACCAAGGTGCCACAACGAAGAATTGATGCTTCTCATCTCTCCCCTTCCTGTCTGTCTGTCCCTATCTGTCCCTCTCTCTGTCTCTCTCTGTCTCTGTCATACACACACTAAAAGGTTTTGGTTAATTAAGCATTTGGACTCTGGTTTGAGGCTCTTCACTGTGGGGAAAGAAAATTGAACTGGATTTTGAATGGGGAAGAGGTATCCTGCAATCTGGGGAAGATTTCGAGTGGAGGTGATAAAGAAGAGAATTGCTGGATGGATTAGAGAAGGTGGCCCAGGTGCTCTAGGGTTCCACCCTAAGATGCTGTCTCCACTCCTATACCTCATCAAGTACACTGAGAGACTAGTTGTGTGCCTATTGGTCTTCCAGACTGCACATGGGCAAGCATACACATTACATAAAATTCACCATTTTAGCCATTTTCAAGTACACAACACAGTAACATTAGTATATACACAATGTTGTGCAACCATCACCAGTATCTAGTGAAAGAACATTTTTATCACCATGAAAGGAAACCTCATATCTATCAGTTACTCCTCATTCTTGCCTTCCCCCAGTCCCTTACACCTGTTTTCTGCTCTCTGGCATCTTCTTTCTGTCTCTATAGATTATCCTATTCTGGACATTTCATACAAATTAAATCACACAATATGTGACTTTTGTGATTGGCTTCTTTCACTTCTCTATCATCCATTGTTCATTATATTTTCACAGAGGACAGGGTCCAGAGAGAAAGGGACCTAAGACAGGTAAATCTGAAGGTGAGCAAGATCGGTAAACCAAGGTGTCTGGTAAGAAGCAGTACTTAGAATGGGATACGGCTAGAGGCAGATTTAACCGTGGGCACACTGGGAGCGCGCCCTGGGCCCCGACTTCTGAAGGGTCCCACAAAACCCGAACTCTACACGTTTTTCTAATGACACCAAGTTTGGTTTCATATGTACAATTTTAACATGAATAGTACATAATATTTTTTATTTATTTAAAAATATAGTTAAGATGTATTTTTATTTTCCCTGTCTCTTTCTCTCTCTTTTTTTAAGGGACCCAATATTTTATTCTACACCCTGGGCCTCAACCGACCTTAACCCGCCTCTGGGTACCGCAGCAGAGGATTTCAGAAAATAGGGCTCCATTGGGCATTTGGGGGTTGGCTGAAGCCAAAGTGAATGCATAAAAGGGGAAGTTTGAGAATCTACCTGATTTACCCTATAATTCCTTCTCCAGACCTATTATATTAGAATTTTTGTTTTAACAAGATAACCAGGTGATTCATGTGCACATTAAACGAGAAGCACAGCTGCAAGGGGTCTGCAACCCACAAGGGCTCAAAAACTACTGACTTAAGCATATTTAGAAAAAGATTAAATGGAAAAAATGTTGGAAATTAATATCACAAAATGGTTTAATGAAATTCATTCCTCCCTTTATTTAATACAAATATTGTGGTTTTTTGTTTGTTTTTCAGAGACAGAGAGAGAGTCAGAGATAGGGACAGACAGACAGGAACAGAGAGAGATGAGAAGCATCAATCATCAGTTTTTCGTTGCAACACCTTAGTTGTTCATTGATTCTTTCTCATATGTGCCTTGACCATGGGCCTCAGCAGACCGAGTAACCCCTTGCTCGAGCCAGCGACCTTGGGTCCAAGCTGGTGAGCTTTGCTCAAACTAGATGAGCCCGCATTCAAGCTGGCAACCTCAGGGTCTCGAACCTGGGTCCTCTGCATTCCAGTATGACGCTCTATCCACTGCACCACTGCCTGGCCAGGCCAAATATTGTGGGGGTTTTTTTGAATAGTTTAGAAACTAAACCTCTCTTCCCCTTTGCTTGAAACTTCTCAGTTTACAACCCACAAACAACCCCTTCTTTTTATTATTGGAATAGCCTGAGTTTAGGTGAATATACACCAAAAGTTCCATTTAGAGTCTTCTTTTGATGGTTAAGAAAATGCGAAAACAAACAATAATTAAAAAACCCCCAAGAGATGGTTTAGATATCACTTTATCTTTGCACCTGGACTACAGCTGAGAGCTGTAAGCTCACCCTTCTACCTTCAGACAGGTCAGAACTCAAAGTGGTCAATTCTCTTTTAAAAGACTTTTGAGCCTGACCTGTGGTGGTGCAGTGGATAAAACGTCGACCTGGAAATGCTGAGGTCATCGGTTCGAAACCCTGGGCTTGCCTGGTCAAGGCACATATGGGAGTTGATGCTTCCAGCTCCTCCCGCCTTCTCTCTCTCTGTCTCTCATCTCTCTCTCTCTCTCTCTCTCTGTCTCTCCCTCTCCTCTCTAAAATGAATAAATAAAAATAAATAAATAAAATTTAAAAGACTTTTGAGAAACAAAGTATAGCCACTGCTTTGACTTAAGGCTCTTAGATTTAGAAATCTCAATGAGACGTCAGCTTAGTTCATTGGCCTTTTCTGAGCAGTTGATCCAATGAGAGGGGATCCCCTTTACTTCCTAATAGGTTGTTCAGCCCCGGCTCATTAATGTGTGACTACTGGATTTGGAAAGAACCAGCCAAGCTATAGAGAGAGCAGGTGGGAGATAATCTTTGAGGAAGGATTGAAAATGTAAAATGTGTCTCTGCCTTGGAACTGACCTCACTTCACTTTGATTGTTTTGCTGCTGTCAGGTGGTTTTCTGGTAGTACAAGTAACTTTGGGGGGGGGGAGATAACATTATCTTATTATTAACATTATTTATTATTACTTGTTTTCTGGGAAAACAAGTAACTTGGGGGGGGAGGTAACATTATTTTATTATTTTATAATTGACCTCTTCCAGAGGATTATTAGTTCATTTCAAAGAAAGGAAATAAATATCTTGAGGTTACAATAAATTCTATTTTCTCAGGTAAAATTTAATTCTTAGTGGGCTTTCCAGAGACTACATCAGAGAATCAATAAAGTGAACATTTGTTCACTCAGTGTTCATTCAACAAACGTTTATTAAATATTGACTCTCTAACAGGTTCTGTGCTAGGAGCTGATGGTACAGCAATAACTAAGATGGACAAGCACCCTGTCCTTATGGAGCTTATATTCTGGCAAGAAGGACTGGTAAAAACAGGTTAAAAAAAGATATACTTCAATTAGTGATGAGAAGGATGAAGAGAACTGAAACAAGTAATGGAGTAAAGAATGATGTATATGTGGTGGAGGGGCTACTTTAGATGGGGTAACCAGGGAAGACCTCTTTGAGATGGTTACATATGAGATGACATTTCTATGCTGAGAAGGAAACAGTCATGCTTCTTTGTTTTTTCTGTTCCTTTTTTTTTGTGTGTGTGTGTGTGTGTGACAGAGACAGAGAGCGGGACAGACAGACAGGAAGGGAGAAAGATGAGAAGCATCAATTCTTCGTTGCGGCACCTTAGTTGTTCACTGATTGCTTTCTCATACGTGCCTTGACCATGGGATTACAGCAGACCAAGTGACCCCTTGCTCAAGCCAGCGACCTTGGGCTTAAGCTGGTGAGCCTTGTTCAAACCAGATGAGTCCGATGCTCAATCCACTGCGACACCGCTTGGTCAGGTTTCTTTGGGGTTTTAGATGGAAGGACTAGTATAAAGGGTATGAAGTGGAAATGAGCTCAGTGGCTAGAGAAACAGCAACAAATCCAGAGTATTATGTGTCAAACTGTGTCTCCTCAAAAATCCATCTGTCGAAAGCTGTCAACCAATGGTTATTGGTGCCAATTTAATGACAACAGGAAAACCCAATTTGGAGTGTAGTGAAAAAAGAAACTTTATTCAGTGCAAAAAAGTTCAAGTGTGATACAGCATGGCTGTGCAAACAGTATAGCTATAAGCAGCTCTAGAGCCAGTTGGCCCTGGGCCCAGGCTAGCCTCTGGCTAGATGCTCTGCTTTGCTCTGCTCCGTGCTGTTCTGCTTTGTGCTGCAGCTGTCGGCTCTGCTTTGTTACACTGAGACATCTCGAGTGTTTCAGGTGACCTGGGGAAATGCAGTCTTCAGTGGAAAGGGAAAGTACATTTCCAGAGCTGGAGGGGAGCTGGCTTATAGAGACAGAAGCCCCCTGCCTTGGTCCCAGATTGGTCTGTCCACAAGTAAATGAGGATTCTAAATCCTTGAAGTTGGATTAGTTCTAAAGGCACTGTCCTGATTGGTCAAAAGAGGGTCACTGTGGTTGGTCGGAGCTGTGCGGCTCTGATGGGTTGGGGAAGCTTCAGTCCTATAGGTTGAAATAGGACACCAAGAACTCCTTGGTAAGGGCTGGCTCAAATGGCAGAAACACAGTGCAGAATGCAGGCTTCTCCCTGGCTCTATTTTTGCTTATTTGTTTGTTTATTTTTTTGTTTTTAAGTTGAGCCCTGTTAGCTACCAGGAACCATTCTTAGTAGGTATCTTCTTTCTCAGGGTCCACAAAGCATAACCCCCAGTACCCTAGAATGTGACCTTATTTGGTTATAATTGGTTAAGTGAAGTCAGATTGGAGGAGGGTGGTGTCCTAATCCAATATGACTGTTGTCCTTATAAACGGGATATTTTAACATAGACATGCGTACAGGGAGAACAACCATGTGAAGATAAAGACGGCAATGCTTCTATAAAGCAAGGAACAACCAAAATTGCCAGAAAACCACCAGAAGCTAGGGGACATGCACAGAACAGACTTCCTCACAGCTCTTAGAAGGAACAAATCCTGTCAACATGTTGATCACCACTTCTAACTGCCAGAAGTGTGAGACAACAAATGTCTAAAATTTTTATTTATTTATTCATTTTAGAGGGAGAGAGAGTGAGAGTGAGAGAGAGAGAGAGAGAGAGAGAGAAAGGAGGAGGAGCAAGAAGCATCAACTCCCATATGTGCCTTGACCAGGCAAGCCCAGGGTTTTGAACCAGTGACCTCAGCATTTCCAGGTCAACACTTTATCCACTGTGCCACCACAGGTCAGGAGACAACAAATGTCTATTGTTTAAGTCATTCTGTATTTGATACTTTGTTATGGCAGCCCTAGCAAACAAATACAGCCAGTGTTGATCCAAGGCCTTACAGGCATTTGCAAATGTGTTGCAAATAGACTTGACCCCCCCCCCTCTTTTTTGGTAGATTTAGGGAACCTCTGAAGATTAAGGTTAAATGAGAGTTGTGAATTGCCTCTCCCATAGTCTCCATACTAGACAGAAGGTTACAGTGAAGATAATTTATCAGAATGAAATTTATGGCTAATATAGTTGTTAGCCATCAGAAACCGAAGCAGCCACAGAGCCCCTCCTTGTAAACTGGGTGAAAGTACCTGTTCTCTGAACTTTAGGAACTCCATGAAGTTTCTTGCATAAAAGATTTACTTGAAAACAGATGGACTAATAATGTAACAGGATAAGCCTATTTTCTGAGTGGAGAAGAAAAATCTTGTATTAAGTGGTATCTCTATTGTTGTGTTATAAATTACTCCCAAATTTATTGCCTTAGAACAACAAACATTTATTACCTCAAGTAGTTTCCGTGTGCCAGAAATCTGGGAGCAGCTTAATTGGGTAGTGGCAGTCAAGATGTTGGCTAGGGCTGCAGTTATCTGAAGGTTTGAATGGGCCACGGATCTGATTCCAAGGTAGTTCACTCATATGTCTAGCAAGTTTGCATTAGCTGTTTGCAGGAGATCTCAGTTCCCCACCACTTAGACCTTTCCGTAAGTCTGCTTATATGTTCTCATAACAAGATCACAGCAATGATCCAAGATAGAGCAAGACAGAAGTTGCAATGTATTTTCTGACATAGTTTTGAAACTCACATGCCATCATTTCAATAATAGCTTACTGGTTACACAGGTTATCCCTATTCAGTGTGGAAAGGGACTATACAGGAAGGCATCTCTGGGGACCATTTGGCAGGCTGGCGACCCCATAGAGAGATACAGAACTATACAGAGTCTGAGGCCTAGAATGCCATTCAAAAGAGTGCTGAGCTATGGGGCTGGCTAGCGAGATTTTTATATTCTATTCAAGCAAGGGTAGAGTCACCTAGACAATATTTCTAACCATTCCATATATTTTGAACACAATTCATTTCACCAATATAATATTATTTCTTACATCTCATACTCATTAATGAATTCTTAAACTTGGATTCTTAAACTTGGGTCCTACAGATAGAATTCAGGGAAGCCCATGGATTTTTATGGGAAAAAGAATTATGCCTTTATTTTTATCAATTTCTAACTGAATTTAGTCAGTACACCACAGTCTTACTAGCAGTATCTGTGACTTTGTCAACAACACATACTGAAGATATTTTCACTTCACATTGCAGCTGTTACCAATATCTCCAAAGACCATTTCTATCCACCACTATTTCAAAATTATGTTGATTATTAAACTTGCTGCTAGATCTTGTTACTTTCTGGGTTAATAAAGAAGCACACATATTAATGTCAAAATTGTATCTTTATTATTATGATAATAGCATTCCAACACAATAGGCTTTAATTATAATCCTTTTCATTTTACTTTGTGCATTAAAAACATGACTGCACTACAATGTGCTTTTAATAACAGTACAAACCAGAAAAATTAGATCAAACAAGGTTGCATAGGTGATACCATTTGCACAATTCACAAAGCAATTATGTTTAATAAATGATACACTAATGATTCCCATCAGTCAGTATTCATACAGAAAAAGAATCAGCGGAGGTCACATAATGTTTTCAAAATAGACAAGGTACCTTTCACTGGAGTTCACTGTACCCCAGACAGCTGGTACCCAGGATTCATGGTAGAATTTCTACACAAAGAAAATTTTGAGGAAAAAAGATAATATGTACACAGAGTTGGGAACAAGACACATCTTTTTAAAAGTCACATATGGCTTGACCAGGCAGTGGCACCGTGGACAGAATGTCGGCCTGGGACGCTGAGGACCCTGGTGCAAAACACCGAGGTCATTGGCTTGAGCACGAGCTCACTGGCTTGAGTGTGGGATCATAGACATGATCCTATGGTCACTGGCTTGAGCCCAAGGTCGCTGGCTTGAGCCAGGGGCCACTGGCTCAGGTGGAGCCCCCTGGTCAAGGCACATATGAGAAATCAATCAATGAACAAGTAAGGTGCCACAACTATGAGTTGATGCTTCTCATCTCTCTCCCTTCCTGTCTGTCGGTCCATGCTTCTCTCTCCCCCAACTTGTTAAAAAAAAAAAAGTCACACAATGAAGCAGTAAGATTTTAACAGTCATGTTAGCTGTAGTTTTCTCTGAGGCTCAGTGTAATTGCATGAGGGAAGTGGTAGTTGTGGCAGCAGAACAAGAGTACTCTGCACTAACAAGTTCTGTGACATGTGCAGCAAGCACTGCTGAGAGGAACTGAGATTTCTGAAACCAGCCATATTTCAGTGGCCAACAATGAAGATGGTTAGAGAGATGGTTGTTTAATGATTTTTCAAAATAACAGAAGCTACAGTGAAGAGTTTACCATAAAGTTGGCCTTCTGTAGGAGATCTATCAGAGGGTACTTATTTTTTTAATGATTATTGTATTTATTTTAGAGCAGGGGTCCCCAAACTACGGCCCGCGGGCCACATGCGGCCCATTTATCTGGCCCCCACCGCACTTCTGGAAGGGGCACCTGTTTCATTGGTGGTCAGTGAGAGGAGCATAGTTCCCATTGAAATACTGGTCAGTTTGTTGATTTAAATTTACTTGTTCTTTATTTTAAATATTGTATTTGTTCCTGTTTTGTTTTTTTACTTAAAAATAAGATATGTGCAGTGTGCATAGGGATTTGTTCATAGTTTTTTTTATACTCCGGCCCTCCAACGATCTGAAGGACAGAGAACTGGCCCCCTATGTAAAAAGTTTGGGGACCCCTGTTTTAGAGAGAGAGAGAGTAAGGGAGAAAGGGAGAGAGAGAAACAGGAGCATGGATCAACTTCTGTGTGTGCCCTGACCGGGGATCAAACCGGCAACCTCTGCTCTTCAGGACAATGCTCTAACCAACTGAGCTATCCAGCCAGGGCCAGGGACACTTATGTTCTTGTTAAATATGTAGGAAAAACCAAGCCATCAGAGATGCAATTCACAGACAATACAAAGCATATGTGATTTGGGCTAAGTACATAGAAATCAGAGCCTTCTCAAGCAGGCAGAAAAGAAAAATATTTTTGTTCACCTGTTCCTTTTATTGTGCTGACTTCGGGCATCCACATGACTTGAAAACACCAATGCTTTAAGTGACACACAAAGCCAATTAACTTGGTGTGTCAGTTACAGGTAATTGGAAAATATTACAATATAATTATCAGAATGATAGTTTAGATTGTTAAAGGCTAAAGAAATTCTTAACTTATACAAAGGCTTTTAAAATGAATTCAAATATATAATAAATCAATGGACAACCCAAGAAGAGAAAGACACTTAAAATGGGAACAGTTCTCCAGAAGTATACAATTTAATCTCATTCAGCTCCTGGACATACGTTATCTAGCCCCAATCCTGACATTTATATGTTCAGTCCTGAAGAGTTCTTAATTTATTACTGACTTTCAAATGAGATGTTTTTCTTGTGATTTAATTTGGGGAGTAGTCATTCAGTAAAAAATGAAGTGTGGTTTATGCAAACAAAACTGCTGGTTGTGACTCGGCCTCCTCAAGGGTGGTACACAGCCTGGCACAGCTAATTGAGTTTACTAACTGCAGATTCCATGTTCCTGTCCCAGTGCTCTCGGAGAGGTGTCTGATGATGTTGATGTACTTACAGACATAAGAACAATCTTTGCTATTATTATATAAAGTCAATAATGTACACAAATTTTTAAAAAAGACTGTAAAGAGTTCACCAGTTAACAGACATAGCCCAATGCACAAAGAAAGTTTAAGAATTCTGCTTTCGCACAGGTTTAAGTAGGAAAATGTGAACATAAAGGTGTTGGGGTATGGGAAGCTGAATAGTGTCTTTGAAATGCTAACTAATCACTCCGGAGTGCATATTCCTGATTAGGGTAACTCAAATATTATCTAACCATCCCCAGAGTGTGGATTAAAACTAATTTACAATGAGTGTATAAATTACTTATTAACATGAATAAACATTGCCTGGTTTTTCTTCACTTCAAAATACAAACTAAATCTACTCCCTCTTCCTACTTCTGCTGCTCTTACCCTAGACCAGTATTGCAAAAGGTCATTTTGTAGACAGATACACCATTTCACCAAATCATTGCTTCTATGAATCCAAGATGCTGTAGGTTGTGAGACCTGACATTTTTTTATGCACCAAGAAAGGAAAAGTGTTCTCAAAACATGACATATCGCCTGACCAGGTGGTGGTGCAGTGGATAGAGCGTCAGACTGGGATACGGAAGGACCCAGGTTCAAGACCCCGAGGTCACCAGCTTGAGCGCGGGCTCATCTGGCTTGAGCAAAAAGCTCACCAGCTTGACCCAAGGTCGCTGGCTCAAGCAAGGGGTTACTCAGTCTGCTGAAGGCCCGCGGTCAAGGCACATATGAGAAAGCAATCAATGAACAACTAAAAAGTCACAATGTGCAACAAAAAACTAATGATTGATGCTTCTCATCTCTCTCCATTCTTGTCTGCCTGTCCCTGTCTATCTCTGCCTCTGTAAAAAAAAAAACAACAAAAAAACATGACATATCATTAATGGTAAAAGTTGTCCCAATTTCAGGGATGACAAAAATTTTTTAAATATGCATTTGACAGTAGATTAAATAAGGTTCATTACAAACAGATACTGAAGGGTTTTGAAGTCAATTATAAAAATGATATAAAATATTGCACATATAAAATATTAAAAGGTAAGGAGTTTGGGTTTTATTTTAACTGTGATAGAAAGCAGTATTGAGCAAAGAAGAGATGGGACCTGGTTTCCTATTTTTATGCGTTATACTCCGGTCGTGGTGGAAAACACAAATTATGGGAGCAGGGGACATGATCAGGATGTCTTGGGCTAGAGTAGGAGCAGTGGAAATAGGAAGAAAGTATGGATTTGGGGAATACTTTGAAGAGGAGAAGGATGAACAATAATTATTCATGTTGATTAACAATTTATACAACTCATTGAGCAAAAAGCAAACACTGGTCTCTGTGACTCCCAGAAGTTGTGCCAATCCATTATTAGCTGGAGTGCGTCGCACCTCCAGGTGCCAGTATTTCCCTTCATTGTAAAGGAGAAAGCTGTAGATCTAATTGCCACACTGGAGTGTGAATGCCTGACAATAGCCCTTTGTGTAAATCTTCCCCAAAGATATTGACATTTTTACATGAGTGGGGTTTTTTTTTAATTTATTTTAACTGAGCGAACATTGGTTAATAATATTATTTAAGTTTCAGGCATAAAACATTATAGTTTGATATCTGAATACACTATAGACCAACAGTCTAGTTTCTGTGGATGAGAAAAGGGACACATACTAAACCTGACAAGGTAAGGCAAGACCTAAAGTAACCACCTAGGATGATCTAAAATTAAAATTTTCTATCTAAAAGTGAGTCATGGGGGATAGTCCTGTCTTAGACTGGTATCTTTGTTGACAAAGATTAGTCCTTATCAACTGAGCCTGTCTGTTGTCTTTTTGCATCTACGGTAACATGCCTTTGGAATGTCAGAATAATCCCCTTTTTTCAGAATACTCAGGGCACAATCTCCCACCAGTGCAGAGACCACAGAACCCTCATTGTCATCATGTTCCCCGCATACCATCTTCATATGCTGTAAGTGTTCATTGTTCACTATTCTATTCTCACCAATGTAAAAGATACACGTGTCTATCCATTTTACTTCTTATCCAATCTCAGATACTTCTCCGCTTTGTTTTCTCTCGTCTCCCTAATATACCAACAATGGAGTTCATGGAACCCCTTTACATCTTTTCCTTTGATTCTAATGTATAAAATAAGGTGCAAAACTGCCATTTTCCGGAGCAGTTTCCCAATCCATTGAGATTTTGTTTGTGAAAATTATCATCAGTTTGGCTCAAATAAATTCACAAAAATTCTTAAAAATTTGCACATTTCTTAAATCAACATTTACTTGGCATAGTGTGGCAGCATTCAATAGGTTTATTGCTTTTTTTTTTTTTTTTAGTGAGAGAGACACACAGAGAAACAGACAGGGACAGACAAGCAGGAAGGGAGAAAGATGAGAAGGATCATTTCTTCATTGTGGCATCTTAGCTGTTCATTGATTGCTTTCTCATATGTGCCTTGACTGAAGGGGGAGGGCTACAGCAGAGCAAGTGACCCCTTGCTCAAGTCAGTGATCTTAGACTCAAGCCAGTGACCTTGGGGTCATGTGTATGATCCTACGCTCAAGTCAGCTACCCACACTCAAGCTGGTGAGCCCGCACTCAAGCCGATGACCTCGGGTTTTGAACCTAGGTCCTCTGGATCCCAGTCTGATGCTCTATCCACTGTGTCACTACCTGGTCAGGCTCAATGGGTTTATTTCAAAGTTTGTAATAATGAACAGAAAACAGTTACTTCAGGGAATTATAAAAATGTGTGTCTAATGACCCTTTCTGCCTTGTGTGTAGTAGGCCATGCTTTTTGGTCACATGCATAGGCAAGATCACATGGTTGGTCTCGGCAGCAGACAATGTGGACTCATTTGCAATCAGGCTGTCAGGGCTATTGAACATGTTTCAGAAACATTCCTCAGCCAGAGGAAGCTTGAGAAATGGCTCATAACAAGCCAAGGCTTGCCACATTACTTCATTCCTCATTAATTTCAGGCAACCCATTTGTTTTTAGTATAGTATTTAATAAGAAAAATAATAGACCACAAGCTCTGGTATATATCTGGGGGATGAGTGGTGAAGGAGGCGAAGTCTCTCATGCCATGAAGGTCAGAGTTAGCAAATTGATCCACACAGGTTCTGTGGAGAGATATAAAGAGGACTGACCTCTCAGCCAGGCCTGTGGTGGCGCAGTGAATAAAGCATTGACCTGGAACACTGAGGTCACAGGTTTGAAACCTGGGGCTTGTCTGGTCAAGGCACATATGGGAGTTGATGCTTCCTGCTCCTCCCTTCATTCTCTCTTTCTCTCTCTCTTCTCTAAATTAAATAAATAATTCTTTATTAAAAAAAAGAGAACTTCCCTGGCCAGTTGGCTCAGCAGTAGAGCATCGGCCCAGCATGTGGAAATCTCTGGTTCAATTCCCAGTCAGGGCACATAGGAGAGGCGCCCATCTGCTTCTCCACCCTTCCCCCTCTCCTTTCTTTCTATCTCTCTCTTCCTCTCCTGAAGCCAAGGCTCCATTGGAGCAAAGTTGGCCTGAGAGCTGAAGATGGCTCTGATTGCAGTGGAGCAACGCTGGAGAGAGGCCAAGCATCACCCCCTGGTGGGCATGCTGGGTGGATCTCGGTCGGGCACATGTGGGGGAGTCTGTCTGTCTGCCTCCCCACTTCTCACTTCAGAAAAATACAAAAAAAAAAAAAAAAGAGGACTGAATTCTCATATATTGCTGGTTGGAATGCAAAATAGTATAGCCACTATGGAAGGGAATTTGTTGCTATCTAGTAAAATCACATATGCATACGCTAAAGCAATCTCACTTCTCAGAATGTGTTCCAAAGACATACTGGAAAAAATTCAAAATGACATCTGCCTGATGCTGTTTATTATAACATTATTTGTAATATCAAAAGACTGGAAGAAACTCAGTACTTTCACATAATAAAATAATACATAATTATAAAGAAGAACGGAGATAATCTTTGTACACTAACATAGAATGATCTCCAGGATATAATTGAGGAAAATGAAGGTATTAATAGTTTCAATAGTATGCTACCTTTTGTGTACAAAAAGGAAAGAAATACATACACATATATTTGCTTATATTTTTCAACAAGAAACATCAAAAGTATAAACCAAAATCTAAACAAACAAACAAAAAAAAACAAGCAAGGGGAAGGAGAGAACAGAGTGCAGTGATAGGGACAGAAGTTAAACTTCTGTAAATGAACCTTGTTATCTAGTTTTGACTTTGGAAGCATAATTTAAAGTAAAATTAAATCAAAAGGAAAATACAAAGCAATCTCTAAAAATTGAAAATGATAAGAAACAAATAAACCTTACTCTATATCATGTTGGTGGCATAATTATATAAAGAAGGGAATAACTTCAAGTGACTTTAAAACA
Source organism: Saccopteryx leptura (assembly GCF_036850995.1). NCBI lineage: Eukaryota > Metazoa > Chordata > Mammalia > Chiroptera > Emballonuridae > Saccopteryx > Saccopteryx leptura. Next base: position 82,496,390 of record NC_089516.1, on the reverse strand, counting down.
CAGTATTTTGGTTGTACATCCTCAGTGATACATGGTCTAAGGACAAAATGAAGCTCAAAAAAAACTTACACTGTTTTCAGTAGGCTTATTGTTAATAGCAATATCAACGTTGTTATTTTGAAATCATTGTTGGTTTATTTAGAATAAAACAAATAAGTATAAAGTTAATGTAGTTAGAAACCAAGATAGTCAGACTAAAAAACCCCACAAAACCTATAAGTACAAAATAAAGAAATTAGGTAAACCCTTGTAACTATTAATTTTTGTACTTTTAAATTGAAAATATCATCATAAACTCATGATAATTTTTATTTTTAAAATGTTTTTTTTTTAGTCTTTCTACTGAAAAGTTTAGAAGCAATGACAATTCAAAAGCATCCAGGCTTTGGTCTTTCATTTTCTTTTTTTTTTCGGAATATTAAATTAAACTGGGTGACATTGATCCACAAGAATGCATAGGTTTCAGGTAAACATTTCTATAGCATTTGAATAGTTGATTATGTTTTATACCCATCACCCAATGTCAAATAATTTTCTGTCACCTTACATTTGTCCTTCCTTACACCTTTCCCTTACCCTCTCCTACCCCCCATCTCCCTCCCCCTGGTAACCACTGCACTGTTATCTATGTCCATGAGTCTCAGTTTTGAGAACATTATAATGAATGAAATAAGTAAATTGGAAAAAGCTAAAAACAGTATAATTTTACACATAGGTGTGATACAAAACAGTCTTTGGTCTTTAAATACTATTTCCCACCTAAAGGAAGCTAAGTCCTTTCAGTAAATGGCTATCCATGGCTGAGTCAGTAAATGTACAAGACAAGCCTGAGATCTCTAATAGCTGAAAGCAAGGATGCTATCGAAGGTTACTGACATTCTGTTGAAAGAACTAAGAGCCATTTTGAAGGGGATTCCACTGTCCAATGACGAGATGATTTGTGCATTAAAAAAATAATGAGTTGGAAGCTGTCGTTAGCTAAGGCATATTAAGAGCTTACAAAAATAAAATAAAATAAAAAATAAAATGAAATAAAAACCAAAGTCACCAAAAATTGGGGAGTAGAACTACTGGACTCTGTCTCTCCACAAAAACAACTAAGAAGCTGGCAAACTGTCAGATTCAAGTTTCCAGGAATTCTGGAACCTAGACAAAAACTTACACAAATCAAGGGAAAGCTTAACAAAGAAAGAAGCTTCCACAATTGCAGTAAAAGAAGATTTATGGCGTTTGAAATTGCCTGTTTTCCATCCCTCATTCTTCAAATTGACAGCAGCTGTGAAGATAGTATCCCACACTGCTGGTGCAGGATGCTTGTGTCAGAGGAAACAACATAGACCTTATTCTCACAGAATTGGGTATGCTAGGCTGACTGGTGGTGGTGCAGTGACCTGGGATGCTGAGGTCCCAGGTTTGAAACCCCAAGGTTGCTGGCTTGAGCAAGGGGTCACTGGCTCGGCTGGAGAACCTTCAGTCAAGGCACATATGAGAAAGCAATTAATGAACAACTAAAGTGCTGCAACTATGAGTTGATGCTTTTCATCTCTCTTCCCTCCTTTCTCTTTCTCTCTCTCTCTCTCAAAAAAAAAAAAAAAAAAAGAATTAGGCATGTGTACTTCAACCTGTCTGGTGGTTCCCTAAAGGAAGGTCATAGGGCTTTGCCCAACTTCAAGTGTTCCAAGGGTTAAGACAGCTTACAGCAGGGGTCCCCAAACTACGGCCCCGTGGGCCACCCCCCTGAGGCCATTTATCTGGCCCCCACCGCACTTCCGGAAGGGGCTCCTCTTTCATTGGTGGTCAGTGAGAGAAGCATAGTTCCCATTGAAATACTGGTCAGTTTGTTGATTTAAATTTACTTGTTCTTTATTTTAAATGTTATATTTGTTCCCATTTTGTTTTTTTACTTTAAAATAAGATATGTGCAGTGTGCATAGGGATTTGTTCATAGTTTTTTTTAATAGTCTGGCCCTCCAATGGTCTGAGGGACAGTGAACTGGACCCTGTGTATAAAGTTTGGGGACCCCTGGCTTACAGGGTGGTATTTGCTGAAAACATTTCAAGACAAAGGTAAGGGTAATTGCAGCCTGCGGCAAAGGAAATCATTTGGAACAAGCAATAAATAGATTGAAAAATATGGGAAGAAAGAGTTTGGGAAAGGAGCTACGTGAGGGAATAAGGACTTTTTTTTTCACTGATAGAGAGAGAGAGAGAAAGGAAAGAGAGAGAAGCATAAACTCGCCAATTTCTCCTACATTCCCTGAGTTCCCTGACTGGGGATTGAACCAGCGGCTTCAGTGTGCCACGATGACACTTGATCCACCGAGTCACCCAGCCAGGGCAGGGAGTGAGGGCTTCTAAAAGTTCTTGGGTGTACCACAGAAACAACCCAGGGCTGAACACATGCTCTGAAAGGGCCTGAGAGGACCCCGAGCTTTCACCACTGGCTGATTCTCAGACTCCAGGGAAGCAGGAAGTGAAGCATAATTGTTAACAACCTGGCTAAACACTGAAGTGCTACCTCAGAAAAGAACCAATCTACAAAGTTTGAGAGAATATTACTTTCTTTTTCTTGTTTTGACTCCAGGTATTTAAAGGACAGCCCTTTTGAAAACACTAGCTGACCACTAAGATGAGGAAACACAGATTTAAGTAGCCATCCATTACAAAGAACACAGAATTTAAACAAATAGTTTAGAAAAGTCACTAAACGAACAACAATAATTTACAATAAGCAGCAACAACAAATCCTGGAGAAGAAGAATTTGAGTTTCAGAATTTCTACTTATTCAAAATATTCAGTTTTCAACAAAAAATTATGAATTGTTCAAAGAAATAAGAAAGTACGATCCATATGTAGGAAATATTCTACCCATTTTCAAGGCTTTGGGGTGGGAGAGGGGAGATCGAGGAGAGAAAATGGTTTTTGGAAATGTAGGGTATCATAAGGAAGAAAATTATCACCACTAATCCCACTGGGCAGCAACTACAGGTAAGATCCTTTTTTTCTATGACTATATACACGACATTTTACAAAATAAAGTTTGGACTATACTGTATGTGTTATTCTATGGCCTGACTTTTTTTAGTCTTTGTTTGTTTGTTTGTTTGTCTCTGGATGTATTATTATATCCTTGGGGGGAAATCATACTAAAGTTTATCAAAACATTATAGCTATATAAATATGACCTACTTTAGTTTATCTTCTTCCCACAGTTGTTTCATTAACTACAATCAGCCTTTTTTGTTTTTGTTTTTAGTGAGAGGTGGGGAGGCAGAGACAGACTCTCACATGTGCCCTGACCAGGATCCACCTGGCAAGCCCACTAGGGGGCGATGCTCTTCCCATCTGGGGCGTTGCTCCCTTTCTCAGCAACTGAGCCCTTTCCAGCGCCTGAGGCAGAGACCATGGAGCCTCAGTGCCTGGGGCCAACTTGCTCTAATCGAGCCTTGGCTGCAGGAGGGGGAGAGAAGAGAGAGACAGAAAGAAACAAGAGGGAGAGGAGTGAGAAGCAGATGGGCACTTCTCCTATGTGCCCTGACCGGGAATCGAACCCGGGACATCCACACACCGTGCCGACGCTCTACCACTGAGCCAACTGGCCAGGGTACAATCAGCCTTTTAATGAATATGTACCACATGCACCAAAGGAATGGTCATCCCTGCTTTGAACTTTTGCAGCTGGTCTCCTGGCTTTTAGTTTTACCCTCAACTAATCCTTCTTTTACACAAACATGAAAGTGATCCTCCTGAAATAGCCCTAAGAATATCACTCCTCTGCTCAAAAGGCTTCAATGCACAGGTTATAATAGTATGATTCCATTTATATGACAGTCTCAAAAGACAAAACTATAAAACAAAAATAGATCAGTGGTTACCAGTGGTGTGGGGAGGGTATGACCATAAAGAGGTAGCATGAGGAAATTTGAGGGGGCACTGGAATTGCTGTGTCCTGATTGTAGTGGCAGTTACACAAATCTATAAATGTGTTAAAATTCATACATTATCGCAACATGTCATTCTTTCTATAACTTTTTTTTTTGTATTTTTCCGAAGCCAGAAACGGGGAGGCAGTCAGACAGACTCCCACATGCGCCCGACCGGGATCCACCCGGCACGCCCACCAGGGGGCGATGCTCTGCCCATCAGGGGCGTTGCTCTGTTGAGACCAGAGACACTCTAGCGCCTGAGGCAGAGGCCACAGAGCCATCCTCAGCTCCTGGGCCAACTTTGCTCCAATGGAGCCTTGGCTGTGGGAGAGGAAGAGAGAGACAGAGAGGAAGGAGAGGGGGAGGAGTGGAGAAGCAGATGGGCGCCTCTCCTGTGTGCCCTGGCCAGGAATCGAACCCAGGACTCCTGCATGCCAGGCCGACGCTCTACCACTGAGCCAACCAGCCAGGGCCTTCCTATAACTTTTTTAAAAGCCCTCCACAGTTCTCCCACCTCCTCGTCTATCTTTCTAACCTCATCTTGCATGGAGCCTCACCCCAAATGCACACTATATACCAGCCACACTGTAAGTACTCGCTAGTCAGTGAACACATATGTCACAGACTTTAATACTTCTGTGTCTTTGCTTGTAATATTCCCTCTGCTAAGATGCACCCTTACCCACTACCAGTAGCAATCCTACTTATCCTTCAATGCTTAGTTTAAATCTCACATCCTCTGCTGACCTCATCTCCTCAGTCAGAATGGAATCTCTTAACTCAGTGCTCCCAAAAACTGTTATTATTTCACTGACTGATACTGCCAGATACTATAGGAGAACTCCAAGCAGACATAAGCTCCAATGATTATGCAATAAAACCCCTAAACCCACTTAGAAGTATTCACTTAGCACCAAGCATATACATTCCTTCTGTTCCTGTCTCAGCACCCAACACCCCACTGGCTTCCAGGCCAGCTTATATCTGTAGGCTTTAAATTTACCCTTTCCTGGTCAGGTATCTTAGTTGGTTAGAACATGGTCCCGAAGCACAGAGGTTCCCAGTTTGATCCCCAATCAGACCACATACAGGAATAGCACGATGTTTCTCTCTCTCAAATCTAGAAATAAAAAAAAAATTAAATTTGCCCTGTCATTTACCTCCGCATCCTTCACACCCCAGCCTCAAATTCAACTTTATTCTCAAATAACTTCTGGATTTTCTATTCTAGCGCTGAATTCCTGACTTGACCCCTAAGCTTGATTCTTCCATGCCACTCCCAGAGACAGTCTCGTTTTGTGACCTGGCTCTGTCTGTTCAATCCCACGCTCCTGGCTGGAAGACAAGGGAGCTTGCCTAGCAGGAGTGGGCACCTGGGAATGAGGCTGGGAGGAGCAATGACTCATTGGCAAGGGAGCCAATCCAATGGAGAAGACCAAATTGGAAAGTCAAGTGTGGCAGCAAGAGGGTGGGAAACAAGAGAGGCAGAGACAAAGTGGGTCAAGTAAACAGGTGGGAACTGGAGGCCAAAGCCAAGAGTCTGAGCACATGGATATCAGGGAACCACACAGAGCAGGCTAAGGCTCTTTTGTGTAAATATTAGTGATAGGGGCCTTTTGTTTATTCCCTTTTGTGTTACATGTGAATGGACCTGCCCTATTTAAAAATCCAAAGATGAGTATAAAACCCCTTTGCCTGACCTGTGGTGGCGCAGTGGATAAAGCATCAACCTGGAAATGCTGATGTTGCCGGTTCAAAACCCTGGGCTTGCCTGGTCAAGGCACATATGGGAGTTGATGCTTCCTGATCCTCCCCCCTTCTCTCTCTCTCTCTCTCTCTCTCTCTCTCTCTCTCTCTCTCTCTCCCCTCTCTATAATGAATAAATAGAATCTTTAAAAAAAAACAAAAACCTATGACTTCAATCCTACCCAGTCCAGCCTATGGGATCCAATCTCAGTGGGAGGCAATGTGGTAGAATGGAAAGAAAATAAACTTTGGATTCAGAAAGACCAAGATTTAAATTCTGGCTCTTTGCTTTAATAGTTGTATGACTTTGAGCAATTCACTCTCGGCTCCAGCTTCCTCATCTGAGAAATAGAGATAGATAGCATCCACCTCCAATAATCATTGTGCTGGTGAAGTGAAATTACCTAAATAATCTAACATGGACCTTGGCATCTGATAAGCCCTCAATAGACAAGAAGCCTCTTTCCTTCAAGGGTACCTATCATAATCTCTCTCTCTCTCTCTCTCTCTCTCTCTCTCTCTCTCTCTCTCTCTCTCTCTCACACACACACACACACACACACACACACACACACACATACACACACATCTTAAAGTTGTTGAGGGGAGACACAGTGTGAATCATTTTCACATATACTTACTTAATTTTTAAAAATTAGTTTCAGGTGTACAGCATAGCGGCTAGACATTATATAACATTCAAAGTGATCCTTCCCCCATAAGTCCAGTACCCACATGGTACAATATATAGTTATTAAAATATTATTGACTATATTTTCTAAGTTGTACTTTACATCCCCATGACTATTTTATAACTGCCAATTTGTACTTTATTTATTTATTTATTAGTGAGAGAGGGTGGGGGGTCAGACAGGCTGGAAGGGAGAAAGATGAGAAGCATCAATTCTTTTCTTTTGTGTGTGTGACAGAGACAGAGAGAGGGACAAATAGAGACAGACAGACAGGAAGGGAGAGAAATGAGAAGCATCAATTCTTCATTGCAGCACCTTAGTTGTTCACTGATTGCTTTCTCATACGTGCCTTGACCAGAGGGTTACAGCAGACTGAGTGACCCTTTGCTCAAGCCAGCAACCCCTCGCTCAAGCTGGTGAGCCTTGCTCAAACCAGATGAGGCCGCACTCAAGCTGGTGACCTCGAGGTTTCGAACCTGGGTCCTACATGTCCCAGTCTGACGTTCTATCCACTGTGCCACTGCCTGGTCAGGCGAGAAGCATTAATTCTTCATTGCAGCATCTTAGTTGTTCATTGATTGCTTTCTCATATGTGCCTCGACCAGGGGGCTCCAGCAGAGTGATTGACCCCTTGCTCAAGCCAGCAACCTTGGACTCAAGCCTGTGACCTTGGGGGTTTTGAACCTGGGTCTTCAGCATCCCAGTTCAATGCTCTAGCCACTGCACCACTGCCTGGCCAAGCACTGATTTGCATTTTTTAATCCCTTCACCTCTCCCACCCATCCCCTTAACCCGGCTCCCCTCTGACAACCTTCAGTTGTTCTCTGTATCTATGAGTCTGTTTCTGTTTTGTTTGTTTATTAGATTCCACATATAAATAAAATCATATGGTATTTGTCTTTCTCTGAGTTATTTCACTGAGTACATCCGTGCTGTTGCAAGTAGTAAGATTTTATTTTTTTTATGGCCCAGTAATACTCTATTGTCTACATGTTTTATCTTCTTTATTCATTCATCTTTTGATTGGAGCATTAAAAACATTTATATTTAGCCTGACCTGTAGTGGCACAGTGGATAAAGCGTCGACCTGGAAAGTTGAGGTCACTGGTTCAAATCCTCAAGGTTGCTCAGTCAAGGCACATACAAGAAGCAACTACATGCTGATGCTTTCTGCTCCTCCCCTGCCTTTCTTTCTCTCTCTAGAATCAATAAATAAAATCCATTAAAAAACATTTATACTTAAAGTAATTCTTGATAAGCATGTAATTATTGCCATTTTCTTTTCTGGTTGCTTTTGTAGTTCTTCTCTGTTCCTTTCTTATTCTCTTGCTCTCTACTCTTGTATGTTGATGACTTTCTGTAGTGTTGTGTTTGGATTTTTCTTTATTTCTTGTATACCTCTTGTAGATTTTTGGTTTGTGGTTACCATAGGCTTTATATTTACCCAGAAAACTATGTTTATAGCAGTCTATTTTAGGCTAATGGTCACTCAAGTTTGAACACATTTTAAAATCACTACCATTTTTACTTACTCCCTCCATGTTTATGTTTTTGTAATTATTTTTTACTTCTTTTGTATCTGTGTTTGTGTGTACTCCTTTATTTACTTTTGTAACTACACTTGTTCTTTTGATTTTTGCCTTTTAACTTTTGTACTAGCTTTATACTTAGTTGATCCACTGCTTTATTATATGTTTACCTTTGTAAATGAGAATTTATTTTCTTTGCAATATATTCTTATTTTTTTATCTTCTTATAAAAGTCTCTTTAACATTTCTTGTAATGCTGGTTTGGTGGTGATAAAATCCTTCAGGTTTTTCTTGTCTGGGAAACTATCTGTCCTTTGATTCTAAATGACAGCTTTGTCGGCTGGAGCAGTCTTGGTTGTAGGTCCTTGCTCTTCATCACTTTGAACATTTTGTGCCAATCCCTTCTGGCCTGCAAAGTTTCGGCTGAGAAATTACTTGACAGTCATATGGGAGCTCTCTTGCATGTAACTAACTGTTTTTCTCTTGCTGCTTTCAGATTCTCTGTTTGTCTTTAACCTTTGGCATTTTAATTATGATATGCCTTTGCTGTGGGCCTGTTTGGGTTCATCTTGTTTGGGATTCTCTGTACTTCCTGGGTTTGTATGTCTATTTCTTTCACCAGGTTAAGGAAATTTTCACTCATTGTTTCTTCAAATAGGTTCTCAATCTTTTGCTATGTCTCTTCTCCTTCTGGTATCCCTATGATGCAAATGTTGTTATGCTTGATGTTTTCCCAGAGGTACTTTAAAATACTGTATCTTCATTTGTCTATTATTATTTGGCTCTTTTTGCTGTTCTGATTGAGTGTTTTCCACTACTTTGTCTTCCAAATTGCTGATTCAATTTTCTGCATTATCTAATCTGCTATTCATTCCATCTTACATATTCTTCATTTCAGTTATTGTATTATTAATTTTTGACTGCTTCTTTTTGTTTTTTTATCTCCTTTTTCATGTTTTCTTATTTCTTTGTTGAAGTTTTCACTGAGTTCATCTATTCTTCCTCTAAGTTCATTGAGCAATCTTATTATATCAAGTGTTTTGAACTCTCTATATGGTAGATTGCTTGCCTCTATTTGTTTAGTTCTTTTTCTGGAATTTTTGCTCTGTTTTCTCATTTGGGACATGTTTCTTTGTCTTCTTATTTTGGCTTCCTTCCTGAGTTTGTGTCTACATATTAGGTAGATTTACTACATCTCTCCAAGTCCTGGCAGGGTGGCCTTATGCAGCAGGTGCCTTGTGGTGCAGTCTCTCTTATCACCTGAGGTGGGTGCTCTAGGGCTGTCTCTTGTGTGGATCGTGTGTGCCCTCCTATTGTAGTTGAGCATGTCAGTGGGTGGGTGATATTGACCCTCAAGCTGACGGTCTGTGGAAGAACAAGCTGCGACTACAATGAACAAGTTGTTGTGCAGGTACTGACCTCACAGAGCAGCATTCACTTTAACAGAACTCTGGTGCCTGCCAAGTCCACACTTTGGGTGTGTTGTTTGTGGTGCCAATTAGGTGGTACTGTTGTGTGTGGTCTGAGGCTGGACACAAAGTGTGTTGGTTCTGGGGTCTCTTGGGAGGGCCTCCAGTGTAGGTCCAGTTAAGCAACTGCCTGTGTCCAGCCCAGGACCACTTTGTAGAAGCTACAAAGTGATCTGTGATTGGTAGCTGCCAGTGCTGTGGTTGGAGGCACCTCAGAGTGGCTATGCTGTGAACAGAGGCTGACTGCCACTAATGCTTGGCTTGGGGCTGCTTAGCACGAGCCATAGGACACACTGAGGCCAGATGCTGCTTGTTTGGGGTTTGTGGATTTTTGAGTGATTTTAGGAAAGATGGCAGTGTGGGCCCAGGTTGGTAACATGTATGGATTAGCTTCTGTTACTCTGATCTCTACTATTTCAATTCATCTTGTATTGTCTCCAAATAAATAATCACTATTTTTCTTATATACAGCTAATGTTTGTTTCTATATACATATATTTACTTTTTAAATTTTTTACTGAATTTGTAATTTATTGGGGTGCATTGGTTAATTAAATTATGTAAGTTTCAAGTGTATAATTCCATAATACATCATCTGCATATTGTATTGTGTAGTCACCACCCAAAGTCAAGTCTCCTTCTGATTCTATTTATCTCCCCTTTACCCTGTTCTACCGTCCTCCCTTTCTGTCTGGTAAATCACCATGCTGTTGTCTGTGTGTGAGTTTTTCTTTTGCTTAATCCCTTCATAGTTTTCACCCAGCCTTCCAACCCCATCCCCTCTGACAGCTGTCAGTCTGTTCTTTGTATCTATAAATCCATTTCTATTTTGTTAGTTTAATTTATTCATTAGATTCCACATATAAGTGAAATCATGTGGTATTTGTCTTTCTCTGACAGGCTTATTTCACTTACATATATTTATTTTGTGAAGTAATGTATTTTTCTGATTACAAATATGATGTAACATTATACAAAATCCAAATCTTTCAAACTACTCAACACAGAAGCTATCACCAATAATCTCCTCTAACTTCCCAACTGGAGAACTGCTGTAAAGACAATGGAGCATTTTTCACCAGCTCCCCACACGATCATATTGCTTTTGTTTTGTTTTTACAAATGTGGGATCATTCTTAAAGTATAATTCTCAAAATGTTTTTTTTTTAAGTTTCATACAAATAGAGAGTGAGCATGTGTCAAAGTGTCAAAGTTTAATTTTAAATCATGAAGAAGGAAAACAGCAGGGTGGCAAAATTAACTCAAAAGAGGATTTGAAAACTGGTATTTTATAGTCAGTTAAAAAACAAAGAAATACTAAAATAATACTGCTAAGTTAAAATCAAAGTTGATTAATGTCCTATAGAGTAACAAGAACCAAAATTGTGGTATTTTCTTTAGGTGGACAGAAAATAATATCATTGCATCTTATCAATCTTATAGAATTGTAAAATAACTGTAACCCTAAAGAATTATGATAAATTACAATTCTCTAAACCTAGAACATCAAATGACACTTGGACAGGCCTGTTAGAAAATGCTCTTAACATGACATTAAAACCTTAAGGAATCATCTTTTCCCTTTCTATTAGTTTCCTGGTGCCACTTTAGTAAATTCCCACAAAGTAGGTGATTTTAAAGAACATTTTTCTACAATTACGGAGGTCAGAAGTCCAAAACCAGTTTCGCTGAGCCGAAATCAAGGTGCCAGCACTGCTCTTCTTCTTCTGGAAGCTTTATGGGAGAGTCTATTTTCTTACTTTTTATCATTTCTAGAGCTTCATTTCTGTTTGTAGCCCCCTCCTCGATTTTTAAAGCCACCAGTGTAATATCTTGAAGTATTTCTGCCTCCATCTTCACATCACCTTCTCTCTTATAAGGACCTTTATGATTACATTTAGCACACCTGGATAAACCAGTGCAACTCCCTATTTCAAGGTCAACTAATTAATTTTTTGTTTTTTGTTTTTTTTACAGAGACAGAGAGAATCAGAGAGAGGGATAGATAGGGACAGACAGACAGGAATGGAGGGAGATGAGAAGCATCAATCATCAGTTTTTTGTTGCAATGCCTTAGTTGTTCATTGATTGCTTTCTCATATGTGCCTTGACCGTGGGCCTTCAGCAGATTGAGTAACCCCTTGCTCAAGCCAGCAATCTTGGGTCCATGCTGTGAGCTTTTGCTCAAACCAGATGAGCCCGTGCTCAAACTGGTGACCTCGGGGTCTCGAACCTGGGTCTTTCCGTCAAGGTCAACTAATTAGCAACCTCATGTAATGTAATATATTTATAGGTCCTGAGGATTAGGATGTGGAAGATCTTTGGGAGGGGAATATTATTTTTCTTATTATACTCTTGTTTCCAAATTCTGAGTAATTCTTCATAACCTCATCTTATACATTTTTTTCTCCTGCTTTTTCCATCTGTCTTTTCAGTCAGTAATTTCACATCTACCATGTTCTTCTTAATGATTAAACACTTCCAATTATAGAATTTCTAGAATTTAGTTATTTCTCTATAGATGGAAATTTAAGTTGTTACCAATTTCTCACTGTTACAAAATGCTGCAATGATCATTCTTATACATATCTCTGCGTAGTTATGGCTATTTTTCCACAAGAAAAATTCTTAGAGGTTCTGAGACAAAAAGCACACCTACTTAATTTTGAAATATACTGTCAATTTGCCGTGCAAAAATTTGTGCCAATACTTTACTCTCATACCAGTAATACATAAGAGTGCTTGTTTATCTCCAATATCACTTACACTTGATATTTGGGATTTCCTTTGAGTCTTTGAGCCTCTATAAAGCACTTTGAGATATCTACATAGGTTTTCCCTGCACAAAATAAGAATTTAATAATTGTTTGATAAATTGAAGTTTAGAACAATGTAAACCCATGTGCACAGCTCAGAAGACTTGTACTAACAATGATACAACAGTAACAGAGCTAATGTCTGTGAATATACCTGAAATAATATGCACAGCTATTTAGATATTCCTTCCATACACAGAAATGTTTTCTTTTCACACTTGGTTCTCATGTCCCACTCAGATTGGCCTTGATCCTTCACAGTTTCACATATTATATGTTTTGTTGCCAAGGTGATTTAGAGGCCTGTGTCATGATTAAGAGTGTAAGCTCTGCTTGACCAGGTGGTGGCACAATGGATAGAGCATCAGAGTGGGACACAGAGGACCCAGGTTCGAAACCCTGAGATCACCAGCTTAAGCATGGGCTCATCTGGTTTGAGCAAGGCTCACCAACTTGAACCCAAGGTTGCTGGCTTGAGCAAGGGGTCACTTGCTCTGCTGTAGCCCTGCAGTCAAGGCGCATATGAGAAAGCAATCAATAAACAACTAAGGTGCTGCAACAAAGAATTGATGCTTCTCATCTCTCTCCCTTCCTGTCTGTCTGTCTGTCCCTATCTTTCCCTCTCTCTGACTCAGTCCCCTCCCCCAAAAAAGAGTGTAAGCTCCGGAGCCTCAGTCTTTAAGACTGAATCCTGTCTCTGACACTAGCTATGACCTTGGGCAGTTCAAATCACTATTCTATGCCTTCAAATCTTCACTTCTAAAATGCAGGATATCAGTACCTACCTCATAAGGGTTGTTCTGAGGATTGAATAAAGTAATGCATATAAAGCACAATGTTAGACAAATAGTAAGTGTTCATTAATATTAGCTGTTATTTAATTCTCTTATACTACCTCACAGTTTTATGCTCATAGTCTTTAAAGCATTTGTAGAACAAATAAAATTGACAATTAGTTTATATCAGTGATTTTCAACCTTTTTCATCTTGTGGCCCATATAAACTAATTACTAACATTCTATGGCACACTAAAAAATATGTTTTTTGCCAATTTGACAAAAAATTGGTATAATTTTGATTCTTTCATACCAAACTGCTATTGTGTTGGCTGTTATTTTTTTATTTGACAATTTAAGAGAAAAGAGGTCAGTGCCTCTGACTACATGTGACATACTGAATGTTTTAAAAATTCTTGTGGCCCTGGCCGGTTGGCTCAGCGGTAGAGCGTCAGCCTAGCGTGCGGAGGACCCGGGTTCGATTCCCGGCCAGGGCACACAGGAGAAGTGCCCATTTCCTTCTCCACCCCTCCGCCGCGCTTTCCTCTCTGTCTCTCTCTTCCCCTCCCGCAGCTGAGGCTCCATTGGAGCAAAGATGGCCCGGGCGCTGGGGATGGCTCTGTGGCTTCTGCCTCAGGCGCTAGAGTGGCTCTGGTCGCAACATGGCGACGCCCAGGATGGGCAGAGCATCGCCCCCTGGTGGGCAGAGCGTCGTCCCATGGTGGGCATGCCGGGTGGATCCCGGTCGGGCGCATGCGGGAGTCTGACTGTCTCTCCCTGTTTCCAGCTTCAGAAAAATGAAAAAAAAAATTCTTGTGGAATACCTGTGTGCTATAGCACACCAGCTGAAAATTGCAGGTTTGTAAAATACATTTCTTCACCCATTCATTTGCCCATACTTAGCCCACCGAGTTTCCAATATGAGAAAAACTGTGGTTACAATGGCCTGTCTTCTTTTCCCCAAGTTCATGGTTTTGCCCTTCTCTTCCAAGACCAATTTGCTGGCCACATCTCTCCCTCTTCTCCCACTCAGTCAGACTTGCCCTTACACTACTACCCAACACTAGTGTTGCTTTAAGATTCAGAGGGTAAAAATAGTCAGTTAACAAAGTGTTTGTAAATGAAAAGGGGCACTTCCCTTGCCCCACCACCATATTTCTCAACCCCATCTCCTGTATATCTAGAAGACAGCTGCAAAACAGAAAGGCCACTGTCTATAGGAGGTTCTGAGGGTTCATTTGCATAATGTATCATTAGAGTCTCTTCTCCTTGGGTAAGGGCAGCAGGTTTTTCCGGTTAGAAGCTGCTCCACACCCTTTACCCTAAACTTCCTGCATTCCCGGAATATTAAGTCACTGAGGCTGGGGAGAACATACTGGGAAAATATGCCTGGTTTGGTACCAAGACGTGCTTTTCCGCCCTGTGTACCTCCACTCTAGCTCTAATTGACCTGCCTAGCTTAATATGTCTCTCTCTATGTTCCCATAGCAGCCACCCTTTAAGTAGCTAATTCACATGGCTTTTATGGATCAAATTATAGTGCCATACTGCTTCTGCTTTTAATGGAGGGCATATTAATCACTGGGGAGAAATTATTGTTTGAATTCCAAAGAGGCAGTGTGTTCTTCTGGGGATCTGATAGATTTTTTTTTTTTTTCAAATTCACCTTGAATCACAGAGTTAGAAGACAGCAGTATGAGCTTTTTATGACCACTTAAGTCTCTTCATCATGAAGATGGAATGAGAGAGTTGGGTTGAAAAAGAAAATCTTGACTACTCCAAAGTAAGTCATTTCAGTCTCCCTAAATTAAGTACTATCCAGTCCTTTTTGTTCTCAAAAGTGGTTGATGATGGGAAAATCACACTAGCTGTGCCAGGAAACAGGACAATTCTGACTAATAGCCCTGCTACTTACTTAGAAGGAAAAGCTCCTGCAACATGTCTTGACACTGAATTAGAGGAAGGGAAATGGCTAAAGATCAAGTCTTAGCATGGTCACAAGAGTAAAATTGGATGGGAATGAGAAGTCTTAGGTTGGACTATTTGCAATTCCTCACAGCAATTGTGCTACTTCTCATCTTTCTGGTCTGTGAAAGGCAAACATTAGTTAGGTAAATGCTGGGTTTCTCAATTCTTTTGTTACCTTAGAGGCATCCAGGTGACATCCCCATCAGAATACCTAAATGAGATGTAAAACACCTATTTGAGATGTAAACACTGAGGTACATGAGAAAAGGAGACCTGCATTCATCCTTTGGGGGTATGGGAATGATAAATCTATATTCTTAATTAGAAAATAAAATCCTATGTCAGATGATTTACTGCAATCTGCTTTTCTTCTTCTGCCTTCATTCTGCCTCGGAGTGTCAGCCACCACCCCAACCCAAACAACATGAAAGTGATGTCCCAGCTACTATTACCTTCTCTCTCCTTTAAAAAAAAACAAATCAACAAAATACTCAAGACAGTAGAAGACACAATGAGATCTTCATTTCTTCCACACCTTAGAAACATTTTTAATTACAGTTCAGCTTCTTTGAGGTTCATATCAAGTAGTAAAACATCAGAAACACAGAAAAGCCAGGTGGGAGGAAATCCCTGATAATGAGGTACAAATGAAGAGATTTTACTCAACTGCTCAGCTGTAAAAGTTGCAAGCTCATGCAGGTTCTTGAGAAAAAGAGTCATTCTGGCATGTGCCTTGAAGGTGTCTTACTCTGCATTCCCTCCCCAGAGTGTGCCTACAGTGGGCCACTGAAAAGAGAGGTCCTGGATGAATGATCACTGGTAAAATTTTAATTAAGAGCTAACTCATTTGGGGAGCAGCTTTCTTAATAGTGGAGGTTTTCTTCTTAAACAGAGTTTCCCAATGGAATTAAAGACCTCAGCCACACTTACGGTTACAGGTTCCACATTAGTCAGACCGTTTCCTGAGGGGTAACCATAACTAGTAAGCAATCGCATCCTCTGATCGGTCAGGATATATTCTGGTTGGATTCTGGGCCTTCAGTTCAGGCTGAGAAAAGTTCATTCGTTTGCCTCAAGCAAATGAGCAGAGCTAGAAGGTCACAGAGAGCCTAAGGCGCATGAAGGTAAGTTATCCCTTAGGGAGGCAAAACAGCTGACCTGGGTAGGAGGAGTACACATGGTATCTGTGACCCTTTGGATATATGGTAGCTACCCTGGTATCCAAACATAGCAGTCAATTTCAAGGGAACAGAATCTATTTGGGGGCTGCTTTTTCTTCTGAGAAGCTTACCAGAAAACTCAAACTCAATAAAATGTCCTAGTGGGTACTCACCCATGAGCCCTATCCTCTCCTTTAATTTCACAGTTGAACTTGGCCACCCTAAACCCATCCCCAAATACTCAGAAGATAGAATCAGACAACACTTTGTGTTGTTTCAGTATCAAAGGATGACTCCAAGTTCTCTACCCTGCTCTGAGGGTGCCGGTGGCAGCAGACACAGTGGAGGTAGTCCGCTATATTGTGGGTAAAGAGTGAGCGCAACGGATGCAAGTACTGGAAGAAAAGGAGCATGAAGCCAATGGAAATCAGGTAAGCAATAATGAGCTGCAAGGCGATCAAGGAATGACAGTAATTTAGTAACACTTTCACTCCAAAAAACTTAAACACCAGGACCATGATCGCATTCTCTACCAATCTCACACTATAGTGCAGGCCCATATGTCCCCAGTTCTGACCTTTTTCAACAAGGTCCCTGTCTGCCAACTTCAACTGCAAAGCTGACCAGCAAGAGAAGTTGATGCCAGCATAGAGGACGGTAATGGAAATCAGCACCACCAGGGTGCCAACTTGGCTGAAATTTTTTTCAATGTTATTGGGCATCTGTGCACCACTCCTCCAGAATTTAACCCAAGGCTCAAAAAGAATAATCAGGAAGTTGAGCAATAAGAAGGGCACAGCCTTCAATTTCAAAGTAGCTGAGAAGAGCACCAGAATCAGGAGGCGGGAGGTGATCTCCAGTGTCCTCCAGATGGTGATGCAGAGGACTTCTAGTGGCCCAAGACGAATCTTGTATTCATCATACTTGATCTGGATAGCCAACATATTGCAGAGGGTAGCACCATAGGTGACAGATATCAGGGAAAAGACCATTAGCACAGCTGTAAAAGGAAAAAAAAATAGGCATTCAGTCAGTGTTGGTGAAGCTTACATTCTGACCCAGAGGTCCAGAGAGATGACAGTTGAGGCTTCAGGGCCTCACTTAGGAGCAAACTTATGTATAAACACAGCTATGGAAACAAACAGCATGCACGTAAAATGGAAAAAAAATAAGCTAAAATAGATTTTTATCAGAAGGACTATATCAGTTTTTAAAATACTTTTCTATGTTTCCCTATTTTTTAAAATTCCCATGATCAACATATTCTGCAATATTTTAATAATATATAAGCATATACAATGAACTTTTTAGAAAGAATGGACCTCAAAAGTAACATTAAGAGGTCACTAACACAAGAGGAGCACATATAAAGAGATAGGATAGCATCTACCTGATGAAACAGGCTTCTCATCAAACAAGAAAAGAGGCAAAAATAACTATTATCTGAAAAAATCACATTTTAGGAGATTCACAGAGAATGCCTCTGGTTAGAAAAGTTTTTTCTTCAAGTAATTAGTCTTGTTTGTGGGTGCTTCTAGGATGTGTCAAAATGTATACTGGAAATTTCATGAGGGCAAAAGGGACCATGTCTATTTTGTTTACTGCTGTATCCTCAGAACTAAACATACTGCCTGGAACATAGGAAGTGCTCAATAAATGTTTGTGGAATTAATGGAGAATTTTGAGCTTAGAGAGGCAGCATCGAATACATTTAGAAGTTCTTGGCTCAGTCCGTAGAAGCTTGTGAAAGTCACTGAGTATTTGTGTACCTCAATTCCCCCAAATCACTGAGATACTCTAGAGTTGCTTGTATCAATCATCAGCAATGGTAATCTGTCATCCCAGTGCCTTGGAGTACTTCAGGAATCGCCAAACTTCCAGCGGAGTGGTTTAAAATATAAAAACACCATTTCTTAGCTTATAACATCCACACCGCTATATGTTAGAGCAGGGGGCCTACGGGTTAGAATACTTCCTAACGTGTTATACTAAATCTGAACTATAAATCTCACATGGCCTTTTTCTTTTCTTCCTTTATGTCAAAGGATACTGGTAATTAAGAAAAACCTAATGTTCTCAAGGAGAATGAGGGGGCCCGAGGGGTACTTGTTCCAAAAACAAAACCGCTAGAGCTTTTTGTTCACATCAAAGCACTGTATCCAAGGAACTAGAGCAGTGGAGATAATCTGTAAGAAAAGTGATGACATCCCCATGGAAACCTTAAAAAATACAGTTTTGTTTTCGACATTTTTTTCAGCTCTAAGTAGCATGTTGGAACTCAAAGACTGGAATAGAAGACTTTCTTAAAATGTCTATTCTTAGCTTATTTTTCTATTTTTTCCATTTTTATTGAGATACTGTTGACATATGTATTAGTTTAAAGTATGCAACACAATTATTTGATACAGTCACAGTTTTCTAAACACTCCGTCCCATCCTCAAGACTTGATGATCAGGAATTGGGAATATCAGAGTGTACGTATATCTATCCAAGTGTGGTAATACTTTATTTTAAATTAGAATTCATTTATTGATTGTAGTGTAATAAAATAAGGAAAGCCTGATGCTTCCAATAAATGTAAAAACACCTTCCATCTGTCTTCCTACAAATAGACTCATCCCATAAGAAATCATAGTGTTGCTAATGAATTTGGCCCTCTTTGCTAATCCAGATGGCCTCCAAGAGAAAAAGGAAATAGAAAAGGAGAAGACAGGAAGAAAATTAAACCATAAAGTTGTTTACAAGAGATGATATTGTTAGAAAAAATTTAATGGGAGAAATCACTGAAGAATTGAAAAAAGGCTTTGAAAAATCTTCCTTTACAACCTTTGCATAGTAATATAGTTAGAAACACAGACTGTAAAGGCAGACATCCTGAATCCCAATCCAGTCTTTGCTACTTTCTATTTATGAAATCTTGGGGAATTTGCTTAACCTCTCAGTGCTTCTACTTCCTCATTTATAAAATGGACATAATAACAATAATTATCTCATAGGATTGTTGAAGATTAAATACAATGGTTACATGTAAAAGGCTTAGAGAAATACCCAGAACATAGTAACTGTTATCTGCTAGCTCTTATTATCATCATCATCATCATCACTTATTTCCAAAACTGGAGAGGTGCATTTACTTTACTTAGGCACTACCTTTACACTTTGGAAATCATGCAATTTTAAAACTGAAAGAACACCTAGAAATAAGCCTTACAAAAATGTGGAAGTCCTATAGCAAGAATAGTTTTCTTGCTATTGGTCTTTCACACTTATGGCATAGATTGTGGTGAGATTTCATGGAGGCATACTTATCTCCAAACTCATTAAGTTGTTAACATTAAGTAGGTAGAGGTTATTGTTTGTCAATCTTACCTCAATAAAGTGATTTTAAAATATTAAATAAAATGGAGATATATATTATCTTCTAATATGAAATTGATTGATCCTGTAAAGATGTAAATTCCCTCCAAGATAGCCTAAGTAATTTCATGTAATCTCAATCACAGTCTCAGTGTAATGTTATTTCATTTGTTGTTGCTACTGTTTGCTTTGCTCTATTTTTGCTGGAGAAATTGACAAATTGATTGTGGAAAATCGTCTATTTGAAAGATCAGGCTAAATTGCTCTATCAGATATGAATTGTGAAGGCCTTTGTAAAAACCACACAAGATCCAAAATCATAAGGTTTGAATACATAAAAATTTAATTCTCCTGATTGGTCGTGTTGCAGTTGATAGAGCGTTGACCCGGGACACTGAAGTCCCAGATTCAAAACCCCAAGGTAAAAGGCTTGAGCGTGAGCTCATCCAGATTGAGCATGGTGTCGTCGGCTTAAGCATGGGATCATAAACATGACTCCATGGTTACTGGCTTCAAGCCTAAAGGTCGCTGGCTTGAGCCCAAGGTCACTGGCTTAAGCAAGAGGACACTGGCTCAGCTTGAGCCCCCAGATCAAGGCAATCAAGCCTGACCTGTGGTGGTGCAGTGGATAAAGCATCGACCTGGAACACTGAGGCCACTGGTTCAAAACCCTGGGCTTGCCCGGTGAAGGCACATACAGAAAACAACGACTATGAGTTGATGCATCTTATCCCCCCCCCCTTTCCCTCTCTTCCTCTCTTTCATTCTCTCTCTCTCCTTTGTCTAAAAATTAATAAATAAAATATTTAAAAAAATAAATGAAGCCCTGGCCAGTTGGCTCAGTGGTAGAGCATCAGCCTGGCATGCAGAAGTCCTGGGTTTCATTCCCGGCCAGGGCACACAGGAGCGGTGCCCATCTGCTTCTCCACCCCTCCCCCTCTCCTTCCTCTCTGTCTCTCTCTTCCCCTCCTGCAGCGAGGCTCCATTGGAGCAAAGATGGCCCGGGCGCTGGGGATGGCTCCTTGGCCTCTGCCCCAGGCGCTAGAGTGGCTCTGGTCGCGACAGAGCAACACCTCGGAGGGGCAGAGCATCGCCCCCTGGTGGGCAGAGCATCGCCTCCTGGTGGGTGTGCCGGGCGGATCCCGGTCGGGCGCATGCGGCAGTCTGTCTGACTGTCTCTCCCCGTTTCCAGCTTCAGAGAAATACAAAAAATAAATAAATAAATAAATAAATAAATAAATAAATAAATAAAGTAATGAAACTATGAGTTGATGCTTCTCATCATCTTTCTCCCTTCTTGTTGTCTGTCTGCCTCTCTCTCTCTAGCCCGCTTTAAAAAAAAGAGTAATAAAAAAAGAGCAATCCTTCAGAATGCCAGAAAATACAAGTATAATGTTTACCTTATATGTGTTGCACATGTGCTGCGCATGTTACATATATGACATATATGTGGACATTTAAAATTTGTGTATGTACACACACACAAAATTACACAAATGCATACATACATATCCACAGCAGAGAAAGGATTAATAATCAGAACAAGTAAATTGCTCCTACAAATTAATAAAAAAAGTAAAGCCATTAGAAAAAGTGAGTAAAATATGTAGATAAGCAATTTAAAGGACACAATCACCAAACGTGTTAAGATGCTCAGCTTTATTCATAATTAAAAATGCAAATTATTTTTTAAAATAGTTATTTTTATAATTATGCAACTAAATATTTAGTTTAAGATATGAAGAAACAGGCACATTCATACACTGTTGATGAGACTATAAATTCATACAACCTTTTGGGAGGATTATTTGGAAGTACTGATATAATTCTAAACATTTGTATCCTTCTACCCAGCAATTCTACTGTTCATAATTTATTATACGAAGTTTCATTCCACTACTCAGATGTTCACTGGAGCATAGCATATAATTAGAAAAAAATTTGGCGTGGAAAAAATTAGAAACAAACTTTAATCCTACCAATAGAAGATGAAGGAAATAAGAAAAAATGGTCTAATTTGCATGAGGGAAATATTTCATATATTTATCATTATTATTACTATTATATGTATGTGTAAATAATTGTTGAAAAAAGACATATTGGCTTACTTTTGAAAAAGACATGTTGCTGAACAGAATGTTTAACACAGTCCTTTTTTGACAAAACTGTACATACGTATATATATATATATTGCATGTATGTTTATATTTACATAGTAAAATGAAGTCTGGAAGGATATATACTGAATGATTAAAGAGATTACCTTTTGGAAGTGAGATTACATCCCTTTTATATGTATTCTTTTTATATTTTTATATTTTATATATGTTTTTTAATCTTTAAAAAATTTTTTTTCCATTTATTTGAGAGAGAGAGGGAGAAGCGTCAAGTCATTTCACTTAGTTGTTCCATTTTGAGTTGTGCACTCATTGATTGCTTCTACATGCCCTGACCAGGATCGAACCTGGGACCTCAGTGCACGGGGATGACACTTTATTCAGTGAACCACCTAGCCAGAGTTGGTTTTGAATCTTCACCTTATCAGACTTTTACATTTAGAAAATAATAAAAATAACATTACATTTTAAAATTTTAAAATAAGGACCAAAAATAATAAAACATGATCATGATAAAAATTTCAAACCATATAGAAGGGTATAAAGTAAAAAGTAAAAGTTGGCTGACTCATTTCCACTCCCTACAGGTAAATTGTTTCTTGCATATCTTTCCAGAAATTTTTCTGTGTATATACAATTACCTGTAGGTCAATTGGTTTGTGAATGTATTACTTGTAAGGTATTCATATTAGATGATTTGGTAATTCTTAAAATTTTCAAAAGAAAAATCATTATCATTACAGAGATCTTTTTCCTCCCACTATTGTCCATTGTAGGTATGTGAAAAGCTTCAAGACCAATAGAACTGCATGAAAAATTCTTAGTGGAGAAAATGACAAAAGAGGGAAAATTTCCTACTTTACATTTATTTGAGACATGGGGCTTTGCCAAGCAGGCTCGGTACCTAATAAGAAAATAGTTCAATGCTGTACCCATAGCTGTATCAGCTCCAGCTCAAACAGATGAATCTAACCTCAGGATGTTAAAACTCACTAACAGTACTTGATCTCAACTTTGAAAACACTGATTCATATTTCATTCTCTGCCAAAGACCTTACTCATCTCAGGATTCCTCTTTTACAAATAGGAAATTAAGACAGGGACTCTTTGGTAACATCCTCCAAAGGTCACAAAGAAGGTCAGAACTGGGACTAAGCCTGACTCTCATCAATATTCACTCCACACTCTTTTTCTTTTTCCCCACTGAAGTTTGGAGAAGTCATTAAGTCACTGGCTTCAAAATGTGGGTGACCAGAATCAACTGGCTACATTTAAAAATACAGATGCCTGTCTTCCTTCCCCACACTCCGATTGATTCAGGATTGAGTTGAACATGTAAATTTTAAAAAGGAGCTTCATGATGGATAATATCTGGGAAATTCATTTAAATATGGTTATCCTTAAACCAAACAAACAAATACAAAAAAAAAAAAAAATCCTCAGTATAATTTAAACACTATGGGTTAGCGAAAATGTCCTACTGACTGCTGGTATTACTAGCTTCTTCTGAGAGAGTATATTACTAGCCCAGAGAGGGCTTATCTATGGCATTTTTAGTCTAAATAGCTAGACTAAGTTTAAGGAATCTTGCAGAACTGAGATGTCTGGATCCCCAAGATTTTTTACTATCTATTAGTGCTGTCTAATAGAACCTTCTGCAATGACGAAAATGTTCTGTAATATGTGTGCCACCCAATAAGTGACCAAGAGCCACAGGTAGCTATTGAACACCTGAAATATAGCTAGTATAACTGGAAAAGTAAAATTTTAATTTAACATTTCATTTCTTTAATTCATTTTAACAGACACAGGAAGTTGTTGACCAGTGTATTGGACAGCTCAGGTCTAGATTTCTAAGACCCTTGATTTAAGTGAAGCCCTCCCCAATCCTGACCCCACTCACCTCTACCCAAAGGGACCTCTGCAGAGATCAAGGTCACATATAGCTGATAGGTCAGCTGGGGCACTGAACCCAGGAAGGCTTGGATCTGTGACATACGTTTGTAGGCATTGCGGTGCATAGCCAGGGTCCGGATGGAGTGGCCCACCTCCCATTCTATCAGCACCTCCTCGCCATTTATTAGCATCTTCTTTCGGGTGAGGCTGACATAGGGCTCCTCTTGCCCCTCTTTCTTCCACAGTGTGAGGTACTTAATCATGGCCTCCAAACATCTGCAGAAGTAAAGCATCATGGGAACTTAACTAAAGCTGTCCTTTAGTTAAGGGAGGTTTTAGTGAGGGGAGAAAATAACTCAGAGACATGATGCTACATTTTGCCATTCCTTCTCCCCCATTCTACTCATTCCTTGTGAGTCAAAGAGTTGGTCATGCCTTCTATAAGTTATTTGAGTATAAACCCTTTTTTCTTTTCAGTCAGACATCCACCAAACTAAGAACAGCATTTCAGAAGTATTTATTTGAGGAGTTAAAGAATTGTTTTGGACCCTGGCTGGTGACTCAGAGGATAGAGCATCAGTCCAATGTACGGACGTCCCCAGTTCGATTCCTGGTCAGGGAACACAGAAGAAGCAACCATCTGCTTCTCCTGCCCTCCCTCTTTTCCTTCTCTCCCTCTTCCTTCCTGCAGCCAGTGGCTTGACTGGTTTGACTGTGGTCCTGGGTACTAAGGATAGCTCAATTGGAGCACATCAGACTCAGGTGCTAAAAATAGTTCCATACTCAAGCATCGTCCCCAGACGAGGTTGCCAGGTGGATCCTGGTCGAGATGCATGTGGGAGTCTACCTCACTATTTCCCTTCCTTTCAGCTAAAGAACAAACAAACAAACAAAAAACCCAAAAAGCATCAACAAAAATAATTGCTTTATCTCCTTAAGAATAAGCTTACGGTAGAAAAGTGCCTTAAACACAAAAATATTAAGTAAATAAACAATGTGTTGAAAAAGAATAATGAAGTTCCAAAAGTCCCTGATTGTCATAATTCCTCAAGTTCCTGAAGTAAACTGATCCTTATTCAAAGCATTTAGCTCCATAATAGGGGCTTTGGGGCTCTGATTTTTCAAGACAAAACCCATAACTATGACTGTCTCAGCCAAAAGGTCTTGAAGGGGATCTGGGGAAAACTCTCATACACACAGAAAAGCTATTTAGCAACAAAGGTACTTAAAATACTTGACAGCTCAAAACTGAATGTATTATATACACAGCGCATCTCAAAAGACCTCTCTATAGGTTGCTTTTGAGTCCTCTTGATGTGTTTGGGTATAATAGCCTTTTAAACTCCATTATTTCTTTATAAAAAGGAAAACACCTTCATGAGAGTCTACCACCCTTGAAACAGTGATAAGACCACATATCCTGCTGTACCCCTCCCATCTTCCCCATAGAAGTCAGAAGTCACTAGCGGTTCTGTTTTGCTGAATAGAAGAGAAGCAACCAGAACAGCTTGTTTTAGAACACCTGAATTACCACTTCCTTCATTTACCCTAAATAAATGAAAACTGTGGACTATTTCTTATGATATGAAAATTAAGCCATCTTTCCTGACAGACTAAAGGCATGGGAAGGGCACATATTTATCTTTCCCACCACCCTTATCACATAGTGGGTATTTCATAAATGGGTATTTGCTGAGTAAATAAAAGAGTGGGAAGGAAGAAAAGAATACAGGGTGAAAAATAATGGGAGGAGAGGATAGTAATAATAATCGCAATGTAACCCAATAGAAAAATAGACCGAAGATGAGCAGAGATGTATCTGCTCTTGAGGCCTTTGGCTCCCAAGAGGAACATGTACCGAATGGATGCCATTCTCCACGGGAACCCTTTGAGAGTGCTGCTTGTGTGACACTGTGAAGTGTGCAGTTTGAAACATTCACTTTCTGGAGGTAAACTGTAAAACCGAGGAGAAAAAAATATGGAAGGATAGAACAGAGAAGAAAAAAAACAACATTCTCATTCTATTCAGAAAAGATGCCTAAGTGTATTTCCAACAAAAGATTTTAGATTTTAATCCAAGCCCATTGATATTATTCCCGAATAAAATATTGAAGGAGGCAGTGGTATAAAGCATTCTGTTTATGCTCCTATTTTTTAAGGGTATTTACTTGTTTCTTTTTTTTTTTTATTTACTTGTTTCAATAGGGTTTTTTTCCTTGTTTATAAGCGTTAAGTAAATGAAAATACATTTTCATTTTCAGAAGTTATCTTTGCATTTATGTAAGGGATTCATGCCCTCCAAATACCTTCATGTGCCCAATAGCACTAATAAAGTTCCTTCCTGCATGAAAAGTAACTTGAGTTGAAAATAAGCATATCAAGGATATAATTTATGAGCTTTTAATTATTTTTCCCTGCTGTGTGGCTAGCTGACTGAGATTTTAAATGGTTTCCAATCATTTCTAGTGGAAGCTAACTGACAAAAATAAAATATAGTACTCAACACTCATATGCAGGGTCCAAATCAAAGATGGCTTGGGAGGCCACAAAGCAAATAGGGGATTTTAAAACTGCTGTGGAAAATGCTGAAATATATTGCATTTGAAAAGGGAGAGAAGAATGGTTTCCATGTTCCTCTCTAGAGACATCTCTAAATTTCTTGGTTCAAATCTGAAGATGAAGTCTTCCTTTTACAGCTTAACTTCAAAGCCTTAGAACTGAAAAGGACCTTTTTAGATTGCCTAGTCCAAAATTTGAATATAGGTCAGCTGAGTCATGTCTGACCAACAGCTGTGGTCTGTTTGGTCCATACTGTGTTTTTATTTAGTCAAGTACTAAAATTTTAAATTATAGCATTTCACATAAAATCCTATTTGGGGAGCATCTCTTGAAAAGTTGGGGGATCTGACAATGCTGAGTCTGAATTCTAACAGGGAAACAATGGGCAGGACGTATACAGTGGTTGCCTCAAAGGAGGCTGATCATGCGGACTCCAGATTGCCACAGTCCCCACTACTTTTGGTGATTTAACATTGAGTTTTATTTTCATTTATCATCACATGTGAAGCTACTGTTTCTCTCACAGTTGGCCCATTTCAGTCATTTATGATGCTTGCCTGGCCTCTGTAAGCATTTGAGACCTATGATCTAGCCCCTACAAGCCACCTATTTTACCAATGAAAGAACTGAGGCCCAAGGCATCTTCAGAGATTTTACCAAGACCATGCAACTATCAGTGACAGAGGGAGAGTTAGATACCAGGTCTCCTGAATTCCAGGCCTCTGTTTCTGTTGGTATTTCATATTTTTTCTGAGGAAGCATAATCAAGTTCTACCAGTTTCAACATATATTGTTAAACAAAATTTAAGGGGGAGTTCCAGCCTTAATCAGTTTCAGACTGTGTTTATTTCCATATGGATGAGGTATCTTACCATTGCAATTACAACATCAGCATTCTGACCCACATTCCTCAGTTGACTGCAAGTTTCTGCCTCCCTTGCAATTAAGACAAACTTGGTCCATTCCTTTCTTCTGACCATAAAAGTTTTGCAATGTTTCCCTACCTAGAAAATCCCATAGCATCCAGATGAGACTGCTGATACAGATGTCTGTCTCCCTGGGGTAAGGCACATTCTTGTACCTTCAAGGCAATCTGAACAGAAAAACCTGATGCTATTACATCGTGCTACAGCAGTCACATGAATAGATAGATTTTTCTTTGCCCTCTTCTAACCATGTACTTTTACTTCAGAAAAAATACAGACATAAACAGATCAATGACTTGACGAAGAAAACTGAACTGCAGTGGGTTGGGGTACCAGATGACCACAGATGGCTTCAAATATCTTTAAATAGTTTTAAAATGGTAGCACCACCAGCCCAAGTGGTTCAGGGTAATGAAACTGAATGTGAGATGGAATGAAGGGGGATAGGAACTTTTACTCAATTTATAGAATGTTAAAGGCAAATGTAACACACTATTAAGTCAAAATAACACACTATTAAGTCAAAATAACACACTATTAAGCTAAGTATGGTCTGTGTGCACAAGGTGACCACATCAGTTGGTGCTGTACCAATTTTAACAACCCAATTCAGATGGCAAACACTGTCTAATTAAGTCTTACCAATGGTACTATACATAGTTTTGGAACACAGGTACATTCCACATGTTCATCATGGTGGCATTTAAAATTTTAGATGAGATTTTTTGGATAGTACATACGGAAGCCAAGAGTTGGAGGGAATGAGAGAATCATTTACAAGCACAGTATCAGTCTGGTAAATATTAGTTTGATCTTTCTCTGCACAAGTGTGGGTTGGGACAGGGGAGGGGGAGTAGAGAAGAGAGTAAAAAGTTACTCACCTGATAACAGGTCCCAAGAGGATTAGATGCATGAACAATGATAGCGGTTTGTCTTTGGCCAGATCTCTGTGGACAAAAATGAGTGTCAGCTGGACCATAATGGATGAAAACATAAAAAAGGAAAAGGTGTATGCCATCCAATAGGTTTCGCTATTCTTTCGATAGATTCTAACCATGTACAAGGCAGATGCAGCCTCCCCACAGTACAAAAAGGTGGAGAAAAGGATGCCAAATGGAAAAGTAAATCGGGGATTGGCCCCACGGATGACATCTTCTTCCAGAGGTGAAATCTGATCCACATTTGGCTCCTCAGGAATTTCATAAACGCGGTCCATTGTGGAGGTTCTGTGGTTTGGTCTGGTCTTCAGAGAACCCCAACCCCGCCACACACACCCACACTCTGAGAGAACCCTGTAGGAACTGCAGTCCAAGTATTGGTGAGGAGAGCTGTCAAGTCCAATTCTAGAATGGAGATCTACTAGCTAGAGCAGGAGACCCCTCTTTTCTAGCCTCAAATTAGGCTTGTTGGAGTTTGGGATGGAGAACCCAGGAGTACCACTTTGAACTTGATTGGCTCAAGATTCCAATCTTCAATATAAAGTGCTGTGAAACTTGGACCAGGCAGAACATTTTAGCGCCCCGTCCAGAGTCCAATTCCAGGCGCTTGAGGGGCCGTGGGAACAGATGTGTCCATGTGGGCTCCTTCTTTCTCAGCCCCCGAGGCAGAAAGATAGCAGCTCCGTCGGGCACCGACACTCAACAGTTCCTCTCGGGGCGTCCTGACCAGTGTGCCCTCCCAAATCTGTAGAGAACTAAGCCAGGGCAGTAGAGGGGGCGCAGTCTGAGCGTCCCCTCGGGGATGCAGTTCAATACCCCAGCTGTTGCTGGACTGTGGCTATTAGCTCGCCGGTCGCAGGGTGTTGTCTTCGCACTAGCGCTCAGTCGAGGCTTCTCAGGACGTCTCCTCGGATTTCGCAGGCTCCGCCCCCAACGCAGCTAGACAGGGGCCAGAAGCAAAGCCACAACCCTGTCCCTGAGCGCAGTCTTCGTCTACGGTACGGGATTAAGAGAGCAGGAGGGGCTTCTTGCCCACGAAGAAACTTTGCATGCAAGAAGCACGACGTGCGGGGCGCCAACCTGGCCGGGCAGATACCTGCCACCGGATACTGCCCGCCTGCGTCCTAGTTCAGCTGAGAGGACGGTCGCTTTGGGAAATAAGGCACTGATGACGGGGACCCGCGAAATGGAAGGGATAACTGGGGCCGAACAACGCCAGCCTGCGAATTCAAGCACGAGATGCCTAGCTCGATGTGGAGAGGCGCTGCCAAAAGGGGCTTGGACCAATCTTCAGAAGCACTTCTCACCATGACTCCCGGACCCAGGAGGGAGTCACAGCTGTCATCTCACCCAAAGCAGCAGACGCCTGCTCTTACCCCGCCCTCCCTAACTATCTCCCTCCCCCACTCGCTCAACCTACGCGTTTAAGCAGGTGTGCCTCTCTGGGCCTCAAGGTTGAACCTCCCTAGGTCCTATTGCCCTCCAGATAATATCGTGGTGGGGTTAGGGTGACCTGGGAGGCAATTGGGACACAATGTTTTTGTATCCAGGCAAGACTGTATGCAGCAGTGGCAAGATAGAAAAAGGATAGGGGGTGTCAAGACTCGAGGTTAGCCCACAGATATTGAAAGTTCATATTATATATATTTTTTAATTTTTCCACTTGCAAAATAAGGCCAGGATAGGAACTTTAGAATGAATTTAGAGGTCTTTGGCTGGAAGATTCTGAAGAGGTTCTGAATTCTAAATGAACTGGAGAGGAGGCAAGGGAGTTGTTAATACAAACTAAGAGGGTTGTCTTAAAGAGCCCTGAAAATTGCCTGGATTCTTAAGAGCAGTACTTCCCCATCTCGCTGAGCTTTTGTTTTCATGCCTTCATTTGCATAATTCTAAACCCAAGTGAAAAAGAGAAAACATCTGCATCCTAGTAGTAATATAAATAGAGCAGAGCCTGTGCCAATCTACTTTTGCTGCAGGAGGTGAGTAAAAAGAATCTATGTGAGGAATGGTCAAGTAGCAGCCAAGAAAATAATGAAAACTTAGCCTTGTTGTTATGTTGGTTTTCAAGATCCCTGCAATTGCTGCCTCCTTTTCACAGGGCTGATTCAGAGATCAACTTCTTAAGGTTGTTGCCTTTGAAACACTCACCCCATCTTGGTCTGCACCTGTGTTACCAGCTGAGCCAGTAGGCTGGTCTTTCCTCTTTTCTGTTTCACAAGGCAGCTCAAAGCTATCTGATAATACTTCGCACATAGTGCTGATTGGTTGGGACTTTCCAACTGGCACAAGTTTCTCCACCACTATATGATGCAGAACTTCTTGGGGGTTTCTTAGGAAACTATTCTCAAGATCAGGGGTCCCCAAACTACGGCCCCGCGGGCCACATGCAGCCCCCTGAGGCCATTTATCCGGCCCCCGCCGCACTTCTGGAAGGGTACCTCTTTCATTGGTGGTCAGTGAGAGGAGCATAGTTCCCGTTGAAATATTGGTCAGTTTGTTGATTTAAATTTACTTGTTCTTTATTTTAAATATTGTATTTGTTCCCGTTTTGTTTTTTTACTTTAAAATAAGATATGTGCAGTGTGCATAGGGATTTGTTCATAGTTTTTTTTATAGTCTGGCCCTCCAACGGTCTGAGGGACAGTGAACTGGCCCCCTGTGTAAAAAGTATGGGGACCCCTGCTCAACATGGAACTCAAGTAGGTGACAAACTCATCTCAGTTTGCTGAGATAGGATGAATTGGTCATCCTAACACTGAAAACTGAAACAAGGAAGAATGTAGAATCTCAGTGTTTTTCCTTTAGCCTTTTCTCCTTCCCTGTGCCCTCGTCAATCCTCAAATACATAAATCTACAAGTCCTTCCTACTTGTACCAAAACAACTCCTTTTGTCTGTCATTCAAGACTCTCTATAATCACCACATTAGTACTTCCCTTTCCAATTTTATTTTATTATTTATTTATTTATTATTATTTTTTTTATAAGACAGGGTCTTTTTTTTAAATTTTTTTAATTTATTTATTCATTTTAGAGGGGAGAGAGAGAGAGAGAGAGAGAGAGAGAGAGAGAAAGGAGAGAGAAACAGGGGAAGGAGCTGGAAGCATCAACTCCCATATGTGCCTTGACCAGGCAAGCCCAGGGTTTCGAACCGGCAACCTCAGCATTTCCAGGTCGACACTTTATCCACTGTGCCACCACAGGTCAGGCTATTTTTTATTTTTTTGTGACAGAGACAAAGAGAGACAGAGAGGGACAGATAGGGACAGAAAGACCAGAAGGGAGAGAGATGAGCAGCAGCATTTCTTCATTGTAGCACCTTAGTTTCTCATTGATTGCTTTCTTATATGTATGTGCCCTGACCCAGGAGTGGGGGCCTACCGGAGAGCTAGTGACCCTTTGCTCCAGCCAGTGACCTTGGGCTCAAGCTGGTGAGCCTTGCTCAAACCAGATGAGCACGCCCTCAAGCTGGTGACCTCCGGGTTTCAAACCTGGGTCCTCCGCATCCCAGTCCGATGCTCTATCCACTGCACCACCACCTGGTCAGGCCCTCTCCAATTTTATTGACCACATTACCCTATCACACACCCTTTGCTCTAGTCCAGCAGGTTTTCACTTAATCATCCTTGCCTTGCTCACTCCCACCTTTGTGCCTTGTTAAAGCCATTCACAGTTCCTTTACTCTTTTCTCTATAGTCCAAACTCTAACCTTCCTTTAAAGGTCTCAAGTACAGGCATACCTTGTTTTGTTGTCCTTCACAGATGTTGCATTTTTTACATTTTGAAGGCAAGCCCCCCCCATAGGCAAAAAGATTATATCTCACTTTACTGGGGTGGTCTAGAACGAAACCCTCAATATCTACAAGGTAAGCCTGTACTACTCCCTCCAGGAAGCCTTCGCTCACTTCCCCAACCCTTACTTTTCCTTAATTTGTGCTACTGGCACATGGTCTCTTATATTAGTCCTTCAATAATTTCTGTGTTTTCTCTGCCCCTCCAACAGAAATGTACACCCAGGGAGGGATGCTCAATTAATGTTTACTGTATTCCTTGGTGATAACAATAGTGGTTGACAAATGGTGATGATGAAACTTCCTCCCCCATGCTTCCTCCAGGAAACCGTGCAAGACTCAGGCACACTCATCTCTAAAAGCTGTAGCCACTGTAGCCGGGACATAAAGTCCCTTGAGACACCCACTGCCTCAGTCAGCCATTCAGCTCACAGAGAATGCCAGCCCACATGATATTTCCCTTCTCAAAGCTCCTCCAGTACATTTTTCTCAATACCACAGTTTAGAACAAAATTACAAATCATTTCAAGTGTATGAATTTTCACTCCACAGCTAAATTACCGTATGCTCCTTGAAAGCAGAGCCTCTGCTATTCCACTTTGTCTGGATTTCCCCATGACTGGTATAACCAGTAAATTCCCTGCCATCTGATCCCCCTCACCCACCAGCTTCTCTATTTTCAGACCCAGGACTCTCTGGCGCTTTAGGTCACTAAATCCTCTGGTCTCTTATTTCCCTGTTCCTTTAGCCCTACTGGGAGAAACTAACTGAGAATTTTCCCTTTTTCTGTCCAACTCTCTTTTCTCTTTCAGGCAATCTTCAGACTTCAGCCCTTTACTCTTCTTAGGAGTAACGACACTGGAAATGTTAACAGTCAGCACACTGATGAGGCCCTGGGACCCCCTTCCCATTGAGAGCACTGATCTGCCAAAGCCTGGTCACCTGAGATGATACCTCTAGGCTTCCTGTCCCCTGAATGTTAGGTAGTGTTTGGGGTCAATTTTCTCTTCTTCTTGCAGAACCAAAGTTCTGCAGGAAAAGGTGCCATAAAATTTAACTCCTCACACACCCATACTTCCAAATCCCAACTTAGCAGAAACAGAAAATAGGTCTAAAGTTCATTGGCATTTTTCTCAGCATTCAGAACCCCATCTGAATCACATAAGGCTTGAGGATAATTTTGAGCTTCCCAAGTCCCTGCAACTAGAGCTGACTTGTAAGAGGTAGCTGGCATCCCTAAGGGAAGAGAGGAGGGAGAGTGATGTGTAGCTAGGCTGGAAGAATGGCTGTCTTCTATTGAATAACCAGTTTGGACTGCGAGAATCCTTAAAAGATACCTGATGCAAAATAATCCGTGTGTCCTGTGGGCCCTCTCTTTTTCTTCAAAAGTTCTCTGAGGACAGAGACTTTTGCCTATCCTGTTCTAAGCTGTGCCCTTGTCAGTATCTGCCATAACTGCATTCGGCCTGGAGTTAAAACACAAGTGAGTTCCCTGTCCTCATCCTTAGCATTTTTAGTTTTAGAAATCAGTTAAAGCCTTCGCTACATGCTTCACTGGAAAAAGCATCTCTCCAGTGCACCAAGGTCATGGGTTCAATCCTCAGTCAGAGCACATATGAGAAGCAATTAATGAGTGCACAACTGAGTGGAATAACTAAGTGGAACAATGAGTTGATACTTTTCTCTCTATATTTCCATTCCTCCTTCTGTCTCCCTCTTTACAATTTGCCCATTTAAACTGTTCAATTCAGTGGTTTTAGTACAAAGTTGTGAAGCCATTACCACTACCTAGTTCCACAATATTTTCATCATCTCAAAAAGAAAACCAATACCCATTAAGCTTTCACTCCACATTCCACCCTACCCTGAGCCTAGGAAAATCACTAACCTATTTTCTATCCCTATGGATTTTTCTATTCTGGACATTTCATATAAATGGAATCATATAATATATGGCCTTTTATATGTCTGGCTTCTTTTACTTAGCATAATGCTATCAAAGTTCATGTTGTAGCATGTATCAGTACTTCGTTTCTTTTTATGGTGAACACCATTCCATTGTATGGATATACCACATTTTATTTATCCATTAATCTGTTGATGGACATAGAGGGTTTTTATTAGTCAGAGTTCTTCAGAGAAACAGAATGGGAAAAGGAAAGGAGAGAGAGATTTTAAAGAACTGGTTTACATAATTATGGGGGCTGGTTCATAGATAAGACAACAGGCCATAAATTCAGGAAAGAGTTGATGTTATAGTCTTGAGTACAAAGGCTGAAACTCGGGCAGAATTTCTATGTTGCAGTCTAGAGGCAGAATTCCTTCTTCTCTAGGGGACTTTTTTATTCTAAGACTTTCAACTGATTGGATTAGGTTCATGGGCATTATGGAGGGTGATCTGTTTCACTCAACATCTACTAATTTAAATGTTAATCACATCTAAAAAATACCTGCACAACACATCTAGATTGGTGTTTGACCAAACAACTGGGCACTACAGCCTAGTCAAGTTGACACATAAAATTAATCTTCACAAAATTGTTTCTACTTTTTGGCTATTATGAGTAATTCAGCTAAGAATATTGACGTAAACATTTTTGTGGAAACATGTTTTCAATTCACTTGGGTATATGCCTAAAGGTAAAATGTTGGATCAGGTGATAATGACATGTAAAATTTTAGTTACTGCCAGACTTTTCCAAAGTGGCTGCCCCATTTTACTTTTCCATGAGCAATGTGTTTCTCCACATCTTAGACAACACTTGTTACCTGTCTTTCCATTATAACCATCCCAGTGATTTTTGATTTTCATTTCCTTGATGACTAAATTGATTGATTGATTGTGTGTGTGTGTTTGTAGAGTCATTTGAATACCAGCTGGACACATTCCTTCAATTATTTTAATAAACACTTATTTGTAATATTTGTAATAGCAATGAGCAAGACAAAGATCTCTGTTTTCAGGGAGTATATAGACATTTGTTTTTTCAGGGTATTGTTATCCAGCATTTTTACTTCTTTATTTAAGGAAGAGGATATAAGAATCTTGGTAGGAAACAGGTCAGGTCCCCTTTATAGTCAGAGCACATGTATGTAACTTAGGTTGACTCAATCCAAGGATCTATCCCTTGAATCAGGAACCAGTGACACAGAGAAGTGGACAACCTTCTCCAACTGAGACAGTCATGAAAATGTGCCTCTTGGTTCTTCCAATGTGGGGAATGTAATTGACCTGTGCTCTCAGTTCACCTCAGTATTTGCTGCTTTGTTCTGAGGCCACACTGCTCTCAAACAATGACTGAGCACTCACTCCTGGAATACAAAAGTCAGGCCCATTTCTGGGAGACACAGTACTATGTGACTTTGGCAATAGAACTCTCCAACAGCCTCTCCAAAGTTTATTAGCACTGCACTTCAGTCTATGACTCTTCTTACTAACCTCCTTTCCTTCTCTCATCCATAAAGGTTAGATTTACATGGAAGTTGGACAGTTCTTCCAGCTTCCTCCCTATTTTCTCTAACAAGCATTTTCCCCAATAAATCTCTCCCATGTCTAATTCCAGATTGGTGTCCGCTTTTCTGAGGACCTGAACTAAAACACTAATGGTGCTAGCGATGACAGTGGTAATAACTATGGGAGTTATAGAGTCCTGAGTCTGGTTCTCTAGCCAAAGCTGTGATTCTGTGAGCTGTTTAATATGATTTCAAGACAAATGTTTTCTGTCCTGGCTGGGTGGCTCAGTGAATAAAGCGTCATCCCAGTATACTGAGGTCACAGGTTTATTCCCTGGTCAGGGCATATATTAGAAGCAATCAATGAGTGTACAACTAAATGGAAAAACTATGTGAAACAATAAGTTGATGCCCACCCCCCTCTCTCCTCTTCCTTCCTCCCTTTCCCTCCTTTTTCTCTCTCTCTCTCAAATCAACGGGGGGAAAAAGAAAAACATTTTCTTCTTAAATTAGCCAATTTTTGTTACTCACAAATGAGAAGCCTCTAGATCAGCGGTTCTCAACCTGTGGGTCGCGACCCTGGCGGGGTCGAACAACCAAAACACAGGGGTCGTCTAAAGCCATTGGAAATACATATTTTATTTAAAAATGTATTGTATAATAAATATGTATTTTCCGATGGCTTTAGGGGACTCCTGTGTTTTGGTCGTTCGACCCCCGCCGGGGTCACGACCCACAGGTTGAGAACTGCTGCTCTAGATTATAGGAGGAAGGGACAAAACATTCAATTAAGACACAGCATAAGAGTTATGATAAAATCTGAGTCTGTGGGAGCACATAGGGGGTACTTAACCCCGTCTTTATGAAATCTCAAATGAAATAACTGTATGGTACCTGGAATTGCTAGTCAGCCCCTGCCACTAATTTTATAGGCCACTCCCAATTCAAAGGTTCATGACCATCTTCCCAATTTACCATTCCTTAGGCAGTAGTTCTCATAGTTACACTCACAAAAGACTCACTTGAGGAGGAAGACTATGTGCAGACTCCGGGGCCCCATCCTTTGAGCAATACTCAGAGAACCATACCTTGAAAAAAACTGTCTTAGAAATAGCTCTACAATCTGTCCCTAAAATGATTTGACCTATCATTATAGTGTGTGTTCATAAATACTGGCAGCAGTTTATCCCTCTGTGACCTCGGCCAGTGTTAAGACAAACAGAAGAGTAAGTCCACACACGAGGGACTGTCCCTGATGCAAAAGGTCTTGATTTTCTAGGACTTCTTACAAAGAATACCACCTATAAGTTGCTCCCTAGTACAATTCAGTAGGAATTGAACTATCTTCACAACTTTCATACTCTTCCTTATGGGTCAAATTATGCACTTGTTTGGCCTTGAGGTGCTTAACCTTAGGACCAAATGAAGAAGATATTATATCAGTGCCAAGAGGAGAAAGGTACTCCCCCAGTTCCAGGCTTTATGCTGATTCAATGGATAAGCTAAGAGTAAAACATGAAAGGTGAGGTAATGATCCAGTGGTATTACCAAATCACCTCCCAGCATGCCTGCCTCTCTAACTTGATTTTTCTACTAAAAGGTCCTCAAACCATAAAGGACTTCAGCTCTTTTTTTTTTAAAGATGAAGTTATTATTAGTGGGGGAAGTCAGAACATCTGAAAAAGTATGGTAAATCAGGTTGGCAAAGTCAGACCCTGAAAAGAGAAATCAGGTGAAAACAAGGAAGTGAAATCACAGCAGACCAGTTAATGCATAGTCTACTTGGTTGGGACCAAAATCAGGCCATGTCAGATCTCTGACAGACAGCAATGTGGTGTTGTAAAAAGAACTCTGTTTGAGACTACAGAAAGAAAGAAGAAAGAAAGAAAGAAAGAAAGAAAGAAAGAAAGAAAGAAAGAAAGAAAGAAAGAAAGAAAGAAAGAAAGAAAGAAAGAAAGAGGGAGGGAGGGAGGGAGGGAGGGGGGAGGGAGGGAGGGAAGGAAGGAAGGAAGGAAGGAAGGAAGGAAGGAAGGAAGGAAGGAAGGAAGGAAGGAAGGAAGGAAGGAAGGAAGGAAGGAAGGAAGGAAGGAAGGAAGGAAGGAAGGAAGGAAGGAAGGAAGTTAGTTGGTTTTAATCTTGGATCACTTCTAAGTCTCCCTGTGATTATAGGCCTGACCTGTGGTGGCACAGTGGATCAAGCACCAACCTGGAATGCTGAGGTCGCTGGTTTGAAACCCCGGGTTTGCCTGGTCAAGGAGCATATGGGAGTTGATGCTTCTTGCTCCCCCTCCCTGCTCTCTCTCTCTTTCTCATCACCTCTCTAAAATGAATAAATGAAATTAAAAAAAATAAATAAATCTCTCTGTGATTTTAGCCCTTTCTGGAATCTTTAAGATCTCTTCTAGCTTAACATCCTCTAACATCTGTCTGGTTAGGCTTGCTTAAGCCTCCTAGAATCTTTGATTCCACATGCAGTGCTGTGGTTTTATAACTATCAAGCAACTGAAAAAGTCAATGACAAAAAAAAAATCAATGACCAAAGTGTCTTAACCAATTTCTCCTAGAGATATACTCTCACATGTGAAATATAGTATGTATAAGCATATTTTGTAATAGCCAAAGATGGATATCCACCAGCAAAAACTGCTTAAGTAAATTCTGGTGCATCTCCAATAATTACAGAATACTATGCAGACATGCAGCCATAAAGAAGCTCTTTATATACTGATATAAAACAGTATTCTATATATTAAGTAGTAAAAAAAAGCAAGGTGCAAAATAGGATTTATGGTAAGTTACCATTTGTATGAAAATAAAAGGCATACAGATACAAATATGTGAAGAATATCTCTGGGAAGATACATAAGGAACTGGTAACAGTGATTGACTCTAGGGAAAAATGGACAACTAGGGAAAATATGTATTTGTCTATTCAAAACATTTAAACAAAAACTCTACCCAACCATGTCACAGACCCATCTTTTTCAACCATGTAACAGAACGAACCTAAGTAAACAAAGTAACTTTATTTTTAAAAATAGAAAGAAGAATCTAAGGCAAATTCTTGGCTTAGCCTGTCTCAGAAAAGTGTAGGTGACTTGGTGGTCAACTTGTTTCCTTCCGTCTCTGCCCTCAAGACTGAAGGTAGATCTTGAGAGTCGCTTCAGTCAGCTGACTGTCAACAGAAACTCAAGAAGCCACAAGAAGACTTTGCCTGAAACCTGGAAGGCAAGTGAAGCAGCAGCCACAAGTTCACAAAACACTAAGTTAGAGCTATAATCATCTCCAGCTTATATATGAGGACATGGAATCACAAAAAATTTAAGTGGCTTGTCTAAACTAAAACAGTTTAGATAAGTAGGGCTGGGATTTGAACCTAGGAAGTCAGGTTCTGGTGCCTGGGCCCTCACCATTTGAAAGAGCAAACAAATTGTGTGGAAATTTCAGATGTGGCCTGCAAGGAAACATTAGGAATTGATTTGACAAGTCCAAGGATACCAGCCAGAAAGAAGATCTGGATTTGTGAAGTTCATATCTGAACTACAGAAGATCTGGATTTGTGAAGTTCATATCTGAACTACTTGAAACATCACCTAACTGGTTTCCTTACCTGTTTTCCATATCCTACACCTTTCCACCTGATCAAGCTTCTTACAATACCATTATCATTACATCACTCCTTGGACCAAAAGCTACCAAGTGCTCCCTCCTGACTATCAAATATATCTAAAACTTGAAAGTACATTGTACATACCTGGGGAGCTTGTTCAAAATACTGATTTCCTAAGCTGCAACCAGACATTTTAATTTAGTAGGTCAGAGTGGGGCCTGGGAATCTGTGTTTTAAGAAAGCTTTGCAAAACACTGGCATATGTAGACAAAGCTCAAACACTTATTCTAGCATTCGAGGCTGTTCATAACCTGGCCCAAACCTATTTAACTCTTTTTTCTTTAAGAGAGAGGTGAGGAGGCAGAGACAGACTCCTGCATGCACCCCATCCAGTATCCATCTGGCAAGCCCCCTATGGGCCACAGCTCTGTTGCTCAGCAACCAAGCCATTTTAGTGCCTGCGGCAATGCCATGGAGCCATTCTCAGCACCCAGGGCCAACTTGCTCAAACCATTTGAGCCATGGTTGTGGGAGAAGAAGAGAGAGAGAGGAAAAAGAGAGAGAAGGGGGAGGGCCATTATCAGTAGAAAAATAAGCTGGAGAAGAAGATGGTAGCTTCTTCTGTGTGCCGTGACAGGGAATTGAACCTGGGACTTGCACACACCAGGCTGATGCTCTACTGCTGAGCCAACCAGCCAGAGCCCTTACCTAACTCTTAATATAAATGTTCTACTCCAGAATTGCCATTTTCCTTCAAAATTCTCATACAAGAAGCATTCCTAACTCTAAACATTCACTTACTCTCTCCAATCCATTTGGAATAACTTTCCTGACTTCTTTCCTCCTATCCAAACACTACACATCCTTCAAGGTCAAGCGCAATTTTCATCTGCTCTCATTATGTTCTACATCCCGGAAGGTTACTGCCCTTTTTCTGAGCAATTAAGTCTGTACTGTTTGATCTCAGTTCTTTTCCCATTTCATTGGTTTCAAGAGGAACAATTAAACTGATGGTTGCCACTACCCACGCATGGCTATTTAAGTCGAAACTAATTATGATTGAATATAATTACAATTTCAGCTCCTGAGTCACACTAGCCAAATTTTAAGTGCTCAAGAGACACATGTGTATTGGTCATTGCAGATCAGCTTGGCAAGAGTCTGCTATGGCTGTTTCAGCTCTAGCTACCTTCTTAGACACTCTCCTTATGACCATTGCTTGTTGCAAAGTTAAAGTAAATATGCATTCTGACCACAAAAAGTGATAGATTTTCTTTAAAAGACTCGGATTCCCATTCCCAGTAAAAATAAGAAGGTCAGCCCTGGCCGGTTGGCTCAGCGGTAGAGCGTCGGCCTAGCGTGCGGAGGACCCGGGTTCGATTCCCGGCCAGGGCACACAGGAGAAGCGCCCATTTGCTTCTCCACCCCTCCGCCGCGCTTTCCTCTCTGTCTCTCTCTTCCCCTCCCGCAGCTGAGGCTCCATTGGAGCAAAGATGGCCCGGGCGCTGGGGATGGCTCTGTGGCCTCTGCCCCAGGCGCTAGAGTGGCTCTGGTTGCGGCAGAGCGACGCCCAGGAGGGGCAGAGCATCGCCCCCTGGTGGGCAGAGCGTAGCCCCTGGTGGGCGTGCTGGGTGGATCCCGGTCGGGCGCATGCGGGAGTCTGTCTGACTGTCTCTCCCTGTTTCCAGCTTCAGAAAAATGAAAAAGAAAAAAAAAAAAGAAAAAAAAAAAAAAGAAGGTCAGCCTTGGCCAGGTATCTCAGTTGGTTAGAGTATCCTCCCTATACACCAAGGCTGTGGGTTCGATCCTGGTCAGGACACATACCAGACTTAACCAATGAATGCTTAAATAAGTGAAACAACAACTTAATGATTCTTTCTTTCTCTCCTTTGTCTCTCTCTCTCTCTCTCAAATCAGTAAATAAAAATTTAAAGTTTATTAAAAAATAAGGAGCTCAGAAGATGAGTCTCTAATATAAATTTCACTCAGCATTTATGATCAAGCCTCAGAATCCTTGCCTCTCCTCAGTTCTCATCCTCCTTGACCCCTCTGCTGAATATGGCATTATATAGAGTAAATTACCCTTTCCTACGTGGAATGTTTCCCTCCTTTGCTTCCAAGATGCTGTAACAATAAAAATGAGCATCCCTAACTTATTGAGCCCTGATCAGATGCCAGCTGCTTTACTAAGTGCTCTACATACCTAAACATCCATATTAGGTAAATACTGTTATTATCACTATTTTACAGATGAGTATCTGAAGTTCAAAGAGGTTTAATTGATTTGTTCAAGAACACAGAGCTAATAAGTGGTGGTAGTGAGTATATAAACCTCTTTTATTGCCCTTTTTGAGCCATTACTAAATCAAACATCCAAAACAGGTGGGGCAGACCATCAATTCCAACATCAAAGAACAACAACAAAACCCCATTCAACAGTCTCCTTTTTTCTTTTCTTTCCTTTGCCCTTCTCAAACTTTACCTCATTCTCCTTATCTGTTAGATATTCAAGGTCTTAACAGTCCGGGGAATTAAAAGCCAATTAATAAGTAATTGAGAAAAAGTAACCACAGCAGGTCAGGGAGAGCAGAGACCATGTACTGCCTTTCATTTTCAAGAATTGTTTTCTCCTAAATGCCTTGTAAGTCCTTAACATTACAACCTGTGTTGTTCAGAACTTACAATTTTGATTCAAGCATTCTGCCAATAGTCCATTTTAATTTCAACAGAGATCATTTAAGCTTTTATGTTCTCTGGGCTGGGCTTTGTGTCTGGAAGCTGCAGCCAAAGCGAATCAAACATGACAGAGAAGTGCTGGAGCAGTTCGTCTTTAGGTTGGAACAGTCACCTGCTTGCTAGTGGTTCATGTTACCCTTAAGCAGGTCAAACTCAGCATTCCTGGCCAGTAGGCAGAGGGTGAGAATATAGGAGAGAAAAAAAAAAGCTGACAGCAACTTTTCCCCCTACCTTTGTATAAAAGAGATGGTTAACCCTATTGATCCCCCAAACTCACCAGGCTCCCAAATATGTTCTGAGCTACACAAAGCCTAGCTCCTGAAAACAGGGAGCTAAATTAATAATGATCATGCAGATTCTTTGGGATTTGAAGCCTCCATTTCTCAATCAGGTTAAGGAAGAATATGGAATATGGAAAAACTCTGTTCCTTCCCTAAATGCTGCTGTGAACTTTTAAAATTATTATTATTGATTTGAGAGAGAGAGAGAGAGAGAGAGAGAGAAACATCAATTTGTTGTTCCACTTATTATGCATTCAGTGGTTGCTTCTTGTATGTGCCCTGACCAGGGATCAAACATTACAGCGTTGGTGTAATAGGAGGGTACACTAAACACAGTGGTGGGAATCAAATAATTTAACAACCAGTTCTTTGCCCTAATGACTATTTTAAATATATAAAAAAAAAAGGATTTGCTAGCCCTGGCCAGTTGGCTCAGCGGTAGAGCATCAGCCTGGCGTGCAGGAGTCCCAGGTTCGATTCCCGGCCAGGGCACACAGGAGAAGCGCCCATCTGCTTCTCCACCCCTCCCCCTCTCCTTCCTCTCTGTCTCTCTCTTCCCCTCTCGCAGCCGAGGCTCCACTGGAGCAAAAGATGGCCCGAGTGCTGGGGATGGCTCCATGGCCTCCACCTCAGGCACTAGAATGGCTCCAGCCGCAACAGAGCAGCACCCCAGATGGGCAGAGCATCGCCCCCTGGTGGGCATGCCGGGTGGATCCCTGTCAGGTGCATGCAGAAGTCTGTCTGACTGCCTCCCCGCTTCTAACTTTGGAAAAAATCCAAAAACAAACAAAAAAACAATGGTATGCCAAAAGGTAATTATTTCATGCATTTAATACTTAAATAGTAACAATAAAAGAAGTACACAAAACTAGATTATATGAAAGACTTTTAAAATATTATTGAAAAATATTAAATAATACCTGACAAAAAACAATAAAACTATTAAAGATCTTTTCATATTGCTTCTTGATTGGCATCCTCACTTGCAATTTTTTTCACTTATGGACAAAATTAACATTACTACGGGTGCTTAGAATGTGCTGTTGCTCAGATGAACATTAAAAAAGAGTAAGGAATGTAAATATGTGATTTCCACATTGGACAGCTGCCCAGGCGCCCACTTTAGAGAGAACCCTGATTACAAGTGTCATTTTAATAACTGGTTCACCAAACTCAACAAAAAATTAGGTATCAGTTCTGCCAAATTGGTGCAAACCGGCCAATCCCACCAGTGTCTAACCAACTGAGATACCCGGCCAAGGCTGCTGTGAACTTTAAA
Source organism: Saccopteryx leptura (assembly GCF_036850995.1). Classification (NCBI taxonomy): domain Eukaryota; kingdom Metazoa; phylum Chordata; class Mammalia; order Chiroptera; family Emballonuridae; genus Saccopteryx; species Saccopteryx leptura. The sequence goes on along the minus strand of NC_089516.1, from coordinate 82,453,365 downwards.
CTGCTCTAAAAGATAAAATCAGATGAAGGAGGAGGAGGAGGAAGAATAATACTGGCTCTTCGTCCTAGCTCTGCAACTAACTGGCTGTGCGTGTACACACACACATGCTTGTATTTAGTAGGAACTTTTTTCTTTTATTATCTATGCATGTACTATAAACATTATATGATATTGTTTTGTGTTCTTATATTTTACATAAATGTAATTATAAAGAAGAAGTGGATGCAACTTTTCTACCTTGACAATATGATTTTGATACATTTTCCTCTAGTTCTATGTTACTATATGTAATTATAATTCATAATTCATTTTAACTGCTTTATGAAATTCCATCAATGAATACACCATCATTTATATCTGTTGGTCATTTAAGTTGTTTTCCAGATTTTATTATCACAAAGAAAATTCTTCCATGGACAGCTATGCATTCATGTGTATCCTTATATAAACATGGGGCAGTTTCTCTTGATTACATCCATGACTGGAATTACTTGAACATAGGGTATGCATAAGTTCAGCTTTAATAGATACTGACAAATAGTTTTTCCAAAGTAGTTGTACCAATTTATACTACCACCAAGAGTTAATGAGTTTCAATTGATTCATATCTTTATCAATACATAGTTTTGTCAGTCTTTTATCATTTTAGTTATTCTGAAAGGGGTATAATAGGATCTCATTGTGCTTTTAGTTTGAAGTTCACTGATGACTAGTAAGATGGAGCACATTTCATAGGTTTGTCATCTGACATGCTTTTTATAGCAGATATTGACATGGACAAGAAAGGGATGACAGGCCTGACCAGGCGGTGGCACAGTGGATAGAGCGTCAGACTGGGACACAGAGGACCCAAGTTAGAAACTCCGAGGTTGCCGGCTCATCTGGTTTGAGCAAGGCTCACCAGCTTGAGTGTAGGGTCGCTGGCTTAAGCATGGTATCATAGACATGACCCCATGGTCACTGGCTTGAGCCCAAGGCACTGGCTTGAGCATGGGGTCACTCACTCTGCTATACCCCCCCATCAAGGTACATATGAGAAAGCAATCAATAAACAACTAAGGTGCCGCAACAAAGAATTGTTGCTTCTCATTTCTCTCCCTTCCTGTCTGTCTGTCCTTATCATTCCTTATCTCTGTCTCTCTCTCTCTCTGTCTCTGTCACACACACACACACACACACACACACACACACACACATACACAAAAGAGAGAGAAAGGGATGACAGGAAGAACATGGGGTGGGAGTAAGACTGTAAAAAACAATATGAATGGAACCACTTCAAGATGGAGCTGGAGCTGCCAAGCCAGAGGAACTGCCTTATATGTCTTATGTCTCAAACCTTTGGTATATTAAAACAGAGAAAAATTACCTTTGGAGTAGGCCTAAAACAATACTGTGTCCTAATAAGCTGTTTGCAAAGATACCAAGAAAAGAGATATTATTATGGCCAGACTGAAAATTAACAACATTGTTTAGAATTAATGTCACTATGTTAGTTTACCTGCACCACTTGAAATGTCTTCCTTCTATTGATGCAATTATTCCTCTTCCCTTTATCATAAATATCCATTGCCTTTGTCTCCAATCTGAATACCATTTGAGCTTCTGCCTGAATCAGTGCTTCCTGAATAGCTTTTTTTTTTTTCATCTCAAATGCTTGTTGCCTCTCATTTTGGCCTTTTACTTTTACATTAACATGACTAAGGAACTGGAATAGAAAGAAAACACTACAGAAAGGAAAGCATAAGGGCATTAAATCAAACCCTGTGAGCACACCAGTTTTTATGCAGACTAGCCAAGTATACATAGATTCGGGAGTCCCTTGAGTGCAGCAGCTACAGGTACTGTAAAAGTGTATGTGAAAGTGTATGTAAAACATGTTTGAAGTCCAACCATAAAGAACTCCTGGCCCTGGCTAGTTGGCTCAATGAATAGAGTGTCAGCCCATGTGGTCATCCCAGATTCAATCCCCGGTCAGGGAACACATGAGAAGTGGTCATCTGCTTCTCGCCCCCTCCCCCTTCTCGTTGTCTTCCTCTTTTGCAGCCAGTGGCTCAGTTGGTCCAAGCATCAGCCCTGGACACTGAGGATGCTAAGTTGGTCATTTGTTCCGAGTGTCAGTGGTCTCAGGTGCTAAGGATAGCTCAGCTGATTTGAGCATTAGCCCCAGAAGGGGGTTGCCAAGTAGATCCTAGTCATGGTGCATGCGGGAGTCTGTCTCACTATCTCCCTTCCTTTCATCTAAACCCCCCCCCCAAAAAAAAACCCTCCTGGCAGCTGCTTTTGTCCAAGCTCTCCTTTACACATCAGCAGCAGCTCCAATTGCTTGCTGGCATCTCTCATCAGGTTAGGTTCCCAACTGGCTCTTAATCCTCCGTCTTAAAAATGACAGCACTGGCTTTGCAGATGCCAGCTAGAAGTCCATATGATGCTAATGTTAAAGAGCATGGAATGGTCAATATTCTTTTTCCCCTGGCTTTGCTGAAGTATGATTGACAAAATACAATTATATGTATATAAGGTGTACAACATGATGCTATGCACACACACATACACATTGTAAAATGATGTCTACAATCAAGGTAATTAACATATTTATCACCACATATAGTCACATTTGTTCCTTTTTGGTAAATGTTCTTTTCGCATAGCATCAATCAAACAACTTTCTACAGTAGTCAGCCTGCAGAGCAACATGGTTTAGAGTAGTACTTCTCAAACTTTCATATGCATGTGAATCCTTTGGGGACCTTATTAAAATGCAGATTATGATTCCAGAGATGTGAGATTAACGCTGAGATTCTGCATTTCTTACAAGCTCTTGGATGATGCTGATCTGAAGACATGAACTATGGTGTCAGACAGACTTGAGTTTATAGCCTTTCTTAGTTCTGAAATCTCTGAGAAACACTTACATTCCCTGAGCCTTAGTTTCCTCAACTATAAAAAGATCAAAACAAAAGAAACAATAAAATTTCTTACTTCATAAGGTTGTTGCAAAGGCTAAGTAAAATAATGCCTGTAAAACATGTTTAGCAGAGTGCATGGAAAAATAAAAAAAATTAATAAGTGGTAGCTACTGTTAGCATCCCCCAAACTGGCACAACTATCATACTCTTAAGACTGAAAGTGAAGTTCAGAACGGTTATCTGGAAACATTGCAAAAGTCTAGATTAATTAGAAAGAGACAGATGGGATCATATGTAGTCATATTTTATGTTAGACTTATTTTTTTGTACTTTAAATCTTTGAAAATTGAGACATCATCAGTATTAGCCAGGGTCCCAGCAGGAAACAGATGGCACACTCAAGTTAGAATAATTAGTGAAAGTTTAACAAAAGGACTATCTACAAAGTTATGAGCAGGGTGTGGGAAAACCAAGAGGGATAGAGGGTGAAGTAACTTGGGGCTTTTACCACCCCTATGCCCGAAAGGATGAGGAGAAGGAACAGATACCAGAAAAAGAAAAATGTGGTATAGAAAGTGTCTACTTGAGAGGAGCTATGACCTTTAGTTAAGGGACAGCAGCCAGCCTGAGGTGATCATGCAAGGACAAAGCCAGAAATAAACACCATGGCCTCAGTTTCTTCCCTCTATTTGAAGTCTGGTCAGGAATCTTCACCGCCCAAACCCTATCAGAAACCTAGAAGGGAAGGGAACTCACTGATGTCATCGTATAGGTTAGCTTCCAAGGGCACAGAACAGGTTATAAAAGAGAATGGATTTGCAGAGGTAAGCAGAAAATATATGGTATACCATCTATGATACATACAGCCAACCAAAATACTATCCATACCAGAGCACTGTATTTCTCTGACCAAGCCAAGAGAGAACAGACTGCTTTTTTGGACAAAGCTAAACTCAACTAGTTTATCACTAAATGAGGATCAGTAACTTCTAAATTTTCTCCTTTTTGGATGTCCTATAATCATCTAAATCTCAACACACATAATAATGAATTCATCTTCCTCTAACACCACAATTCAATTCTTCAATTTCCCTCAACTGTAACCTTTAATGTGGCAATTTTTCAGCCTGAAATGTTCTCCAATTTTCTTTCTTACTGATCCTTGGAATCTCAGAAAAAGAGAACTATGGGGCTGAAAAAGTATTTGAAGAAATAATGGCGGAAATCCCAAAGCTTAAAAAAATTGTTGATATTAGTAGACTTTGATAAATTTTTTATTTATAATGCAATAATAAATAGAGCAACCACTAAAAAATCTATACTAAAATGTACTGAAGCCAAAATAGAATTTTTTGAGAGAGAGAGAGATAGAGAGAGGAAGGTAGGGAGAAGAGAAGCATCAATTCATATTTGTGGTACTTAAGTTGTTCATTGATTGCTTCTCATACGTGCCTTAACCAGCTAGCTCCAGCTGAGCCAGTGACAGCTTGTGCTCAAGCCAAAGAGCTTGGGCTTCAAACCAGTGATCTTTGGGTTCAAACCAGTGACCATGGGATCATGAATATGATCCCACGCTCAAGCCAGCGACCCTGTGCTCAAGCTGGTGAGCCTGCACTCAAGCTGAATGAGCATGCTCAGGCTGTTTACCTCAGGGTTTCAAACTTGGGACCTCAGGGTCCCAGGTCGATGCTCTATCTACTTTACCACCATCAGTCATATGTTCCATACAAATAAAGACCAAAATATAGAATTCTTGTGTGTGTGTGCATGCAAGCGCATGCGAGAGAGGCAGACAGGAAGGGAGTGAGAGGGTGAGAAGCACCAACTTCATAGTTGCTCTTTGTTTAGTTGTACATTGAGCTTCCTGTACATGCCTTGACTGGGACGGTGCCAGTGTACCCTTGCTCAAGCCAGTGGCCTTGGCCTTTTCATGCCAGTGACCTTTGGACTCAAGCTGATGAGCTTTGGGATTGTGTGGACGATCCCCCACCCAAGCCAGTGACTCTGTGCTGAGAAGCCTGTGCTCAGAGCCAGCAACCTCAGGGTTTTAAACCATTGACCTCAGTGTTCCCAGTTGACACTTTATCCACTGTGCCACCACTGGCAAGGTATTAATGTAAAGAATTTTCTAAAAGAAAAAATAAAAGGGATGGAGGTTAAACCTGTAGATGAAAAAAGATGATAAAACATCAAATTTTAAAAATTATCAATACTGTATTTCTTTGTTCAGAATTTGTTTCTTCTTGATTCATTCTTGGAAGATTGTACTTGGAATTTATCCATTTCTTCCAGGATGTCCAATTTATTGGCATATAGTTTTTCTTAGCATTTTAAAAATAATCCTTCATATTTCTGTGGTGCCAGTTGTCAGTTCTTTTTCACTTGTGATTTTATTTATTTGGACTCTGTTGGTCAAATAAGTTTGTAAATATGATATATATGTTTGCTCGCTTGTGATTTATATTGAGTGTGGGGGACAGGCTATAAGCCGGCAGGGTCGTTGTAGCCTAAGGTTCAGTTTTAAGACTAAGCTTTTCCCCAAACCCTTGACTGATTGTATGATCTCGGTGGTGCACTCTCATGAGGAATCCATTATGCCTCAGATAAGTGACTTTGTATCAGAGACTTCCTTATTTGTATATTGGATTAAGGGTTTTTGGTTTTCTACACTATAAAGTGGGACAGACCAGGAGCTTGCTCACACAGTTCCTGCTATCACGATTGCAGGGGCTTCCCTGATCCCTTGCCCTTCATGGGAAAGGCTGGTTTTCTGCTTTTCCCTTGTCTTCTTTTGTGGTTTGCCTGTCTTAGTGAGACACCAATAAACAGGATGGCCCACCATACTCCAACTCCGCCATTTCTTTACCATCTGCCCAAATCCAATGGGAACCTGCATGTGAATGGCCACGAAGGTGGCTCCTGGCCTTACAACTGGCGTAGTTTGAGGCAGGATTCAGAGATTGGTATAGGGCCGTGTAAAGCCAGGAGTCACGGCCAGGGCCACCATCACAGCAGCCCGGCCCATGCAGGTTCGCATTGGATTCGGACAGTCGGTAAAGAAACCATGGAGCCAAAAACTGGTGGGCCATAGTCTTTAATCTAGCTTGCACCTGGCGGGCAAGTAAAAATACACACTGGGCTCCAAAACCCAGTCACATTCAGTGCTCACAAAGCTACTGATTTATCCGAGTTTCCTAGAATCAAAGGTTTCTAGCTCACCAGCCTTATTCTCCTCAGTTCCCCATCTCCTTCCTTATCCCAGATACAAACTCTGTACAAACTGGCATCTCACTCAGCACTCCGCCATCTTGGCTGCTTTTCCTGGCCTTCTCCACGTGGCCTCCTCCCGCTGCTGGCTCTATTCTCTCTGCTCTCTCATGCTAACCTCAGGAACCAAGAGCCCAAGCTCCCACTTCGTCCCCATTTTATAGTGTAGCAATCCAAACTCTTAATCCAATATACATAACAGGGAAGTCTCTAATACAAAGTCACTTCTCTGAGGCATGATTGGATTGTACCGCCCTACAGCAAAAAGGGTAGGAAAGGCTTGATCCCAAAACCAAGCCCCAGGCTACAACAATTCTCAACACACATTAATATCACCTGGGCAATGGCCTCTTTAACAAAGTGAGCATAATACATTTTATCTGCCCAACAGGCCGCCACCCTTGTTGGATAGGTGTTGGGCAGATAAAATATATTATGCTCACTTTGTTAAAGATGGCACTGCCCACATGGAGGCTCGTCATCCAGGTGATATTAATGTGTGTTGGGGATGGCTGTGGGCAGGCAGAATCCTTGTAGCCTGGGGCTTGGTTTTAGGACTAAGCCTTTCCCACCCTTTTTGATGTGGGGTAGTACAATCCCATCATGCCCCAGATAAGTGACTTTGTATTAGACACTTCCCTATTTTGTATATTGGATTAAAGGTTTTGATTTCTACACTATAAAATGGGGGCAGAACAGGAGTTTGCTCTCTTAGTTCCTGAGATTGGCATTAGAGAGGAGAGAGCAGAGAAAGGCCACGTGGAGGAGGCCAGGAGAAGCAGCCAAGATGGTGGAGAGTTGAGAGAGAAGCCAGTTCATGCAGAGTTTGTGCAGGGAGAAGGAAGGAGATGGGGAACTGTAAGGCCAGAAGTCAAGGCCAGGGCCACCATCAGAGCAGCCCAGCCCATGCAGGTTCGCATTGGATTCAGACAGTCGGTAAAGAAACAGCGGAGCCAAAAGCTGGTGGGCCATAGTCTTTAATCCTAGTTTGCACCCGGCGGGCAAGTAAAAATACACACTGGGCTCCAAAACCCAATCACACTCAGTGCTCACAAAGCCACTGATTTATCCGAGTTTCCTAGAATCAAAGGTTTCTAGCTCACCAGAATTATTCTCCTCAGTTCCCCATCTCCTTCCTTCTCCAGCATCAAACTGCACAAACTGGCATCTCACTCAGCACTCCGCCATCTTGGCTGCTTTTCCTGGCCTCCTCCACGTGGCCTCCTCCTGCTGCTGGCTCTACTCTCTCTGCTCTCTCATGCTAATCTCAGGAACCAAAAAGTCAAGTCCCGTTCTGCCCCCATTTTATAGTGTAGCTTCACAACCTTTAATCCAATATACAAAACAGGGTAGTCTCTAATAAAAAGTCACTTCTCTGAGGCATGATTGGATTGTACCGCCCTACAGCAAAAAGGGTGGGAAAGGCTTAATCCCAAAACCAAGCCCCAGGTTACAACGATCTCCAACACACATTAATATCACCTGGGCGATGGCCTCTTTAACAAAGTGAGCATAATACATTTTATCTGCCCAACAATCCACCCCTATGCTCACTTTACTACCCACAATTTACATCACCAGCATTCCTGTGCAAGGAAATTAGAACATTACACAGATTACAACAGCAAAAATCATACAGTTTCAACAATTTCAAAGGTACATTCCACCAGTCTCTGAGCACTTAGCCCAAAGCGCAAAATGTCCTCGGTCTTCTTTCTAGCCATGGGAAAAGCTTCCCAGGGCAGGGGAGTGCTTCCAGCAAAGCCACCCCTCACCCCCATCAGGGTATTTCACATTGTCCAAAATCCGTAATCCGTAAGTCCATCCAACAATGCCAATGCCCACTCCAGTCGTAGTCCAGGAAATCAGTCCGTGCACATGGGGCGTCAGCCACCCCCCTCATCCCTGCCATCCTGGCAGGTCTTACACTGTCCCAAAGAGGGCCACATGGCAATGGCAGCAGCATTTCCATCTCTGCTCCGGAAAGCATGTCCAGCCCTATGTCCCAAAATCGCAGACCTACCAGAGCCATAGTAGGTGATCCTTCCAGCTGGGCTCTCAATTTATGGAGACTGCGGATTGCAACTCCAGCTCGATTCTCCTCATCTTCCAAAGAGGAACTGAAAACACCAGCTCCGGCTGCCGGGCTCGAGCCTCCGTCCGCTGCCGCCTTCTGCTCTGCAGACCTTGCAGCTCCGGACTTGGCTTCAGCCTCAGTCTCAGCCTCAGCCCTGGCCTCCTGCCGCTGCTGGCTCTCCACAGCATCCAGGGCAATCTGCAACTCACGAACCTGTGATTCCTCCTCCAGTAGCTGCTCCATTTCCAGGCAAATCTCGCAAACCTGGTCGGCTTCCTCCTCCAGCTCCAGGGTCAGCATCGGTTTCTCCTGCATTTGCTCCAGCTCCTTCTGCTGCTCGGTTTGCAGGTCCCGGGCGGCCTCTTCCACAGAGCTCTCGGATTCCTCATGCATGGCTGTAAAAGTCAGCCAGCCTACAATCCCCAAAAGGACAGCTATGGGGAACCCTAACACTAGCCAGTCCTCTACTCCACTACTCAAAAGCTCCTTGCCGATCTGTATCGAATCCTGCCACAGACTACGCCAAATGTAAGGCCAGAAGTCAAGGCCAGGGCCACCATCAGAGCAGCCCAGCCCATGCAGGTTCGCATTGGATTTGGACAGTCGGTAAAGAAACAGCGGAGCCAAAAGCTGGTGGGCCATAGTCTTTAATCCTAGTTTGCACCCGGCGGGCAAGTAAAAATACACACTGGGCTCCAAAACCCAATCACACTCAGTGCTCACAAAGCCACTGATTTATCCGAGTTTCCTAGAATCAAAGGTTTCTAGCTCACCAGAATTATTCTCCTCAGTTCCCCATCTCCTTCCTTCTCCAGCATCAAACTGCACAAACTGGCATCTCACTCAGCACTCCGCCATCTTGGCTGCTTTTCCTGGCCTCCTCCACGTGGCCTCCTCCTGCTGCTGGCTCTACTCTCTCTGCTCTCTCATGCTAATCTCAGGAACCAAAAAGTCAAGTCCCGTTCTGCCCCCATTTTATAGTGTAGCTTCACAACCTTTAATCCAATATACAAAACAGGGTAGTCTCTAATAAAAAGTCACTTCTCTGAGGCATGATTGGATTGTACCGCCCTACAGCAAAAAGGGTGGGAAAGGCTTAATCCCAAAACCAAGCCCCAGGTTACAACGATCTCCAACACACATTAATATCACCTGGGCGATGGCCTCTTTAACAAAGTGAGCATAATACATTTTATCTGCCCAACAGGAACAGAGGTGAATAAGTCTGGTGAGCTAGAAACCTTTGATTCTAGGAAACTCGGATAAGTCAGTAGCTTTGTGAGCACTGAATGTGAGGGGGTTTTGGAGCCTAGTGTGTGTTTTCACTTGCCCGCCGGGTGCAATCTAGGATTAAAGATGATGGCTGTAAAGCCAAGCCAGGGGCAGCCTGGCCCATGCAGGTTCGCACTGGATTCAGTCAGTCGGTAAAGAAACAACGGAGCCAAGAACTGGTGAGCCATTACCTTTAATCCTAGCTTGCACCCAGTGGGCAAGCAAAAACACACACTGGGCTCCAAAACCCACTCACATTCAGTGCTCACAAAGCTACTGACTTATCCGAGTTTCCTAGAATCAAAGGTTTCTAGCTCACTAGACTTATTCACCTCTGTTCCCCCATCTCCTTCCTTCTACCTGCACAAACTGGCTTCTCTCTCAGCACTCCGCCATCTTGGCTGCTTCTCCTGGCCTCCTCCACGTGGCCTTTCTCTGCTCTCTCTCTCCTCTAATGATAATCTCAGGAACCAAGAGCAAGCTCCCGTTCTGCCCCCATTTTATAGTGTTGTAAGGCCAGGAAGCATGGCCAGGGTCACCATCACAGCAGCCTTCTGGCCTATGCAGGTTTGCATTGGATTCGGACAGTCGGTGAAGAAACAATGGAGCCAAAAACTGATCGGCCATTTTCTTTAATTCTTGCTTGCACCCGGCGGGCAAGTAAAAACACACACTGGGCTCCAAAACCCACTCACATTCAGTGCTCACAAAGCCACTGACTTATCCGAGTTTCCTAGAATCAAAGGTTTCTAGCTCACCAGACTTATTCACTTCTGTTCCCCATCTCCTTCCTTCTCCAGTGTCCAACTGCACAAACTGGCCTCTCACTCAACACTCCGCCATCTTGGCTGCTTCACGTGGCCTCCTTTTGCTTTCTGCTCTGCTCTCTCCTCTAATGATAATCTCAAGAACCACGAGAGCAAGCTCCCGTTCTGCCCCTATTTTATAGTGTAGAAATCCAAACCTTTAATCCAATATACAAAATAGGGAAGTCTCTAATACAAAGTCACTTCTCTGAGGCATGATTGGATTGTACCACCCCACATCAGAAAGGGTGGGAAAGGCTTAATCCCAAAACCAAGCCCCAGGCTATGAGGATTCTGCCTGCCCACAGCCCGCCCCCAACACACATTAATATCACCTGGGCGACAGCTTTCACGTGGGCAGCGCCATCTTTAACAAAGTGAACATAATATATTTTATCTGCCCAACTATGGTCCACCAGTATTTGGCTCCTTTGTTTCTTTACCGACTGTCCAAATCCAATGCGAACCTGCATGGGCTGGGCTGCCCTGATGGTGGCCCTGGCTACTGGCTTTACAGTGGGGTAGAGGACTGGTTGCTGCTCTGGCTCCCCATGGCTGTCCTTTTAGGGACCATGGGCTATGTTTTTTACTCAAGAGGAAACCAGGAGTTCTGTGCGAGAAGCTGCCCGAGGTCAAAAGCTTCAGTATGAATTGCAAATAGAACGGCAGAAAAGGCAGGAATTGGAGCGAGCACTGGAGAAGGAATTACGGGTTTGCCAGTTGCAGTTTACCCTGGAAGCTGAACGTTTGCACCGGCAGTTGTTGGAGAAACAACTGCGGATTCAAGAGCTCGAGTCTCAGCTTCTGGCCAAAAGCCAGCAGCCACAGGAGCCTAAACAGTCACCAAAGGAGCAGCAGCATCCGTGCCAGTGGATCAGCTTTGAGTCAGCAGGAGCAGGCGCTCGCAACTCTTCTTCTGAGGATGAGAAGGCTCAGGCTGAAGCTTCCATAAGCACACTGAGAGCCCGACCAGTGGTTGCTAAGAAGGTAAAAACCCAGCAACAAAGAGTCCCTCAGGGGCAGCCACAGCCTCCTGCCCAGGTAATGGAACACTCTGTGGTCCGGCCCTATACCCAGGCAGAGCTGATGGAGTTGGGGGGCACAATTTAGACAGAAACCCACTGAATCCCTGGCAGCCTGGTTACTACGATTATGGGACATAGGGGTGGCTGGCATCATGCTCTCCGGAACAGAGATGGAGAAATTGGCCGCCATTACCACACACTCCTCCTTGAGGCAGCGTCTTCAGAACTGCCATGGCAATCCAGGAGACCATACCCTATTAGAATGGGTGATGGCTGCCATTCGTATGGTCTGGCAGAATGCTGGAGAATTGCCGGGGGCAATGAGTTGGTGGCAGTGCTACAGTGAGTTAGTAAAGGTCCTTTGGGAACTAGGTATGAAGAATGCTGTTTTCAACCCTGGGTCCCGTGGGCCAGATGAGGAAGTGTTTACGGCAAAAATGAGGGAATTTGTCCTTGCTAGCTCCCCGTCAACCCTTTGTGGCTATCTTGGGCCCCTATGTGGGGAAGCCCATCAATGCAGTTACACAGATGGTAGCAGATTTGGGAGAGCTGGAGGCCGTTCGGGATCATAAAGCAGTGAGGGCTGCTACATATGTTGCCCCCCCCCCCAACTAACAAGGGAAATGGGCCTGTAAAGGTTACTCGAACACAGATGTGGGTAGATTTGATTGCAGCTGGAGCAGATAAGGGGAAATTGGATGGCCAGTCTAATAAAATTCTTTTGGAGCTTTGGCGGCAGCTTAAAACCAGAACAGAAGTTCCAGCCACTGAGACAAAAGGCCCCAGCAGCTACCAATAAAACATTTGGTGCGTGCGCAGCTCGGTTACAAGATTATATGATAGAGATGGCCGAGGGAGAGGAGAACTCCCAAGACCCATTGTACCAGTTTGAATAGGAAAAGGGCTGAGGGACCCGTCTAACAGGGATGGGCGGGGACCGGAGGCCACACGTGGAACTGGCTATCCATTGGTCCCCTTCCAATGTACAACAGGTGTTGGCCTTGGTGGATACAGGTGCAGAATGTTCCCTCCTCTATGGGAACCCAGAGTGGTTTGCTGGGACCCCAGTGGCCATTGACGGTTATGGGGACCAAACTGTTCAAGTGAAGCCAATAACTATTCCATTGGGGATAGGGAGACTGCCTCCTAAGCCATATAAGGTGTATGTATCTCCTATTCCTGAATATATTTTGGGGGTAGATGTCTTGCAAGGACTGTGGTTGGAAACTACACCCGGGGAGTTCTGGCTGTGGATTAGGGTTGTGAAGGCCGTATTGCGGGGACACGCATCACATTTTGCAATTACCCATCCCTTGGCGTGTGACTAACACCAAGCAGTACTGCCTGCCAGGTGGTTATGAAGAAGTCACAGGGACAATCCTCAAACTAGAAAAGGTGGGGATCATCCAGCCAGCACACAGTCCTTACAACTCCCCAGTATGGCCTGTGCATAAATCAGACGGAACCTGGAGAATGACAGTAGATTACAGAGAACTTGATAAAGTTGTTACTTCTTTGCACGCTGCTGTACCCTCAATAGCTAACATGATGGATTGGCTAAGCCATGAGTTGGGGACATACTACTTTGTAGCAGACTTGGCCAATGCTTTTTTCTCTATTGATATAGCTGCAGAGAGTCGAGGCCAATTTGCCTTCAGTTGGGAAGGGAGACAATAGACCTTTACAGTGTTACCCCAAGGCTATTTGCATAGCCCCACCTTGTGCCATGGGCTGGTGGCTACTGACCAGCTAAATGGAAACAGCCAGAGGCAGTTCGCATGTACCATTATATTGATGATATTATGCTAACTAGTGATTCTTTTCCAGAATTGGAGCAAGCAGTCCCTACCCTGCTATCCCATTTGAAAGCATGTGGCTGGGCAGTCAACGAGAACAAATTACAAGGAACTGAGTTATCTGTTAAATTCTTGGGAGTTGTCTGGTCGGGTAAGACAAAAGTTATCCCTGACGCAGTTATAGATAAGATTCAAGCCTACCCCGTACCCACTATGGGGTAAAACAGTTACAGGAATTCTTAGGTTTGTTGGGGTATTGGCGAGCATTTATACCCCATTTGGCTCAGTTACTACGCCCCTTGTACAACCTTATTCGAAAGGGGGTTCATTGGGATTGGACTGAGCAGGCGCAAGGTTCATTTGCAGCTGCTAAGAGAGCTGTCAAGGTGGCACAGGCCTTGAATGTGTTTGATCCTGCCAGGCCCTGTGAGCTGGATGTTCATGTAACCTCGGAGAGGTTTGGATGAGGCTTGTGGCAGCGGACAGAGCGCTTAGGGCAACCTATTGGATTTTGGTCCCAATTGTGGAAAGGTGCTGAAGTTCATTACTCATTAGTGGAGAAGCAGCTGGCAGCTGTGTATGCTGCCCTCCTGGCAACTGAGAGTATTACAACCACAACACCAGTTACAGTCAAGACAACATACCCTATTGCTGGATGGGTGAGAGATTGGGCAACTAAACCACGCAGTGGTATGGCCCAAATGTCCACCCTGGCCAAGTGGGGTGCCTACCTGCAGCAACGCTGTGCTCTTAGCACCAGCCCATTGAGGGCAGAACTGCAGGAAGTCTTGGGTCCAGTCACCTATGCGACCTTAGAGTCAGGTGCAACTGGGGCTCAGGAGGCAGAACCTGAAGTCAGTCCCTACCAGGAGGGGCGGGTGCCCATCCCCGAGGATGCCTGGTATACTGATGGTTCCAGCAGGGGCCAACCTGCCAAATGGACAACTATCGCCTTCCATCCAGCCACTGAGACTATTTGGATGGACACGGGTACAGGCCAAAGCAGCCAATGGGCAGAATTAAGAGCTGTTTGGCTAGTTGCCCATAATGAACCTTCACCCCTAGTGATCTGAACTGACAGTTGGGCTGTCTATCATGGACTGACCCTTTGGATTGCTACTTGGCACATTAACCAGTGGATGGTAATGCACCGTCCATTATGGGGTCGGGCCATGTGGCAGGACTTATGGGAAATAGGACACCAGAAGCAGGTGACAGTATATCATGTCAAGGGCATGCCCCTGTAGCCCATCCTGGGAATGATGAGGCAGATACATTGGCAAGGGTGCGATGGTTGGAGACTGCATCTGCAGGTGATGTGGCACAGTGGCTCCACCGGTGCCTGCCCATGTGGGACAGAAAACTATGTGGGATATGGTTAAACATGGAACTTGTCTGTGTCCTATGCAGAGGTACTTGCAGCCTGTGAGTAATGTGCAGTATGTTCTAAGGAGCACCCTCGGAGACCACTGGTGTCGCCTGGACAGATCCAGAGGGGTCATATTCCACTGACACGATGGCAGATAGACATCATTGGACCCTTACCAAAGTCAGAAGGGTACCAGTATGCAGTCACTTGTGTAGATACTGCCACCGGGCTGCTTGCTGCTTACCCCGCCCATAACCCTGACCAGAGGGCAGTCATACAGGCTCTGGACCGCCTGAGTGCTGCATATGGGCGACCGCTGGTCCTTGAAAGTGACAATGGTACCCACTTCACTGGTTCAACGGTGAGGCAATGGGCTCAAAAGCTGGGGGTGGACTGGAAGTACCATGTTCCCTACCACCCCCAGGCTGCTGGTATCATTGAGCGTTATAATGGACTCTTAAAGCAGGGACTGCGACAGGAGGTGGGCACCGGCTCCCTTATTGGATGGACACGCCGCTTATGGACAGTACTCCGGATTTTGAATGAGAGACCTCGATGGGGGAGCCAGCTCCAGTAGAGGCCCTCCTGCATCGGGCATCTGCCCCCATTCAGTTGCAGATACGCATCAAGGACATTTTACTCAAGCCAGGTTTCGGACAGCAGGGCAATGTGCTCTTGCCTGCTCCAACAGCCCTTCTTAAAGGACAATGGCTTCAATGGACTTGGCCCTGGACTGTACAGGCCCCCCATCTGAGATGGGTGGTCTTGTTGGCACCATGGGGAAAGGGGCTAGAGGTGGACCTCCAGTTAACTCCTTGGGCAACCAGCATCTGGCCACCTAAAGTAGAAGTGTATTATCCCTTGAGTGCTCAAGAGGACAGCATTATGAAGGGCACCTTTGTAATTTCTTTATGGCCAATAATGAGTTCTCCTATGTTACTACACATAGAACCAGCAATACTCAAGCTCACTCCATGCTCCCTGGAGCTTTAGCACAAGGGAATGCCCTTTTTTTTTTGTTTTGGTTGTATTATTTCTTTTATTTATTTATTTTTTGTATTTTTCTGAGGATGGAAATGGGGAGGCAGTCAGACAGACTCCCGCATGTGCCTGACCGGGATCCACCTGGCATGCCTACCAGGGGGGAATGCTCTGCCCATCTGGGGTGTTGCTCTGTTACAACCAGAGCCATTCTAGCGACTGGGGCGGAGGCTATGGGGCCATCCTTAGTGCCCGGGGTGGCTTTGCTCCGGTGGAGCCTTGGCTGTGGGAGGGGAAGTGAGAGACGGAGAGGAGGGAGAGGGGGAGGGGTGGAGAAGTAGATGGGTGCTTCTCCTGTGTGCTCTGGCCAGGAATCGAACCTGGGAATCCTGCACACCAGGCCAATGACTCCTACGTGTCTACCATATCATACTTTTTACTTAAAAAAAAAAATTACATTTCTTTTGAAGGCTGATGAACAGGAGACACCAAATCTTTTTCCCCTGCAAACTACTACCTTCTTTATTAGATCCAGCTAATAACACTGTTTGGTCTTTTTCCAAATAGCTCCAGATATATGGAAAAGATTTATATAGGCAGATGGGGATCCACAAACCCCTCAGCGAGATCTTCTGAGCATGGCTTTTAAGATACCTAGAGGCAGAAAAAGCCCAATAGAGATCAGGGGAACTACCAGCTTTTAGGATACACCCTTAAAGGCTCCAACGCCCCAAAGGGGTCTCATAGGATGCCATCTGGGTCCTGCTTCAATAGTGGAAAGGAAGGTCATTGAGCTAAAGCCTGCCAGGCTTACATGCCTCTGCTGTGAGGAAACAGGGACACTGGAAGGTAGGCTTCCCCCTTGCTCCTCTAAGGGAAGGTTCAGTCTCTTCCAGCCCTGCTCCAGCCACCTATGACCTAACCTTGCCCAGAAAGCTGGGTTTTGCCACTGAAGGCTGAAGGTGCCCAGGGCCATCGGCCCCATCTATGACACTGTGGACGAGCCTAGGGTATATCTTCCAAGAAGCAGGTAAACTGATCTCATTTGCACAAGGGCTACTTAACTATGTTTTGCCTGAATAGTCAGGTTTTTTATTCTTCCCTCAAAGATCTCTGCTGTGGGTGTTGATAGTCCTATTTTTCTGCTGCTTTGCTTAATATATATTGTTTCCTTTATCCCTCCTACCTCAATGTCCCACTCATTTTTCAGGCTGGGACCTACTCCTAATTTAGAGCTCTCTTTCCCCCTTTTGCCAACTTGTATTATGAATTTACCTTTGCCACCCAGCTTAGTGTATCCCAAGGTTCTCTTTACCATGCCACAGTTGCAGAGATCCAGGGAAAAGCAACCTGGTCTCAACTCCCCAGGCAGAGGAGAATAGAAGCTCCATATCCACGCATGCTGCAAATGGCTTTTCCAGTCTACCTGAATCATTACCAGCTAGAAGCAGCGGTCATTGGGACTTGGACATGAGCTGTGTTGGGCAGATAAAATATATTATGCTCACTTTGTTAAAGACGGTGCTGCCCATGAAGAGGCCGTCGCCCAGGTGATATTAATGTGTGTTGAGAATCCTTGTAGCCTGGGGCTTGGTTTTGGGATTAAGCCTTTCCTACCCTTTTTTGATGTGGGGTGGTACAATCCAATCATGCCTCAGAGAAGTGACTTTGTATTAGAGACATCCCTATTTTGTATATTGGATTAGAGGTTGTGAAGCTACACTCTAAAATAGGGGTAGAACGGGAGCTTGCCCTCTTGGTTCCTGGGATGATCAGCATGAGAGAGCATTAGAGAGCAGAGCAGAGAGAGGCCATGTGACCAGGAGAAGCAGCCAAGATGGCGGAGTACTGAGTGAGATGCCAGTTTGTGTAGAGTTTGTATCTGGGGTAAGGAAGGAGATGGGGAACTGAGGAGAATAAGGCTGGTGAGCTAGAAACTTTTGATTCTAGGAAACTCGGATAAGTCAGTGGCTTTGTGAGCACTGAATGTGATTGGGTTTTGGAGCCCAGTGTGTGTTTTTACTTGCCCACCGGGTGCAAGCTAGAATTAAAGATGACAGCCCATCAGTTTTTGGCTCCGTTGTTTCTTTACCGACTGTCCGAATCCAATGCGAACCTGCATGGGCCAGGCTGCTGTGATGGTGGCCCTGGCTGCTGGCTTTACAAGCTGCAAAATATAGAATGGTGACAACAATTCCAGTGCCATGCGGACTTTTCCTGTGTGGACTTTTCCTGGACTCCTGCTCCCTGTGACAGCTCCTAACAGACTGAACTGTGGTTGGGTTGCATTTTTCAGGGATTTGGCATGGTGATGGGGCCAATTTGGACTTGGTGAACAGGTTAAGGACACTACTCTTTTATGGATTCTTGCTGAATTGGCCAAGAGTTTGCTTAAAGGCTTTTAATCACTGTAAAAGAAATAGAAGACTGGATAAAGAAGATGGGGCACATATATACCATGGCATACTATTCAGCTAGAAGAAACGATGACATCGGATCACTTACAGCAGAATGGTGGAACCTTGATAACATTATGCGGAGTGAAATAAGCGAATCAGAAAAAAACAAGAACTGCAGGAGTCCATACATTGGTGGGACATAAAAGCGAGACTAAGAGGCATGGACAGGAATGTGGTGGTTACGGGGGGTGGGGAGAGGGAAGGGGGGAGAGGGGGAAGGGGAGGAGGAGGGGTACAAAGAAAACTGGATAGAGGGTGACAGAGGACGATCTCTCTTTGGGTGATGGGTATGCAACAGAACTAAATGACAAGATAAGCTGGAAATGTTTTCTTTGAATATATGTACCCTGATTTATTGATGTCACCCCATTAAAATAAAAATTTATTTATAAAAAAAAAAAAAAAGAACCAGCAGATGCTGGTGTATTGGCCAATAAGGTTTGGTATGCCCGCTCAGGGTGGCCTCTGGTGCCAGCTATGGTGCTGTCTGCAGACAAAACTCTGGCCTGTATTCTGCCAAAGGGAAAAGATTTGCCTCTCTTGGTGCCGCTGACAGCTCTTTCATTTTGCCCATAGCTTTTGATTTGTTAATCCTATTGCTGTAGTTGGTACTGTTTCTGTTTATGCAATGTATCCCACTCCTTGCACAGTGACCATCATGGAAGATACCTGTGGTTTAGATTGTGAAGCAAGCAAAAGGGGTGGAATGTTAGTCAAATAAGTTTGTAAATATGATATATATGTTTGCTTGCTTGTGATTTACATTGGGTGTGGGGGACAGGCTATAAGCAGGCAGGGTCGTTGTAGCCTAAGGTTTAGTTTTAAGACTAAGCTTTTCCCCACACCCTTGACTGATTGTATGATCTGGGTGGTGCACTCTCATGAGGAATCCCATTATGCCTCAGATAAGTGACTTTGTATCAGAGACTTCCTTATTTGTATATTGGATTAAGGGTTTTTGGTTTGCTACATTATAAAGTGGGACAGACCAGGAGCTTGCTCAAACAGTTCCTGCTAACACGATTGCAGGGGCTTCCCTGATCCCTTGCCCTTCATGGGAAAGAATGGTTTTCTGCATTTCCCTTGTCTTCTTTTGTGGTTTGCCTGTCTTGGTGAGACACCAGTAAATAGGAAGGCCCACCATCCTCCGACTCCGCCATTCCTTTACTGTCTGCCCGAATCCAATGGGAACCTGTATGTGAATAGCCATGATGGCGGCTCCTGGCCTTACAGACTCTTTTTTTTTTTCTTTTTCTGAAGCTGGAAATGGGGAGAGACAGTCAGACAGACTCCCGCATGCGCCCGACCAGGATCCACCCGGCACGCCCACCAGGGGCAACGCTCTGCCCACCAGGGGGCGATGCTCTGCCCCTCCGGGGTGTCGCTCTGCCGTGACCAGAGCCACTCTAGTGCCTGGGGCAGAGGCCAAGGAGCCATCCCCAGCGCCCGGGCCATCTTTGCTCCAATGGAGCCTTGGCTGCGAGAGGGGAAGAGAGAGACAGAGAGGAAGGAGGGGGGGTGGAGAAGCAAATGGGCGCTTCTCCTATGTGCCCTGGCCGGGAATCGAACCCGGGTCCCCCGCACGCCAGGCCAACACTCTACCGCTGAGCCAACCAGCCAGGGCCTCTTTTTTTTTTTCTTGATGAGCTTGGTTATAAGTTTATATTTTCTTTATCATTTCAAAGAACCAGCTCTTGGTTTTATTAATCTTTTGCATTTTTTAGAGTCTAGTTCATTTATTTCAGTTGTGATCTTTATTATTTCCTTCCTTCTACTCACTTTGGGCTGTTTGTTATTATTATTATTATTATTTTGTATTTTTCTGAAGCTGGAAACGGGGAGAGACAGTCAGACAGACTCCCGCATGTGCCCGACCGGGATCCACCCGGCACGCCCACCAGGAGCAACGCTCTGCCCACTAGGGGGCAATGCTCTTCCCCTCTGGGGCGTCGCTCTGTTGTGACCAGAGCCACTCTAGCACCTGGGGTAGAGGCCAAGGAGCCATCCCCAGCGCCCGGGCCATCTTTGCTCCAGTGGAGCCTCGGCTGTGGGAGGGGAAGAGAGAGACAGAGAAGAAGGAGAGGGGGAAGGGTGGAGAAGCAAATGGGCACTTCTCCTGTGTGCCCTGGCCAGGAATCGAACCCGGGACTTCTGCACGCCAGGCCGACGCTCTACCACTGAGCCAACCAGCCAGGGCCCTGTTTGTTATTCTTTATCTAGTTCTTTTAGGTGTAAGTTTAGATCATTCATGATTTTTCTTGTTTCTTGAGGTAGGCCTGTAATGCTATAAGTTTCCCTCTTAGTACTGCTTTTGCTGTGTCCTATAGATTTTAGGTTGCTGTGTTCTCATTTTCATGTTTCAAGGTATCTTTTGATTTCTTTCTTGATCTCATTATTTATTCATTGTTTAGTAGCATGTTATTTAGCCTCTGTGTGTGAATTTTTTAGTTTTTTTTGGTAATTGATTTCTAGTTTCATACTAGTGTAATCAGAGGATATGCTTTATATAATTTTATTATTTTTAAGTGTATTGAGGCTTGTTTTGTGGCCTAACATGTGATCCATCATGGAAAATAGTCCATATGTGCTTGAAAATATATATATTCTGCCACTTTTGGGTGAAAGGTTTTAAAAATATCAATTAAATTTATCTGATCTAATGTGTCATTTAAGGCCACTGCTTTCTTATTGATTTTCTGCCTGAATGATCTTTCCATTGATATCAATGGGGTGGTAAAATACCCTACTATTCCTGTACTACTATCTATTTTTCTGTTATGTCCATCAATATTTGCCTTATATATTTAGGTGTGCCTATGTTGGGTGTATAAACATTTACAATGGTTTTATACTCTTTTTGGATTGATCCCTTCATCATTAAGAAATGTTCTTTTTATAGATACAGAGGACAGACTGACAGCTATCAGAGGAGGTGGGTGGAGCTGGGTAAAAAAGGTGAAGGGAGGCCCTGGTCGGTTGGCTCAGTGGTAGAGCATCGGCTTGGTGTGCAGGAGTCCCGGGTTTGATTCCCGGCCAGGGCACACAGGAGAGGCACCCATCTGCTTCTCCACCCCTCCCCCTCTCCTTCCTCTCTGTCTCTCTTCCCCTCCTGCAGCCGAGGCTCCATTGGAGCAAAGATGGCCCGGGTGCTGAGGATGGCTCTGTGGCTTCTGCCTCAGGCGCTAGGATGGCTCTGGATGCAACAGAGCGACACCCCAGAGGAGCAGAGCATCACCCCCTGGTGGACATGCCGGGTGGATCCCGGTTGGGCACATGCGGGAGTCTGTCTGACTGCCTCCCCGTTTCCAGCTTCGGAAAAATGCAAAAAAAAAAAAAAAAAAAAGAAGAAGAAGATGAAGGGATTAAACAAAAAAATTAAAAAATAACCTCAGAATGACAAGATAACCTGGAAATGTTTTCTTTGAATATATGTACCCTAATTTATTGATGTCACCCCATTAAAATAAAAATTTATTTATTAAAAAAAATAACTTCAGAAAAAGATAAGAGTATGGAAATTACCAGAGGGTAAGAGGGTGGGAAGAGGTAGAAGATGGTAAGGGGGGATAAATGGTGACAGAAGGAGACTTGACCTGGGTGGTGAACACATAATACAATATAAAAATGATGTATTATAGAATTGTATACCTGAAACCCATATAATTTTATTAAACAATATCACTCCTAGTAAATTTAATAAAAATTTAAGAATAAATTTTGTTGTCTCTTGTTATGGACTTTAACGTCTATTTTGTCTGCTGCGAGTATTGCTACCACAGCTTTTTTGTTCCATTTCAATTTGCATGAAACATATTTTTCTATCCCTTTCCTTTAAGTCTGTGTGTATTTTTCAATGCAAAGTGGTTTTTTGTTTTTTAAGCAGCGTATATATGGGTCTTGTCTTCTTATCCATTCAGTTGCCCTATGTCTTGACTGAAACATTTAGTCCATTTACATTTAAAGTAATTACTAGTAAGTATGTACTTACTGCCATTTTATTAATTTTTTTCTTATTGTTTTTGTAGTTCTTCTCTGTTCTTTTCTTATTCTCCTGCTCTCTTCTCTTATATGTTGATGACTTTCTACAATGTTGTGTTTGGACCTTTTATATTTCTTGTATATATCTCTGTGTGCATATATTTGTTATAAGTTATTGGCTCATGCAATTTTGGAGTCTGGAAAGTGTCAGGATCTATAAGGTAAATAGGCAAACTAGAGACTCAGGAGAGTCAGTGGGTATAGTTCCACTATGAAGGTAGAAGACTCAAATCAAGGAAGAACCACAGTTTAAGTTTCAGTCTGAAGGCAGGAGAAAAAAATCCAATGTTTCATTTTAAATACAATCAGGCAAAAAGATTCTTCTTCTTCTTAGGGGAGGGTCAGCCTTCTTCTATTCAAGCCTTAGCAACTGATTGGATGAGGCCTACATATTAGGGAGCACAATTTGTTTTAGTTGATCTATTTAAATTTTAATGTGATCCACAGCTTTTTTAACCACTCATCTACTGATAGGCCAGACTCATAAATAGAGAGCAGGCTGATAGTTGTCAGTGTGGTAGAGGAGAGAAGGGCTAGGTGAGGGACAGGGAGGGATAAAGCAAAAAAAAAACAAAAAAACCCAAAAAACAACTGGTGGATATAGACAACAGTGTGGTGATTACCTGGGAGGAGGTGGAGGTGGAGGAGATTATGGGGAGATAAATGGTTATGGACAAAGGCTTGACTTGGGGCGGGGGGTGGTGAACACACAATATGGTGTACAGATTTGTGTTATAGACTTGGTCTCCTGAAACCTGTATAACTGTGTTAACTGGTGTCACCCTGGTATATTCAATTAAAATTGTATATATACAATTTTATAAATCCAATTAAAATTGTATATTTATATAAAAATGTTAATATCATTCAAAAACACCCTCACAGAAACATGCAAAATTATATTTTGACCTGGACAGTCTGGTCCACTCAAGTTGACACATAAAATTAACTTATCACAGCATGTGTATTACAAATATATGAAACAGCCTCAGTGAAGGAGGTAGTTTAAGTGTGCTGGCCCAAGTAAGTATGGATGTAAGTGGAGTCTGTAAAATTAAAGATGAAAAGAACTGTAAATTAGCACTATATCAGTGTTTTTCAATCTGCAGACCTGTGCCAGTCTGCCAGAAATTTCATGCTTGTCTGTGAAAGAGTTAACTACCCTGATATTACATGGGTATATGAGTTAACAATTTTGATACTGCTATACATTTATACTGAAATTAAACAATCAAGTAAATAAACTGTGGATAGTGGAAGCTAGAATTTTCATTGTTAACAGAGTGAGTCAGAGAGAGGGATAGACAGGGACAGACAGACAGGAACGGAGAGAGATGAGAAGCATCAATTATTAGTTTTTTCATTGCGCATTGCAACACCTTAGTTGTTCATTGATTGCTTTCTCATATGTGCCTTGACCGCGGGCCTTCAGCAGACCAAGTAACCCCTTGCTGGAGCCAGCGACCTTGGGTTCAAGCTGGTGGGCTTTTGCTCAAACCAGATGAGCCTACTCTCAAGCTGGCAACCTCTGGGTCTTGAACCTGGGTCCTCTGCATCCCAGTCCAATGCTCTATCCATTGCGCCACCGCCTGGTCAGGCTAGAATTTTCATTGTTAAAGTGGAAGGTTACATACAGCCAAGCAAAGCAATAAGGCTAGAATGATCCACATGATGACGGGCTGGAGTTGAAAACATCAGTATGACCTCATGTTTAGTTCAATATAGATAAACATTGTCACATAAATGTTTATATATATGTGTATATTCACAATTTAATATACATGCATAGATTCACTTGCTCTGTCATCTAAGAGGGCCTAGAAGCAATGACACCCCAGCAGCAATGAGCCCATCTAGTACCCATATTTTTGTTTCTAAGACTATTCTCTAATGAAAGGATCTAGAGATCCTTGGAGAAATGGCTAATCTTAAGACTAGGATGGGGAATACAGAAGATGAGTTTGAAGTCCCTTACAGTCCCAGCAAGAGAGGAAATGCTAAAAAACAAACAAAAACCCCCATGTATGTCAAAGGGATACAGAAGTCAATTTAAACAACTCTCAGACTCCCAGTACCAAAGCTGGAATAAATTGAGCAAGTAAATAAAGTAGCAGTGGATTATAGCTCAATGTATCAATAAATACTTGTTAGTCTATACTATATTAATAAATGATTTAATAAACAAATGGATGAGACTAGACAAACTTCCCATACAGAAGAATCTTAAATAATTTATGTAGATATTCCACCCTCAAGGAGGTAGAATATAACTCTCTATTCCTTAAATAGGTTGCACATAGTAACTTCCTTCTAAAGACTACAACATGAAAAGAAGGGAGCTGAGTCACTTTACTGTGGAAAGACCTGATAAATACCACCTGAGCCACATGATTAAGGTCAACATCATCAGTGATAAGAGATAGTGATAGCATGTACTCATGATATGATATGATGAGAAAGATCTTTACCTCTGTGGTTTTTCTCCCAAGAACACATAAATATAGTCTGTTCTTGAGAAAAACATAAGACAAACACCAAGTAAAGGGCATTCTACAAAACACCTGACTAATACTCCAGTCTAAGTCATCAAAAACAAAGTCTATACAACTGTCACAACCAAGAGCAGGGTAAGGAAACTTGACAACTAAATGTACATAGTATCCTAAATGGGATCTTGGGAAAGAAAAAAACTAAAACATTAACTAAAAACTAAAAAAATGTAAATGAAGCATGGACTTTAGTAAATAACCATGTAGCAACAAATGCACCATACTAGTGTAAGATATTAAGAATAGGTGAAACTGAGTGAAGGCTATATGGGACTCTGTACTTACTATCTTGGTAATTTTTCTGTATATTTAAAACCATTCTAAAATAGTTTATTTTTTTAAAAGTTCACTAAATAACTTTGTACAGTGACATATGGTTACTAGACTTATTGTGGTGATCATCCCATTACAAGGTATATAAATGTTGAATCACTATGTTGGACAACTGAAACTAATATAATACCGTATGTCAACTTACTTCCAACAAAAAAAAAAGCTCACTGAAAAAAAGAATAAGTGTAGTACAGTCTGGCTAGAAGAGATGGGGAGGCTCAAAGAAGGGCAGTTTCTCTGATATTTCAGGTCTCCTCACTCATACAGCCTGTAAGATTCTTAACCTAATATACAGACTCTAAAGTTAGATCACCTAGGTATCAATTCTGATTTACCATTTAAGAGCCGGGTAACCTTGAACAAGTTATGTAACCTCTTTGTGAGCCTCATCTCTTTTTAAAATTTTTTTGTGTGTATTTTTCTGAAGCTGGAAACGGGGAGAGACAGTCAGACAGACTCCCGCATGCGCCCGACCGGGATCCACCCGGCATGCCCACCAGGGGGCAACGCTCTGCCCACCAGGGGGCGATGCTCTGCCCCTCCGGGGCTTCACTCTGCCGCAACCAGAGCCACTCTAGCGCCTAGGCCAGAGGCCAAGGAGCCACCCCAGCGCCCGGGCCATCTTTGCTCCAATGGAGCCTTGGCTGCGGGAAGGAATAGAGAGAGACAGAGAGGAAGGAGGGGGGGGGTGGAGAAGCAAATGGGTGCTTCTCCTATGTGCCCTGGCCGGGAATCGAACCTGGGTCCCCCGCATGCTAGGCCGACGCTCTACCGCTGAGCCAACCGGCCAGGGCCTCTTTTTAAAATATTTTAATTGACTTTTAGAGAGAAAGAGAGAGAGGGAGGAAGAGAAAGAGGAAGGGAGGGAGGAAAACATCAATCTGTCTACTCATTTATGTATTCATTGGTTGATTCTTGTGTGTGCCCTGATCTGGGATTGAACCTGCAACCTTGGCATGTCGGGTTGATGCTCTAACCAACCGAGCTACCCGACCAGGGCTTGAACCTCATCTTTTAAAAGTAAGAATGATAGTCCCTACTTTTTGTCATTTTGTAATAAGGATTAAGAGACATATGTATAAAGCATTTAAATAAGTGCTGGCACATTGTAAGTTCCATATACTTAGTAAACTAAAAATACTGTGATGACTAAAAAGTCATTTAATAATCAGCTATAATCATACAAGGTAAGGAAATTTGAGGTTTTTTTGCTATTGACCAGGCAGCGGTTGCCATAGATATGTCAGAACCTTGACATCCATTGTTAGGACACTGGCATAGTGTCATAAAGAGGCAACTGAGCTGTGTTACTCTGGCATGAAGGCCAGAAATCTCAGCATACCGGCCTCCTAGTCATCTTAGCCTTTCATCCATAAAGAAACAACTACTAATCAGATAAGTAATTAATCATTTCAAGGTAAGCAAAATATATCATTATTCCCAGGAGAGGCACTAGAAATGAAGGAAAGTATCAGTAATCCCTAGTCCAATAATTTCTCCTCCATTATTCCACTAAGTCTCCCTTCAGATAAGATTTTAAGAAAGAACTTGTGTGATGCCAGTTTTACCTTTCCTGGTGGAAGGAATAAATACAGAAAGCCTGAGCTCAAGCCAAGAGGCTCTGCCAATTACTAGGAAATAGGCATGAAGCTGCTACTGGCTATTGTGTAACCCAATCAGGCTCTGGTGTTTCAGGCTCAACGTTTTATCAGCTTCATGAACAAAGTTGGAGAAAAGCTGGTTTTGATCACAAGCCATATATATAAGGTTTCCCTTTGGTCTAGCACAGTGGTTTTCAAATGCCGGTCCGTGGACCAGAGCCCACTTGCCGAAATTTTTGTGACGGTCTATGAAAGTTAATTACCCTGTTTCCTGCCTTTCCGCGAAAGGGTTATCCATAAGATGGCACAAAACTGGGTGGTTAACCCTTTCATGGAAGCGCACAAAACTTCCGGTGGAAACTTCTTCTGGTGGAAACTTATGGTGGATAGGCACTGGTCCACTGACCGGCATCAGTATAGTTAACTCCTTTCGCAGACCAGCAATTGACAAACACTGGTCTAGCATAGACCAGGAGGTCCTTATGGGAAGCCAGATGATCTCCCTAGGAAACAAACTGTGCTTTAAGAAATGCTATGAAATGTTGAGTCCCCACTTGGTGATGACAATTCTCCAAAACAGTGGATGACTCTGCAGAACCGTGCTGTTGTTTTACTCATTGATAACCAACTGTGCTCATAAGATAGTTAAGCAAAGCCCATCTGAGTACCACCTGAAATACTTTGCTAGCCAACCAGAGCTTCCCCCAGTTCTGGGCTCCAATATATTAGTCATCAGGGAAATGTAAAGCAAAATCACAATTAGATACTACTTTACAGTCACTAGGATGGCTATAAATAAAAGACAGCAAGTGCTGGTGAGGATGTGGAGAAATTAAAACCCTCCTGCACTGCTAGTGGGAATGTGAAATGTTGCAGCCACTTGGGAAAACAGTCTGATACTTCCTCAAAAGGTTAAACATACATTTATTATATGACTCAGCAATTACACTCCTAGTTATATATTGTACAAATTTTCTATAGCAGCATTATTCACAAGAGCCAAAAGTCCATAAACTGATGAATGAATAAACCAAAAGTGGTATATCCATTCAGTGGAATATTATTCCACCATAAAAGAAAACAAAATACTATTACATGCTGTGATATGGATGAAACTTGAAGTGATTGTCTAAATTAACTCATTTACTTAGGCAATCACTTCCAAATATGGCTACAATTTGATATTTCCTAGGGAGCTTATGCAGCTCCTAGGGAATCTTTGAGAGTGGAGTACCTGGACTAATGTTTGAAATCTATTAGACTAGATGATTTCTAAGAACCCTTGTGGCTCTAGGAATTGTATGGAATCTATGACAGTGGATTTCCAACACCAACATTTTTGAAGCAGAGGCAATAAAAGAACCAAGCACAGTAGATATTGATTACTTAGAGCAGGTCTCCTAAGAGGTCCTTCTTGATTTCTAAGCTGTTTTTTGTCTGAAGCTTCACTCCATCCCACTCTACCCAAGGCTGAATAAAGATATTCCTAACAGGGGTAATCTATGGTTGAAGGGACTGGCCATACCTGATGCCACCATGTCAGTGTAGATTGCTTTGACAAGAAATAATTCTTTTTGCAGGAACCTGATGCTAGAGTTGAGGATCACCGATTCCTCTATGACATTCATAGACAAGGTTGACTAGAATGAAGTAATGGACTTCTGACAGTTTCAGGTTTTCTGAGACTGTTCAGTGTTAATAATGAGGCTGACTTCTTGTTTACTTGTTTCTCTTAGCATTTCAGAACTAAACTTAATCATGTTCAAGCTACTGTCATCCTGCTGGTCCCGAATAACAACTGGAGAGCTCCGAAGGTAATACTGTAATTATTTCTCTAGACCTATTCCACCATTTCCTCCAATGTATCTGCCCACAGTCCCTCAAGGGACAAATCTTCATGGTATGTATTGTTAGGGGAAGTGATTAGGCAGGGTCAGCAAGATTGAGCACCATGTTTGAGGAGAATGGCCAATTCTATAAGGTAAGTGAATCAAGGAAGAAAAGCATCCTTGGAGACTTTGGTGAGAGGTTCCTCCATCACCTTCTACCACCTTGGCTGTGCCTTTTCTGGTACGTACATTGGGACTACTGCAGGCAGAGCCCCAAATACCAAGGAAGAGTAGAATTCTTTGTTTACTCTAAGAACTAACAGTGATTTTAAGGCTTTGGCTCATTTTTCTTTTCCATTAGCAGGAATGTGACCATCATAATCATCGGATTGGACAATTCAGGAAAAAGTGCTTTTGTGGAGGCCTTACAGAGATGTAAGAAACAAAGAGCATTAGATACTGGTTTAAGTCTCCCATGGGCCACAGGGACCAGTGCAAAGAATCATTCCTTTTTATCCTTACATCATGGTCCTCAGGTTTCCTCTTTTGAAGATTAGCACTCTCCAACACACACATACTCTCCTCCCCTGGGGTGTTATCAGCTTATTCATTTAATGTCTGTCACCTCCTTTTACAAGATATCCTAATTGAAGGTACTCCTATAGTGTCAGTAGGAATGAACTCACACTATGGAAATCACTGCAGTCAATTATGAAGGATAGCATGTTTGAAACAGTGTCTAGTTTAGGAGTTTAATTAAAGTAGAATTCGGTCTAGATAAGAGAGACAAGTGTGGGATGAAGAAGACCTTTAATAACATGAAATACTTTGTAGCAGTTAACATAGAGGATTGGAACTTGAAAAATGTTGTCAGTTCAGAGAAGTGCAAGTTTAGTACCAGATCTCTAGTTTAATACCTTGACATTTCTGCCCTGGCTGGTGACTCAGTGGATAGTGTCAGTAAAGTGTATGGACGTCCTAGGTTTGATTCCTGGTCAGAGGCAATAAAAGGAGAAGCAGCCATCTGTCTCTCTGCCCCTCTCCTTTCTTCCTCTTCTCTCTCTCTCTTCCCTTTTCACAGCCAGTGGCTCGATTGGTCCAACTGTGTCAGCTTCAGGTGCTCAAAATAGCTTGGTTGATTCGAGCAACAACACCAGATGGGGTTGACAGGTGGATCCCAGTCAGGGATCATACAGGAGTCTGCCTCATGATCACTGCTCCCCTCACCTTAAAAATAAATAAATAAATAAATAAATAAATAAATAAATAAATAAATAAATAAATAGAAATACCTTGACATTTCAAGAAGCAGTTACACAGAATTTCAGAGAGCTGCTATTCTAGTTGTAAAGAAACAGCTAACTACTTGCCAATCAATGAAAGAGCTCAGCACAGCGACTGACATAGGATGCCCTCCATTGATGTTTATTAAATAAAAGTAAGGGTATGATGCTGTGGCTGGGTCTTATATAACCTGGAAGCCCTCAGCAAAGTCCAGGAAAGGGCTAACCTGACTCATCTACTACTGGTCTACTGGAAACCTGCATCAATTTCCTCCTAAATTACAGCAACAGCCTGCTGGCTGATCTTGCCATCTCTAGCTGTCCCCCCAGCATCCAGTCAAAACAGTTCCCTGTTGGACTTAATGCAAAAATCTGATCATGGCACATTTCTGTTCAAAATCATTCAGAGTCTCCCCATTGGCATCCAAACAAAACTTAAGTTCCTTAGAGGCACACAGGGTCCTCCATGATTTGGTCTCTGACTTCTCTTCCAATTTCATTTCTTATGCTCTCTGCATGTGACCGGATAGAGCCAAAACAAATGACTTGCCATTCCTCTATCATCATACCAATCTACTTCACACCCCTTCTGCAATGCTGTCATTCTACTTAGCATTTCATCTTCTCCATTATCTTTCTGCTTAACCAAACGCCTCTAGACACAGTCTAAGTGTGACCCCGGGAAAGCCATCCTTAATGCCTAGTACCTCCTTCCTGCTCTATTCTGTACCTCACTCTATTATGCACTTATCACAACATCATTGTGCAACTGCAAGCCCATATCCTAGATTATAAGTCCCTTGAGGAGAAGTAATTAATATTTTCAGCTCTGTATCTTTGGTCCCTGTACTTTTAGTATCATCAGGTAAGTACTCAGTAAATATTTGTGGGATGAATGGTCTCCCCTGTTCCATCCTTCTCCTCAAGCTACATATTACTTCTTTACAACTTCTCTTCCCCCTCTTCTCCCAACTGGAAGAGTGGCAGCCCCAAGCACCATATTTTAGCCAATGGTTCAGCCTAGTATCCCAACTTTTAGATAGCAAACTTGACTCCTTGCCTCTCCCAGTTCTGATAAAAGCAGACATGATAAAAAGGTAAACAGCATCAGGAAAACCAAGGAGCCAGGATAGATCACAAGATTATTGATAAAAGTAGAGATAATTTTTAGAGTCTCCACTCAGCCCTGCCCCTAGATTCCCAGGCAGTCTATGTAGGGTCTGAGAATCTGTATTTTAAGAGCTCTCCAGGCAGCCAGCTTTGGGAAGCACCCATTTACAATTGGCCATATGCTATTTTGTCTGTGAGAATAGTATTTGCTTTCTATTATAATTCCTAAAGGATAGAACCTGGAGTCTATTTAATTTGTTACTGTAATACTTGTCTCATGCTTGGTGAATAACTTCAGGCTGATTCATGAACCAGTAGCTTTATGGCTGTGAATTCATTCACAGAGAAGTTTCTAACAGTCAAGAAACAAAGTGCCACTGATGCCACATTCTAAAAAATGTCTCAGTCCACCATTGTCCATACAGGGCTACCAGAGTCAATCTAGTAGGCTGCTCTGTACCCAAAATGCAATAGCTCCACTCCCCTGCACCTGCAAATGTTTATGATTGCCAAGAATAGATTCTAGCCTAGGAAGAAAATTCCAATCTACAAGTAGTAACTTGTGTGAACATCTGAAGATGCCAGCTATAAAACACCTGGGGACAGCAGCCATTATTCTCAATGGCACCATTCACTATAACTGTTTTGTATGGCATGGTCATGTGGGGTGAAAAACTCAAGGATGAGCACAAGCAGGTGCCCTAAATGAAGGCATTTAGAGCTGTACCTCTCAAACCAGGCTGTCCAATTCAATAATCTGGGGAGTTTTTTTTAAAAATGATGCTTAGTCCTACCACAGATCTAACTCTCAGAGAATGAGGCCTAGTGTCAAAGTTTTTAAAAGATCCATAGGTGATCCTTTAGCATAGTGAATACTGAGAGCCAAAAAATTAGAATTACATGGGGAGCTTTCACACTTACTGACCCCAGACCTGGAGGCTCAGATGCCTTGCTGTGGGGATGGCCCATGGAATCAAAATCTTAACAAGCAGAAAGCACCAGATGATGCTGAGATGCAACAAGCATGTGTTGCATTGCTCTCTAGGGAACTGGGTCTCAATCTTTAAAGTGCAGAAGGATCACCTGGGAATTTTGTTAAATATAGGAGTTTTTTAAAAATGCAAATACTTGGGTCCCAGACTACAGATTCTGATTCAATTTGTATAGGGTAGGACTTTATCACCCCCTTGTAACTCGGGAGCGGACAGTGCCCAGACTGTTGTGCTTTATGAAATACTCCACTAGGGATACAGAGATGAATTAGATTCATTACCTGTCCTCAGGGAAAGGCAATTATGAATTAATAGAGGCAATAAGAGAAATATAAAGTGTCAGGGGACAACTCATGGCTTCTAGGATTCACCAATAATAGACTGCACTATTGAAGGAATTGGTAAGGTTCCAGGTACAAGGAAAAATAACTAGGAAAAATGTTTTGCTCAGACAGGGTTAAAAGAATATCAATATTGTCTTGCTGCTGCATGAAACAAATTAAAATTACGGTACCTTTAGAGTTTTACCATATTCACTTATAATTTTTAAGTAGCCTAATACAGACACATTAAATAGCAAAGTCATGACTGAAAATTACATTATCTTAAACCTGTAATTAAAAATATCATTGACTAACATGAAAACAGAAGAGATAAGATCACATTAAAATGTAATAATATATGCATATCCGTGCATATATATGTAAATACATGTATAATTATACATTTCCAAATATCTGAAAGCATCTTATTGACTTCTCAGCTAAATGATTCATTCTGGCAATCCTATGGAAAATGTCACAGGTAGATCTGAGACTAGAAATAAAAAGCTACTGATTCTGGCCTTAGAACTCCCAGGCATGAGTATAGAGAATACATAAAATCATTTTGCTACTTCTGTGGGCAGAGAGCTAGGTCAGAACTGTCAGTTCAACAGACTGGAATGTGTATAAAGACTGTCTTTTTGCACTGCATTGCTATGGGAACAGAACAAGGTATGGAAGGCCCTATAGGGGTGTATGCTCTGGCTATGGCCTTGGGAAGGCAAATGTATCTGAGTTTGGTATGGTTTCTTGGAGGAGAAATGAAGAGGACTCCACACTCCTCCACGATAACAGGCACTATAAACATTTATTGAATACATGCTGTGTGTAACCTAATGAGGAGCCCTTCCCTCGCTATTTTAGTTGCGGAGACATGGCAGGCACAGAATGAGGTGATGGACTATGGTTTAACAGACTATGTGCTCAACGAGGAGAGAAAGAGAGAGCTGGGCAAGTCAGAGAGGCTTTCCTAAAGAAGCTGAACCTTGAAGAAAGGGTGGGAGAAAAGGGCCTCTTGTTCGTTCATTCA
Organism: Saccopteryx leptura; assembly: GCF_036850995.1. Classification (NCBI taxonomy): domain Eukaryota; kingdom Metazoa; phylum Chordata; class Mammalia; order Chiroptera; family Emballonuridae; genus Saccopteryx; species Saccopteryx leptura. The sequence goes on along the minus strand of NC_089516.1, from coordinate 82,420,316 downwards.
TTCATTTATCAAATTCATTCAACAACTATTTATTGAGCATCTGTGTCCCAGCTTCTGTGCTTGGCATCATGAATATACCTGTAATAGTGAAAGAACTGAAAGAGTTCCCGTCTTGTTAGTTTATGACCCAGATAAGAAAACTGTTGAATTTATAACACTGTCATATGTGCTGTAATAGTGGTAAGCCCAGAAGAAAGGCACCTTATCCAGACTTTGGGGGATGGTGGTGTGAGTTAGGGCAAACTTTCTTAAACAGGCATTAACCAAGGAAAGAGCAGTGGAAGAAATGTTCTACTCTGCAGGGATAGCATCTTGTGAAGGCCTGGGGAATGAGTGTGGCTTTCTTGTGAAGTGTGGGGAATGTGACCCGAGAAGTAGAGGTAGGAAAAGACTGCCTGTGTACCAGGGACACCATGGACACCAGACAGGGTACAGACAGGTCTGGCAGGTTAGAAGGCAAAGGAGTCTGTATTCTATCCTGGGAGTGGTGGCCACTCACCAAAGAATACTGAGCCAGGAGAGGGTATCCTAGGAAAGGTGCTGGTTTAGAAAAATGAATCTGTGAGTGGGATGGCAGGATGCTTCAGTAGGATTTCTCAGGGAAGGCTCTAGTCAGAGTCCATTTAACGTTTTCTTCTAACTATATCACCCTGCTTTGTGGTTGCTTTTCTTCTCTTCCCCATGCACAGTACTTCTAAACAAAAGTGATAGTTCTACCGACCCAGCTCTAATTACAGTGTCATCTGAGGACTATGACCTGAATGTCTATGACCTGTAATTTGCTGGATCTTAGGAAAAGCCTCTCTTTGCTAGGCAACATCTACAGTAATTTCTGACTTGATGGTGACAATAAATATCACACTCGTATAACACTTTCACATCTTTTATCTCATTAGACCTTCAAAATTGCTCTGTAAAGTTGGAAGCTTCAATATCCTCATTTTACGAATGAGGTTCAAAGACTGAATGATTTGCCCAAAGTCATAGACCCAAGACATTACACCACAACCACTTTATTAAATGACCATAGCATTTCCAGCTTTCATTTACCTTCTTAGCTGTGAATGCTGAGTATCTCTTATGAAGTCCTAGAGCCTGAGTCTGCACAGCAGAGCCTATATGTACCTGCTCCTTGGCTAAAAATGATAGGGATTGTGGTCCCCAGTGGTCCCAGGTTCCTGAGATAGAGTCTTCTCTTTTCATCACAGGAACCATGGTGGTTCCTTCGAAACCTATAAGAAAAGAACCATCAGGCCCTAATTGAAGCACTGTGCTGGCTTTTTTTTTTTTTTTTTTTTTTTTTTTACAGAGACAGAGAGAGAGAGAGAGAGTCAGAGAGAGGGATAGATAGGGACAGACAGACAGGAATGGAGAGAGAAGAGAAGCATCAATCATCAGTTTTTTGTTGCGACACCTTAGTTGTTCATTGATTGCTTTCTCATATGTGCCTTGACCATGGGCCTTCAGCAGACCGAGTATCCCCTTGCTCGAGCCAGCGACCTTGGGTCCAAGCTGGTGAGCTTTGCTCAAACCAGATGAACCCGTGCTCAAGCTGGTGATCTCAGGGTCTCAAACCTGGGTCCTCCGCATCCCAGTCTGACACTCCATCCACTGCACCACTGCCTGATCAGGCCTGTGCTGGCTATTAACTGCCGTTGAGAATAAACAAGAAGATCTGTCTACTCACCAGGAGTCATTCACCTCAACCTCCCCAACCCCCATGGACACCACAGACTTCGGGGAAGGATCTTCATCAGACAGGTACTGAACTGCCTCTATGAGGCTGATAAAAACAGGTACAGGAGTCAGTCTTCAACATAAGCAGAGAGTTCTGGGAGTTGTTTGGGTTCTATGTGGTTCTGAGCAAGTATCACAAGATCAGTTGGCTCAAATAGGGCTAGGTGACCACAAAAATTCCAGCGCTGTTAGCTACACACTCCCCTCAGCACAGCTTAAGTGGTTGCATTAGTGGGTTGAGCTGCAGAAAGGTAAAGCCACGCTATCAACATTAGAGCTTCTCCAAAACAGGGTTTCTATTCCCTGGTTTGCCATGTGGAGAGGAGAAAAGGAACACAAGCCCCTTAAGGAGATTACAGGCAGTACTCTCTGCATGAATGTCCTGGAGCCAATCCACATTCTCTACTTCCAGTTCCCCGATCCAATAATAAGGAAAAATGGGAGAGATTAGGATTATGGAAAAAAACTCAGAGAGAGAGAGCAGGTTAACTGCTTTTGGCCACGGGGGCAGAAGAGGGAGGAGGTGGGTTGGGGGTGGAGGGATTGAGCTAAAAAGAAGAAAAGAGAAAAAACTCATGGACATGGACAACAATGCAGTGATTGCTGGGGGCCGGGAGAAACTGAGGTGGAAGAGGGTAAAGGGTGATAAATAGTGATGAACAAAGACTTGACTTGGGGAGGGGTGAGCACACAATACAGTGGACAGATGATAATAATTTCGTTAGCCAGTGTCACCCCAATAAATTCAATAAGAAGGAAAAATTAATTAAGTAAAGGAAAACAGGAAGTGGCCACGGTTTTGAGGAGTAAAAGGCCTAAATGTCCTCTTGCTCAGGAACGGGGTAACACCTGCATTTAATTAAGAAACCTGAAGTGTGTCTGTTTTCACTACTGCTTTGTCCTTTCCAGCTTCACCAAATTTAATAATAGGGAAAAAATTGCTATTTCTGAATAAAGAGAATAGTTCCCAGGACAACACTCAATGGAAGCTAAAGCCATAAAGCCAATCCTGGTAAATAGCTCTTTAAATGTTATTGCCCCAGGCACCAATCTCTAAACTCTTCATCACCAGCTGATGGTGTTTTGTTTGTTTGTTTGTTTGTTTGTTTTTCTCTTCATCTTCTTGCTATACAGGAAAAAAAAAGCATAAGCTTAAGACCTAAAAAGAATGTATCAGTGACATTTGCTTTGGATGAACCAATGGAAACAGAACCCTGTCAAATTGAATCCAGAAGCAGCATTAGTGAGCTTCCCAACCATCAGAGTGCTAATAGTCAGCCCCCCCCCCAAATTTCTATTGATGACAATGGTTACAATGACTATGACGATGACGATTATAATGATAACGATTTTGAAGGTAATGCTAGATCAGTGGTTAGTCAGAGAAGAAAAAATATATAAACTTCTCACAATTTATAAAATAGTATCCCTATTTTGAGTCTGAAACTCTTTTTCTCATCTATGGTTGGTGGTCAGGAGAAGTGGATGAAAGGAGGGAGAGTACTTGGGGACCACTATTTGGTCATCCGGTATGATGGTTCATAACTGGCTGAGACAGAATCTTTGTTTGTATAGGTATAGGCAGAGGCAGATTTAATGGCAGGCACACCTGGCACAGGCCCTAGGCCCTGACTTCTGAAGAGCCCCACAAAACACCAACTTGACACTTTTTTCTAATGATAAGGGGCTCAATATTTTCTTCTGCGCCCAGGACCTCAACCGACCTTAATCCGCCTCTGGGTATAGGGTTATCTTAAAATATCATTTCCAGTGGTGGAAATACAGATTGGTGCAACCTTTATGGAGAGTACTTTGGTTGTCTCCCTCCTGTTCTCTCTCTCTCAATATATGTATTGAGAACTTTAAAAATGTGGAAACCCTATGACCCAACCATCTCATTTCTTAAACTATATCCAAAGATACAAGTACCCCAAAAAACGATGCTTGTAATTATTCAATCACAGCATTGTGTACAATAGCTAGAAGTTGGTAACAAGCTAAATGTCTAACAATGAGAATGGCTAAATAACTTATAATACATCCACACAATGGAATACTATGCAGACATTAAAAGAGCTATTGTCAACTTATATTTACTGACATGAGAAGTTTTCCACAACCTGATGTTTTGTTAGAGAAAATGGCAAGTCAGAGCATAACATGATGAATACATATGCATAGAATATCTGGAGAAAATTTACTAAACCAATAACAGTGGCTTTCTCTAGGGGTAATAGGTACTGCTCACAAAAATGAGGGGATATTTCATCACTTCATATTCATTTTGCAATATCCCCTCATTTTTGTGAGTGGTATACCACAGTGGTCCTCAACCTTTTTTGGTCCACGGACCAGTTTAATGTCAGAAAATATTTTCATGGACCAGCCTTTAGGGTGGGATGGATAAATGTATCACATGACCGAGACAACCGTCAAGAGTGAGTCTTAGATGGATGTAACAGAGGGAATCTGGTCATTTTTAAAAAATGAAACATTGTTCAGACTTAAATATAAATAAAATGGAAATAATGTAAGTTATTTATTCTTTCTCTGTGGAATGGTACCAAATGGCCCATGGACTGGTACCAGTCCGTGGCCCGGGGGTTGGGGACCACTGGTATACCAGGTGAAAAGTAAAAGGCCTAAGTGCCTTTCTTTGGATTTTTGTCTTATTGGAAATTTCCTTTTTATAATAAGCACATATGATTTTTCCCAATATAGTAAAAGCATTAAAGAAAAAAAAAAGAGCTGTAAGGACTTGAAGGCCCATTATCATTAATAGCTCCTCCTCCCAGTGTTCCTTGGGATTCCAGTCACTGAGATGGTCAACTATCAATACTGTAATGTCATGTCTGCTCTCAAGGGATCTTACCCTCAGTCTACCCAACCATTTCGGGTTGTTACACCTAGATGGAGGTGCCTGGACCTGGCCAGGAGCACTGGAGAGGAGAGAGGCACTGATCTGGGAATGAGGGGTGAAGATGAGAGTTGAGTGGAAGAAATCTGATGGAAGAACAGAAAAACTATTTTTTTAGATATCAGAAATTACTCCTAACTCTGTGCAAAATTGAAATCCATTTTTTCTTTTCTATAACCTCAGGACTGTTCACAAATATTAGAAAAGCTTCATTGGATATAGACGAATTTTTCCTGGAAGATGTCTATGAAGACGTCTTTGAAACCTGTAGTTAGTATTCCTTAAATCAGCGGTTCTCAACCTGTGGGTCGCGACCTCGGTGGGGGTCGAACGACCAAAACACAGGAGTCGCCTAAAGCCATCGAAAATTGAAAAAAAAAAATGGAGGGATTTCATAAGAAACAGTCCCCTACAACTTCAGCTACGTTATAATGATTGCAGTTAAGGTATTCCATTTTTTTTGTACATCTGCAGTCTAGCTATCAAATGAATCGTATACCTGAGAGGCTTGTGAAAAGTTAGGTAGCATCCATTTCACAATGAAATTGTACATCTTACAATAGATGCTCCCAGACACCTGTAAACAAGATGTGCAATTTCAAAATGGAATTGAGCCTGTCTGTACAGGGCCAGTTTAGATTAAGTTTTTTCTGGGTGGTTTTTGTGTGTAAGGGGCCTGGCAAAAATAAGTAGAACTTTTCTGCTGAGAATTATGGTCTCCTGAATCATTTTCAGTCGCCTCCAAAAACAACTCAGTTTTTGCCTGACCAGGCAGTGGCGCAGTGGATAGAGCGTCAGACTGAGATGTGGAAGACCCAGGTTCGAGACCCCGAGGTCGCCAGCTTGAGTGTGGGCTCATCTGGTTTGAGAAAAAATTCACCAGCTTGGACCCAAGGCCGCTGGCTCAAGCAAGGGGTTACTTGTTCTGCTGAAGGCCCGCGGTCAAGGCACATATGAGAAAGCAATCAATGAACAACTAAGGTGTCGCAATGCACAACGAAAATCTAATGATTGATGCTTCTCATCTCTCCATTCCTGTCTGTCTGTCCCTGTCTATCCCTCACTCTGACTCTCCCTCTGTCTCTGTAAAAAAACAAACAAACAAAAAATAAACAAACAAAAAAAAAACAAAAACAAAAAAATCCCAAAACAACTCAGTTTTAAATTCTCAGTCACTGTTGGTGAATGAAGCCTGGCAACAATTCCTTTGCCGTCCCTTCAGGAACAGCAATTGCTGCCTCTCCTAACACTTTGGTTAGGAATGCAAAAACTATGCAAACTTGAACACATTCAACCATCCACCCCAACAAATGTAGCGGTAGTAGAGGTAATAATTTATGCTTACAACAATGATTATCACAGCCACCACTTTTTTTTTAATTGATTAAAGAGCAAGAGACACAGGAAGGGAGAGAGTGGGGGAGGAGAGAGATGAGAAGCATCAACTCATAGTTGCTTCACTTTTAGTTGATCATTGATTGCTTCTCTTACATGCCTTAACAGGCATGGGGAAAGGGCTCTAGCCAGCGAACTTGGGCTTCAAGTTAGTGACCTTGGGACCATGTCGATGTTCTTGCCCTCAAGCTGGTGACCTCAGGGTTTCAAACCTGGGTCCTCAGAGTCCCGGCTTGATATTCTATCCACTGCTCCACCACTGGTCAGGCTCACAGCCATCCCTTACTGAGTGGCTTCTAGACGTCAGGCACAGCACTATGTTCTTCATATTAATTATCATGTTCACAACCTTAGGAGGTGGGTACTATACCTGCCTGCATTTTACACATAAGGGCAGAGAAGTTAGAGAATTTGCCCAAGGTCCCAGAGACTGTAAGAAGCAGAGCAGGGAACTAAACCCAGGTCTGATGCTAGAGCTGCTGTAGGCCAAAAAATAGCTGGTTATGCTTTTCTCAAACTCTATCCACAAAGAGGAAGCTATGCCCAGGAAAAATGCCAAAGCCTAGTCACATCCATGTCAGGAGATTTACATTGATAGCAATGAGTACACCAATAATAATAAAGACACAATTGTCTGAGCACCTCCATTTTGCCAGGTACCAAGCTAAGTGCCTTACATATCCCTTTCACCTTCACAGCCTATGAGGTCAGTTCTATTATAATCATCTTACAGAAGCAGAAACTGATGTTCATAGAGGTCAAATCATTTGTCCCAGGGTACCCACTATGAAGTGGCAGAACTGGTTTTCAAACTAAGGTCCAACTCCATAACTCATGTTCTTAATTCCTACTCTATATGGTATCCCAGGCAGTATAGACCAACTAGCCCATAATTGTTTCCAAGAGATAAAAACATTGCCCAGGAAGATCAGTCTTACAACCCCATTTGGACAGTCTGACACTGTTTAAGTCTGTGTCATTTCTTATTATGCATTGCAATATAGCCTCATCTCCAAGGGAACCACCCCTGGTACCTTGTGGTTCTGACAGGATTCTGACTGAGACTTAGCTTATTAGTCATAGAGCTGGAAGGAACATCATACAGCTTCTAGTCCAACCCAGTTGTTAAGCATGAGAAATTTGGGGTACAGAGAGGTTAAGTGACTTCTCCAAGACTACAGCTGATCACTGACAGACCTGTTCCTATAGTCCAGACCTTCTGTGTGCCTGAGCTGGGTCTCTATCTTCCCTGTCTAAATGCAGTCATGTATTGCTTAATGATGAAGGTACATTCTGAGAAATGGGTTGTAAAGCCAGTAGCCACGGCCACCATCACAGCCACCTGGCCCGTGCAGGTTCATATTTGATTTGGACAGACGGTAATAAAACAACAGAGCCAACAACTGGTAGGCCATTACCTATAATCCTAGCTTGCACCTATTAGGCAAGAAATACACACAGTGGGAAAACACTTCCCTTTCCATTCAGGGCTCCCAAAGCCACTGCCTTATCTGAGTTTCCTAGAATCAAAGGTTTCTACCTCACCAGCCTTATTCACCTCTGATCCCTATCTCCTTCTCTCTGCACAAACTCTTCACAAACTGGCTTCACCTACAGAACTCTGCCATCTTGGCTGCTTCTCCACTCCTCCACATGGCCTCTCTCTGCTCTCCTCTAATGTTAATCTCAGGCACCGAGAGAGAGCAAGCTCCCAGTCTGCCCCATTTTATAGTATAGAAATCAAAACCTTTAATCCAATATACAAACAAGGAAGTCTCTGATACAAAGTCACTTATCTGAGGCATAATAGGATTCCTCATGAGAATGCACCACCCACATCATGCAACAGTCAAGGGTGTGGGGAAAAGCTTAGTCTTAAAATTAAGCCTTAGGCTATAAGGACCCTGCCTGCTTACAGCCTGTCCCCCAGACCCAATGCAAACGATAAGCAAGCAAACATATATCATATTTAAAAACTTATTTGAACCTAAAAAGAAAAAAAAATTAAAAAATAAAATAAATAAATAAATAAACCTTATTTGACCAACATTCCACCCCTTTTGCTCGCTTCATAATCTAAAGCACAGGTATTCGGTACAAGGAAATTAAGCATATTACAAGAATTACAATAACAGCATAAATTATACAGTTTCAACAATTACAAAGGTATATTTTACCAGTCTCTGAGCACTTTGCCAAAAGCACAAAATGTCCTCGGCCATCTTTCTAGCCATGGGAAAATCTTCTCGGGCAGGGGAAGGGCCTCCAGCAAAGCCATCCCCCACCCCTATCAGGGCATTTCACATTGTCCAAAATTCGTAAGTCCATCCAACAAAGGAGCCAGTTCCCACTCCGATTGTAGTCCAGGAATTAGTCCACGTACATGGGGCCTCAGCCACCCCCCTTATCCCTCATCCCTGCTGTCCTGGAAGATCTTACACTGTCCCAAAGAGGAACATGTGGCAATAGCAGTCAGCATTTCCATCTTTGCTCTGGAGAGCATGATGGCACTCACCCCTATGTCCCAAAATCGCAGACCTACCAGAGGCGTAGTAGGTACTCCTTGCTGCTGGGCTCTCACCTTCTGGAGACTGCAGATTGCAACTCCAGTTCAATTCTCCTCATCCTTCAAAGATGAACTGAAAACACCCGCTCCCGCAGCTGGGCTCGAGCCCCGAGCCGCTGCCACCTTCTGCTCTGTGGGCCTTGCAGCCCCAGCTCCAACCTCAGCCCCGGCCTCTCACCACTGCTGGCTCTCCACAATGTCCAGGGCAATTTGCAACTCACAAACCTGTGAATCCTTCTCCAGTGGCTGCTCCATTTCCAAGCGAATTTCACGAACCTGGTCGGCCTCCTCTGGTACTTGCTCCAGCTCCAGGGTTGGCATCTCTTTCTCCCACGTTTGCTCCAGCTCCTTCCACTGCTCGGTTTGCAGGTCCTGGGCAGCCTCTTGCACAGAGCTCTTGGTTTCGTCGCGCATGGCTGTAAAAGTCAGCCAGCCTATGGCCCCCAAAAGGACAGCCATGGGGAACCATAACAGCAGCCAGTCCTTTACTCCACCGCTCAAAGGTGGTTGTGGCTCCATACTGTAAAGCCAGTATCTAAGGCCAGGGCCACCATCACAGCAGCCCAGCCTATGCAGATTCGCATTGGATTCAGACAGTCGGTAAAGAAACAACGGAGCCACAAACTGGTGGGCCATAGTCTTTAATCCTAGCTTGCACCCGGCGGGCAAGTAAAAATACACACTGGGCTCCAAAACCCAATCACATTCAGTGCTCACAAAGCCACTGAATTATCGAGTTTCCAGAATCAAAGGTTTCTAGCTCACCAGCCTTATTCTCCTCAGTTCCCCATCTCCTTCCTTATCCCAGATACAAACTCTACACAAACTGGTATCTCACTCAGCACTCCGCCATCTTGGCTGCTTTTCCTGGCCTCCTCCATGTGGCCTCCTCCCGCTGCTGGCTCTACTCTCTCTTCTAATGATAATCTCAGGAACCAAGCGCCCAAACTCCCGTTTTGCCCCCACTTTATACTGTAGCTTCACAACCTCTAATCCAATATACAAAATAGGGAAGTCTCTAATACAAAGACACTTCTCTGAGGCATGATTGGATTGTACCGCCCCACATCAAAAAGGGTGGGAAAGGCTTAATCCCAAAACCAAGCCCCAGGCTACAAGGATTCTCAACACACAGTAATATCACCTGGGCGACGGCCTCCACGTGGTCAGCGGCACCATCTTTAACAAAGTGAGCATAATACATTTTATCTGCCCAACACATACCGATCTGTATCGAATCCTGCCATGGACTACGGCAAATGTAAAGCCAGTAGCCATGGCCACCATCACAGCTGCCTGGCCTATGCAGGTTCACATTTGATTCGAACAAACAGTAATGAAACAACAGAGCCAACAACTGGTGGGCTATTATCTTTATCCTAGCTTGCACCTGGCGGGCAAGAAATACACACGGTGGGAAAACACTTCCCTTTCCATTCAGGGCTCCCAAAGCCACTGCCTTATCTGAGTTTCCTAGAATCAAAGGTTTCTACCTCACCAGCCTTATTTACCTCTGTTCCCCATCTCCTTCTCCCTGCACAAACTCTGCACAAACTGGCTTCATCTTCAGCACTCTGCCATCTTGGCTGCTTCTCCTCTCCTCCACATGGCCCTTCTCTTCTCTCCTCTAATGCTAATCTCAGGAATCAAGAGAGAGTAAGCTCCCAGTCTGCCCCATTTTATAGTATAGAAATCAAAACCTTTAATCCAATATACAAACAAGGAAGTCTCTAATACAAAGTCACTTATCTGAGGCATAATGGGATTCCTCATAAAAGTGCACCACCCACATCATGCAACAGTCAAGGGTGTGGGGAAAAGCTTAGTCTTAAAACTAAGCCTTAGGCAATAAGGACCCTGCCTGCTTACAAGCCTGTCTCCCACACCCAATGCAAACTATAAGTGAGCAAACATATATATCATATTTACAAACTTATTTAACCAACAATGGTGTAAAGCACTGTAGTAAAAAAAAAAAAAAAAAAAAAAAAAGATTAGTATCTCTTTGCCAGCTGAGTAGTTACGAAATATTGAGTGCATTTTGACCATTCCTTATTTTTCTAAGTCAATCAGTAATTCATTGGGGTAGTAGTTTACAATCCTCTTATTGTAAACTGTACTAAAATTGTACTAATAATAAGGCATATAGAATTGTATAGCCTGCCAAAGACTTGCTTTTTATACCCAAGATCTCTTGTTATGTAAAAAATATTTTCCATGTTAGAAATAGATGTTATTTTAAAAGCCTTTTGTTAATTCTCCTTTTTATCTGCTGTTTCATAGCCCTGTGATGTTGAAATCTTGGTTTCAATATTTGGGAAATATGTAATGATTGTTAATAATGTCTTTTTATGCGATGTTTAGTTTATTATTATTTTTGAAGCAGTATTGTTCAATGTTAGGTCACCAAATTCATTGCTTATAAAATATTGGTCATTTCAGTTAGTAATTATAACTAAATCTTTAGAATTTGAGACACAAATGTAATAAAAATAATTTAAGTCCTTTTTTTCAAAGTGACCTCTAGAATTAAAAAGCTCAGAATTCCCTTTATCAGGAAAGTCTCAAGCCCTAACAGGACTGTTAGACAATCAAGACCACCTCAAGAAAATATTTCTAGTTGCCTAGCTGAAGTAAGATTCTAGCTCCCAAGCAAGTGAGGAAAATTTAGACATTTTTCCTCAGTTTATGTTAGCCAGGATCAGAAAAGATACTGAGGCAACTTAGCCTTTACATAGCAATCAGCTCTAGAAATTAGGAAGAAAATGTATTATAATTTTTTAAAAAAAAAATAGCATCATCACCCTGACCTGTGGTGGTGCAGTAGAGAAAGCATCAACCTGGAAACACTGAGGTTGCCGGTTCAAAACCCTGGGCTTGCCTGGTCAAGGCACATATGGGAGTTGATGCTTCCTGCTCCTACCCCCTTCTCTCTCTCTCTCTCTCTCTCTCCCCCCTCTCTATAACAAATAAATAAAATATAAAAAAAAGGAAACATTATTAAAAAAATAGCATCATCAGCTGCTAAAAATAAATGAATAAAACTAAGCATGTCGGAAGGGACATTGCTCCTCTCTAAATCACATAACTCTGCCTGGCTCTCAAGATGACTGGTGAGTGAATGACCGGTAAGATCCCTAAAAGAAAAGGACAACCTAAGACAGATACAGTCAGGGGGGGGCATAAAGAGAAGGCTTAAGAAGTAGCAAAGGTGAGGCTCAGAACCTCACCCCAACAATACAGGTCATCCACTGACCAGGACACCAAAGGAAGGAAAGCTCCCTAAAAACTCAGGAAAAAGCCAGACAGCTAAAGATGCCACCTAAAACCAGTGGGGTTTTTAGGACTAAAATCCATATAGTCAAAGGTTTATTCACAACCAATTAGAAAAAAGATTTTGCTAGCAGGAAAGGAACTAATTTAAAGTTACATTGTGCCCACAGGTCCCAAAAAATCAGGGCAAATAGAATGCATAAATCAAATCATAAAGGAAACATAACCACTCCTTCCTTAAGTACTTGTGGAGTTTGCAGGTTACTCAGCAGGCTGTTCAAAAGACTGTCTGAGAGGCGCTTCCAGCACTGCCGGGAGATCTGGTACATCCTTTTCAGCCTGGGGACTCAGTCCGAATAAAGAAGTACATCACCAAAGGACTGACTCCCATATGGACGAGACCACACATCATGATCCTGACCACTCCCACTGCTGCCAAGGTAGAAGGCATGTTCATCTGGGTCCACCATAGCCAGTTAAAGCCTGCAGTCCCAGCAGAGACACCCTCCTGTACAGTGGAGATGACCCCACCAACCCTTGTAAGTTAACCCTGAGAAGGACGGCATGCCCTATTCCAGCCACAAACCGGAAGCTGGTTGGTCTACATATGGTTAATGCATGAAGAAACTCACTGAAGACTTCTTTTAATTAGACTATGGGGAAGAAGGGAAACGGGTAAAAGAAAAGCCAGCTTGGTGGTCATTAAAGGTTAAGTTTTTTAAAAGTTCTGACTAAAAGGAATTGTATAGTAGCCAAAGGTATAGGGTACAGCTATACTTTTTGAAAGAGAAAGGAAGAAAGTAAATTGTTATAAAAGCCAGTTATTTCTGAATAATTAAGAAAATTTATAAAAATTAAAAATTGCCTCATGCACCTTGTTAAAATGAATCAAGGATTTGACTCAGGATATAAAACCAGTGGGGAATGTGGTAAGGTGCCAGAGAACTGTAAAACTTAGTATTGGCAACGCCATTTTAAAGAGGAAAAGTCAGGCTTTCTGTCCTGTCCTTTCTTTGGAAAATGGAGGGAAAAGGATATGAAAGTCTCCTGACTTACAAGGATAACTGGATCATTTGGTTTTAATTCTCAGAAAGGATTAAGGTTATCTGAAGAACTTCCTTTCCCTTTCAATAAGAGACAAAATTTGCATACCACCTTACTCTGACTTTACCTCTCCCTCCCTTCCTGGAATCCTGAGATTAATGTGTAACTCTAGGCAAAGGCAGAGAGATAAATACTAAAAGATTTGTGAATGTCTTTAATTGTATTACCTTAAAAGTTTTAACATTTTTTATAGATCCTTTAGAGAAATGTTATAAGTTTATTAATCTTGTTAATAACTCATAACTGTGTCATGCTATCATACCCCTCCCCAACCTGTATGTAGTAAAAGGGTATATAACCAGCCTCTGAAATATACTTGGGGCTGCATGATTTGGGTCTGAAGAATCCCCCGTGTATGCTGCTGGCTTAATCAATAACAATAGATACATGAATTTACCAGGAATTACAAATGCATCTTTTGCTGTTCTGCTTGGCTGCCGGACCCCACCCTAAATTACTGGACAATCACCCCTGGGACAGACGGGTTCCAGGAAGCTGGTCAATCGCCCCAAGGAAGAGTATTCCAGAAAGCCGAACATACCAGCACACCCTTGCTCGAGGCTATCCCCAACCCTATAAAATTTTGCCTCAGTCTGTTTTTGGGGCTCTTATTTCGGAGAAGTGCCCCAGCAGTTCTTTCTCCTCTAATAAAGCCTGCACACCTGGAGTTCAAGTGCCGTCTCATTCTTACATCTGGTGCCGAAACCCAGGATGGGGCACCAGCTGCCTGGATGACCCCCTTGCTGACCGAACTTACAACCAGGGAAGCTGTGGACAGTGGCATCTTGTCTGGGCTAACTCCCTCTTTCTGTTCAGCTGTGTGAGCGCAGTTGAGCGACCAGCAGTCCGACCCTGTCCTGAACCCTATTGAATCAGGAAGGTAAGAAGTTTCTCTCTCCCCTTCCCCGGTTGGCCTCCAAATTTCTCTCCAAAACACCCCTTCCTGGTCGGACGGTTTTGACTTCGGACCCCATATCTACAAGTGGTCTGCCTCTACTGGACTTCTACAAAAGTCTAGGTGCGCCTAGCCAGGCCCCTCTCCTATGTCCCGGGATCTCGGCCTTGGGGTGAAGACCTCTTGTCTGAGACTCTCTTTCTATGGAGATTTTCTCCTCTTGGAACTGTGATTGAAGGCGGGGACACCCCTTTCCTCACCAGTCTCCTCTACTGTGGGCTCCTCCCAGTCCAAACCGTCCAGCCAGGCTCCCCTTGGAACATGGGCTCCTCTCAATCTCAGGCCTCAGAGACTATTCCTCTACTCCTTCGGGACTCCTCTACTCCTTTGGGATGCTCACTCTACTCTCTGGGGTTCACAGTTTGGGAGGTTTCTACTCCAAGCAACCTGCTTCTACAGACTTCCTTGAAAGTCTAGGAGCCTAGCTAGGTTACTTTCTGCTACCATTACAATATGCTAAGAGACCTTCACAACTTTTGCCACCGGATGGGGAGGGCATCAGAGATTCCTTATGTGCAGGCCTTTCTTCTCCCTTCTCTCCTGTCCTTAATTTCTGTACCGCTTGTTCTACACGCAGGTGGTTTTTTGGCCAAAGAAAACTCACCTAAAACCTCCACTCCTAATCTTTCCTTCTCCGCGGACTCCCAACTCTCTCCCCCTCCTGCCTGAACCCCGGGGGCGCCCCTCTCTCGGGACTTCTCTCTGGTTCCTCTGCAAATCTCTTTTGCTCCAGTCTCTTCCCTCCAGAAAACCTCCTTTCCTCTCTTCACTAAAATCTTCTTTCTTATTCACCTGAAAATACCTGTCTCTCTTTCTCCTCCCCTGCTGGCCAGGGGCCCCTCCCTTTTCCACTGTTCTTAAATCCCTCCTCCCTCCTTAAGAGCTGTGGCTCCGGCTGCGGTGCCTGTCTCTCTTCTTCAACCCCTCCCCACCAGCTTCAGCTGTATTTTACCCATTTCCCTCTCCCCACCAGCTTCCACTACAGCTATGCCCTTCTCCCCCTCGTCCTCTCCCCTCCCTTCAGAGCTCTAAATCTTTTTGACTATTCTGACCACATGGTGCCACCACCAGCACTCCAACCTCCTCCCCCTCCTCCTGCAAATTCTAACCCTCCTTCTTTTCATCCAGCTGTTCACACTGTCTGTCTATCTGCTTTCTCTCTTCTGCCCCTCTATGCTGACAAGTCCCTACCATCTCAAAAAACTTTAAAAAACAGAGTTGTCTATTGGGCTGTGTGAGTGAGTAATCTGTTTTGTCTCTTTGTTTGTCAGAAAATACCTCTAGTATAATTTAATTGAAACAAGTAAAGCGTGCTCATTTAAATTTCTTAATTTATAATTTGGATGTAAAATCTTTGTTTAATGTATAACTGTGTCTGTTTCTAAGGCCTTAAACCAATAATTACCCACCTCTTAAATCAAGGCTTACTCATCCTCATGGACTCTCCCTGCAATACCCCCCATCCTTCCTGTTCGAAAACCTTCAGAGACTTATCACCTCGTACAAGACTTATGCCTAATCAATGAGGCGGTAGTTCCCCTCCATCCAGTAGTCCCTAATCCTTACACATTACTGTCACACATTCCATCAGACACCACTCACTTCACAGTCCTACACCTCAAGGATGCCTTCTTTACTATTCCTCTACACCCTAACTCTTACTTTCTGTTTACCTTTACGTGGACTGACCCAGACACTAATGCAGCCCAGCAACTTACATGGACTGTCTTACCCCAGGGGTTCAAAAACAGCCCACGCCTGTTTGGGCAGGCACTAGCTCAGGATTTAGCAACATGCAATCTCAAAACTAGTATTCTCTTACAATATGTAGATAACCTACTCCTCTGCAGCCTCTCCCTGCCTGCCTCAAGGAGACACATAGCCACCCTTCTTAACTTCCTCACTGTGAAGGGATATTGGGTCCTCTCTGATAAGGCTCAACTTCTGTGAGTCCCTCAGTCCATAGTCTATCTGGTCATTGCCTTAGCCCCCACCACCTAAGGCCTCACCCTAGATCAAACTCAGACCCCCCGCAGTCTCCAACCACCTACCACCACAGATCAAATCCTTTCTTTCCTCAGTCTAATAGGCTTCTTTAGACACTGGATTCCTAATTTTGCTCTCGTAGTCAAGCCCCTCAGTGAGATCTTCTGAGCATGGCTTTTAAGATCTATAATGGCCCAGAGCATTATACAAAAAGGGCAAATAAGGCCCAAAAGAAGTCAGGAAATACCAGCTTTTGGCATACGCTCTTACAGGCTCTAGCGCCCTAAAGGGCTTCATAAAATTCCATCAGGGCCCTGCTCCAGAGTGGAAAGAAAGGTCATTGAACTGAAGCCTGCCAGGATTCCCGTCCCATTGGTTGACACGTCGTTGCTGTGAAAAGAGGGACATGAGAAGGTAAGCTGCCCCCTTGCTCCATGGAGGGAGGGTTCAGTCTCTTCTAGCCCTGCTCCAGCTACCTATGACCTGACCTTGCCCAGCATGCTGGGAATTGCCACTGAAGGCCCAAGGACATCATTCACGAGCCTAAGGTATTTTTTCCAAGTAGCAGATAAGCTGATCTCATTTCTGGGAAACACAAGGGCCATCTATTGTACTACGCCTTGCCTGAATATCTGAGTTTTATTTATCCCTCGAAGATCTCTACTGTGCATGTTGACAGTCTGAGTTTGTTACTTTATTTAATATATAGTATCTCCTTTACTCTTCTTGTCTCAATGCCCCATCCCTATTGTAGGCTGGGACCTGCTGCTAATTCCAGCTAGAAGCAGTGGTCACTAGGATTTAAACTCTAACTGCAAAGTGTAGAAATGTAACCACCCTTTCCCTAAGTACTTGCAGGATTTACAGGTTACTCAGCAAACTGTTCAAAGACTGTCCAAGACGTGCTTCCAGCATTACATCACCCAAGGACTGACTTTCATGTGGACAGGTCCACACACCATAATCCTGACAATTCCCACTGCTGCTAAAATAGAAAAACAGCATGCCTTCCTCCAACCATAAACCTGAAGCTGGTTGGTCTGCATATTGCAAATATATGAAGAAACTAAGGACTCTTTTAATCAGACTTTGGGAAAAAGGAAACTAGGGTAAAAAGAAAGTCAACTTAATTTTCACTAAAGGTTAAAGATTTTTAAATCAAAAGTCCTGACTAGAAAGGAATTGTATGGTTTTAATAATAGAAGGTATAAAGTATGGAAATACTTTTGAAAGGAAAAGAAAAAGCAAATTGTTAAAATTGAAGGTTTATAAGGTTTGTGCAGGTTGTAGGAGGTTTGTACGGAGAAAAAAAGAATTTGAACAATCAGAAAACGGGTTTTCAAAGAATGTTTAATTAGTCACCCTAGCTAACAATCCTCTACTCTCCCCACTTATTGGGATGACTCTTTCCTCTACCCTGACCATCTGGAGCTCAGAAACAGAGAAACAAAACTGACCCCTTGTCCTTCTATTCTCTATCCACCTCTCATTCTGTATCAACCAATCAGGGGCTTTCTACTTGTGTGGGACCAACACCTATATGTGTCTCTCTACTAATTGAACAGAAACCTGTACCCTAATCTATCTCACCCCAAATATCAACCTAATCCCACCCCATGAGCCTCTTTCAATTCCTAGTACACTATCCATCAATCTAAGGACCAAACGAACTATACAGGTAATTCCTCTCCTTGTTGCTTTAGAAATCTCTACAAAATAGGTTTAGGGGCGGGGGGACTGGCCAGTGCCCTGTCTTATTCCTACTCTCTCTCTCTCTCTCTCTCTCAATCTCTCTCTCTCTTTGAAGCCCAACGAATTCATAAAAAAACAATCTGAGTCATGGAATCAGTAGTTTCACACAAAGGGGGTGTCTTGACTATTGCCTTTCATTGGTCCACTCACTCTCCTATTTATTTTTCTAACTTTTGGACCCTGCCTCTTACATTTGTTCACTAGTTTCTTACAGAACCTCATGCAGACCTTCGCCAATCAGAAAATTGAAAAATCTACCTAACCCTACACACCAACCCTGAAACCTGCCCTCGCGAAACAGAAAAATCTGAAACCCTATAAATACACCCCTACTCCCAACCTTTCTCATGGCTAGGACTCAGCAAGCAGGGCATCCAACTTCTCAACCTCATTTCTGTATACAACACTTCTCACTGCTTTCTCTGTGCCTTATTAAACAAGCCTCCCATTGCCGCGGACCAGCACGGCTCCAAATAACGGTGCAGAATTAAGGAAACACACTTATCAAAACAAAAACAATGGGACCGGGAGGACTCTTCAAAATGCCTGGCAGTATCCGAGTGTCCCATAGCCCCAGTTTGCTTTATATATAGCCATTTGCAAATCAAGGACCTTTATACAAACTTGCACATCCAAGGCTAAGACAGGAACTCTCCCAAGGCAAAAACAGGATACATTAGTGAAATCTACCAACATCTGAAACAAACAAAGAGTCAGAGGAAGGGCATGTATATTGCTTCCTGCAACCCAAGGAAGCGAGTAGAGTGGGTGAAAATACTCAGCATCATAGCCAAATATGGAGATGGGGGGGGGAGAACTTAGCCTTTTGCTAAGCCTCAAATATAAAATGGCTTTTTGCCATTTATGGTCGACAACATCACATCACCGCAGTTCCTTTACCATACCCACTCAACACCACCAAAATTCAAGACCCTTTTCCTCTCTCTGGAGTTCCTCTGTTCCAAAAAAGACCCTCTCAATTTGCTACACCAATCGGCCTACCCCATTATGTAATGAGACTATCCCAATCCAAACTTCTCTAACCAGCCCTAACAGAACTCACTTCAACTAACAATTATTACCTCGCAAGATTTTTTTACTTCCTCACTCAGGTTTTCATTTCTGGTGCAATGGAACCATTCTAAAAACCTTAAACACTTCTTCCCCCCTCCTTGTGTCCTGGTAATAGTTGCACCACAACTAACATATTATGGAGAGGAAGAATTTTCTTTTTTTTATTTTATTTATTTATTTTATTTTATTTTATTTATTTTTAATGGGGTGACATCAGTAAATCAAGATACATATATTCAAAGATAACATGTCCAGGTTATCTTGTCGTTCAATTATGTTGCATACCCATCACCCAAAGTCAGATTGTCCTGTCACCTTCTATCTAGTTCTCTTTGTGCCCCTCCCCCTCCCCCTTCCCTCTCCCTCTCCCCCCTCCCCCCATAACCACCACACTCTTATCAATGTCTCTTGTTCTCACTTTTATGTCCCATCTACGTATGGAATAATGCAGTTCCTGTTTTTTTCTGATTTACTTATTTCACTCCGTATAATGTTGTCAAGATCCCACCATTTTGCTATAAATGATCCGATGTCATCATTTCTTATGGCTGAGTAGTATTCCATAGTGTATATGTGCCACATCTTCTTTATCCAGTCATCTATTGATGGGCTTTTTGGTTGTTTACATGTCCTGGCCACTGTGAACAATGCTGCAATGAACATGGGGCTGCATGTGTCTTTACGAGTCAATGTTTCTTAGTTTTTGGGGTATATACCCAGTAGAGGGATTGCTGGGTCATAAGGTAGTTCTATTTTCAGTTTTTTGAGGAACCACCATACTTTCTTCCATAATGGTTGTACTACTTTACATTTCCACCAACAGTGGATGAGGGTTCCTTTTTCTCCACAACCTCTCCAACATTTACTATTACCTGTCTTGTTAATAATAGCTAATCTAACAGGTGTGAGGTGGTATCTCATTGCAGTTTTGATTTGCATTTCTCTAATAACTAAAGAAGATGAGCATCTTTTCATATATCTGTTGGCCATTTGTATTTCTTCCTGGGAGAAATGTCTGTTCATATCCTCTTCCCATTTTTTATTGGATTTTCTGTTTGTTTGTTGTTGAGTTTTATGAGTTCTTTGTATATTTTGGATATATTAGGCCCTTATCTGAGCAGGTGTTTAAAAATATCATTTCCCAATTAGTTGGCTGTCTGTTTATCTTCTTATCAGTTTCTCTTGCTGAGCAAAAACTTCTTAGTCTGATGTAGTCCCATTCATTAATTTTTGCTTTCACTTCTCTTGCCTGTGGAGTCAAATTCATAAAATGCTCTTTAAAACCCAGGTCCATGAGTTTGGTACCTATGTCTTCTTCTATGTACTTTATTGTTTCAGGTCTTATGTTTAGATCTTTGATCCATTTTGAGTTAATTTTAGTACAGGGGGACAAATTGTAGTCCAGCTTCATTCTTTTGCATGTGGCTTTCCAGTTTTCCCAGCACCATTTATTGAAGAGGCTTTCTTTTCTCCACTGTGTGTTGTTGGCCCCTTTATCAAAAATTATTTGACTATATATATGTGGTTTTATTTCTGGGCTTTCTATTCTGTTCCATTGGTCTGAGTGTCTATTTTTCTGCCAATACCATGCTGTTTTGATTGTCGTGGCTCTATAATAGAGTTTGAAGTCAGGTATTGTAATGCCCCCAGCTTCATTCCTTTTCTTTAGGATTGCTTTGGCTATTTGGGGCTTTTTATAGTTCCATATAAATCTGATTATTTTTTGCTCCATTTCTTTAAAAAATGTCATTGGAATTTTGATGGGAATTGCATTAAATTTGTATATTGCTTTGGGTAATATGGCCATCTTGATTATATTTATTCTACCTAACCAAGAACAAGGAATATTGAGGAAGAATTTTCAAACCAGCTGAGAACAAGCAGAAATAAACGGGCTGCCTTCCTCCCAATCCTCCTTGGCCTTACCCTTGCCACCTCTATAATGGCTATAGGAATAGGCGGGGCTGGCTTAGGCCATAGTATATAAATTACTAACCAACTAAAGGCAGACCTAGAACAGGCCCTTGATCATTCAGCCACCTCTCTAACCTCCCTCCAGAGACAACTGACCTCTCTAGCTCAGGTCGCACTACAAAACCAGAGAGCTTTAGATCTACTAACAGCAGAGAAGGGCGGTACTTGCCTCTTTTTACAGGAACAATGTTGCTACTACATTAACGCATCTGGCCTGGTCGCAGAGAATATCAACTCTCTCCAAAAACTTCAAGAACGAATCAGCAGTGGCCAGGCCGGTACTGACACCTACTCCAAACAATGGTGGAAAAACCCCTTGTTCTCCATGCTAGCACCAATTATAGGACCAATCCTAATTCTGTGCCTAATTTTAATGCTTGCTCCCTTCTTTATCAAGTTCCTACAGGACCAGATGAGAGAAATCTCTAAGATTACCTACAATCAAATGCTTCTAGACTCCTATTCCCCTATATCCCAAGGAGAACTTTACGAGGGAAATATCAAATAGGTAGGGATGACAGCAGGAAGAAGCCACCCCTCAACCCGAGACGTTCCCTCCTGAATGTTTTCCAAACCCCCTTCCTTTTAAACCACACATACTCTAAAACTTATACCAACAGGTTCTTTGTCTCTAAAAATCTCCACATGTCCTCCCATTCGAGAGGAACCAGACTAGCACGTCTCATGAGGTTCATCCAGGAGACCATGTATCACCATGTCACCCTGTTCAATTGGCACTCCAGCAAGCAACTAACAATTATTACCCCGCAAGATTTTTTTACTTCCTCACTCAGGTTTTCAAAGACATCGCATGGTTCAGACCTTACAGCACAGAAATTGACGACCTCCTTAACTGAATGAGGGACTTGGTTTGGCAAGTTTCTCTTCGAGTTCTCTCCAGAAGAAACAATAATTTTCCAATTTTTTCTCCTCTTTCTCCTCGTCACCCCTCACCGTATATTATAAAATTAATAACTGCCTTCCTTTTATATGTAACCACAGAGTTGAGAAATGATAGATACATAAATTTACCAGGAATTACAACTGCCCTTTTGCTGTTCTGCTGGGCTGCCAGACCTCACCCTTAATTACTGGACAATTGGCCCTGGGACAGAGGGGTTCCAGGAAGCTGGTCAATCACCCCAAGGAGGAGTATTCCAGACAGCTGAGCATACCAGCACACCCTTGCTCGAGGCTATCCCCAATCTTATAAAATTTTGCCTCAGTCTGTTTTTGGCTCCCCGGCAGGTCTTTCTCCTCTAATAAAGCCTGCACACCTGGAGTTCGAGTGCCGTCTCATTCTTACAAATAAAACTCCTCAAAATTCATTTTTGGACTTGGTGTCTCTACATAAACCCGCTGAAGTAAGGTATGGTTCTTTTCAGAATCTGGGGTACAATACTATACAACATCACAACCACTGCTGTGTATGTTGACCCAGAAGTCATTATGCAGCACATGATCTACAACAGGAGTCCCCAAACTACGGCCTGCGGGCTTCATGCGGCCCGCCGCACTTCCAGAAGGGGCACCTCTTTCATTGGTGGTCAGTGAGAGGAGCATAGTTCCCATTGAAATACTGGTCAGTTTGTTGATTTAAATTTACTCGTTCTTTATTTTAAATATTGTATTTGTTCCCGTTTTGTTTTGTTTTTTTACTTTAAAATAAGATATGTGCAGTGTGCATAGGGATCTGTTCATAGTGGTTTTTTTTATAGTCCGGCCCTCCAACGGTCTGAGGGACAGTGAACTGGCCCCTGTGTAAAAAGTTTGGGGACCCCTCATCTACATATTCCCTGTGTCTTATCTGGCCACACTTTATCCACCTACATTCATTCCTCCAGTATGTCCAATAGGTATCATTGACAGTGCTGACAATCATTCTCACAGCAAATTTCTACTAAAGAGGAGTTTTATCAGGCAGGGGACTAATTCAACAAACCAAGATTCTCAAGAAAATTGCATCATCCACATTTCTTTGTAGCACGTGTGTTTATGAGGCAAGTGTTAATGTAAGAAACATTCAAACCTGTAAGAATTTTTATGACTTTGAGGCAAACTGATGACAATTTCCAGGAAGCAAAATCTCAATGGATTGAGAAAATCCTCCAAAAATTGGCAGTTTTACCACTTATTTTACACATCAGAATAAAAGGGGAAGACTTAAGAGGGTTACATGAAACCTACTGGTGATAGATTAGGGAGGAGGGAGAAAGCAAAAGTGGGGAAATTTTTGGGATTGGAAAAAAGTAAAACACTTCTTTTACATAGGTGGGTACAGGATAGTTAACAATTAATGATAACAATGAAGAGATTTGTGGTCTCCATTCTAGTAGCTGTGCCCTGAAGGGTCTGGAATAAAGAAGATTCCTCTTCATTTCAAAGGCATGTTACTTATATTTTAAAGGAACGTTATTGTAAGATGCAGAAAGAGGACAGGCTCAGTTAAGGTAAACATTGACCTTTGTTAGGGAAAAATACCACCCTAGAGCATGACTACAGAAGTGACTATTGGATTTTAGTTACAGAAGTTTCGATTTTCAGACCAACCCATGTAGGGCCACAATGCGGATGTCCCCTGAGCTTGTCAGGTTTAGTATGTGGCCTCTTTTTTGCTCAGGCCCAGAGGGAAGGGGAACTGTAACAAAAAGGGTGTGGGAGTACCACCTGTGAATGTGGGCAGGGTGAATTTAGGTTGAAACAGCCTCTGACAAAATTAAATTGCAGTATATTGACACACTTCCCTTTGTACAATATATCTGTCCCCGGTGTCAACCAAATTTTTCTACACAGAATCCATCAATCACAAGTAGATATTTAAAGAATATCCCGAAATACAGCCAACACACTCTTATTTATTTTAGAATGAATCTTAATTTTGTTACTTCAGGCAGTTCCTATACTTTCCTACTCCCTTATCAAGCTAATTTCTCCCAGTGAAGACAGGAATAAGAGTACCTTACCTCACAGGCTTGTGAAGGTCAAAGGGACAATCCAAATATAAATGTTTAGCATATTGACTAGCACGTAATCAATGGCTCATTAAATTTTAGCTACTGCTGCCTCACCAGGTGGTGGCACTGTGAATAGAGCATCAACCTGGGACATTGAGAACCCAGGTTCAAAACTCTGAGGTCGCAGAGGCTTGAGCACGGGCTCCACGGGCTCACCAGCTTGAATGCAAGGTCACCAGCTTGAGCGTGGGATCATAGACATGACTCCATGGTTGCTGGCTTGAGCCCAAGGTCTCTGGCTTAAGCAAGGGGTCACTGGTTTGGCTGGAGCCTCCTGGTCAAGGCACATATGAGAAACCAATCAATGAACGAATAAGGTGCCACAACTTAGAGTTGATGTTTCTCAACTTTCACCTTTCCTGTCTGCATCTCTCTCTCTCTCTCTCTAAAAAAAAATAATAAAATAAAAAATAAAAAAAATAGCTACTGCTCTTATAATTAAGGGAGGAGACTAGATCATTAGACAGCTATACCTTTTTTCTGAGAGAGGTACCTCCTTTTGTGCAAAGAACTCAAAGATGTCTTAGATTCTAAACTCCATAAGAGCATAGAGACTCTAAGGTAACTATATCACTGCCAACCACCAGCTCCCATTCTTGACAATCGTAAATTTGCCAAAGAAGTTTTACAAATTTGTTTCCAAATGTCAGCTCAGGGACCAAGATTAACAATAGATTTTGAGCCTAGAGGGCATATTTTCTTTCAGGAAAGTGGTTGCCTTGGAGTTCCTCTCCTTTCATTGCCAAGGTCTTGGCCTCCCTGCTTCAGGACTTTTTTAGAGCCTACCTCCTATCAGAGGCACTTGAAGCATAGGACCCTGACCCATTATTCAACAAGCTTCACATGGCTCTGTGTACTAGTGCATGTTGTCTCGCATGGTGTCTTGCTCAGATTTCTGAGTAGAGAATTCAATATGCATGGGTAGAGGGCTCCATCTGCTCTGAATGGTTTTCAACTCCTGAAATCTGGTCACCACTCTTCATTCACATGTTGTTTCTATCTACCCTATCTATCTACCCTATAGTACCCTATTAGGTGGATTAGTATCCACTGTGATTGTCAGGACATGGGTCATATAGTTAGTACACAGAAAGGGGTAAGGAGCATGGAAACTAGGTTTGGAGCATGGAAACTAATAGTAGGTAACCTAGCCATAAATCTCCAGGAGTCTGACCAGGTGGTGGCACAGTGGATAGAGTGTCAGACTGGGGTGCGGAGGACCCAGGTTCGAGACCCCGAGGTTGCCAGCTTGAGCGTGGGCTCATCTGGTTTGAGCAAAAAAGCTCACCAGCTTGAGTCCAAGGTCGCTGGCTCAAGCAAGGGGTTACTCGGTCAGCTGTAGCCCCATGGTCAAGGCACATATGAGAAAGCAATCAATGAACAACTAAGGTGTTGCAACGAAAAATTGATGATTGATGCTTCTCATCTCTCTCCATTCCTGTCTGTCCCTATCTATCCCTCTCTCTGACTCTCTCTCTGTCTCTGTAAAAAAAAAATCTCCTAGAGATTTGAGTGTTTGGTGCTGGCCTACTAGTTGTGTTTTGAATATCATTCTTCCCTCCCAGTAACCTATTAGAATCATTCATTTTCAAGGCAGTTACTATTAGCAAGACTTAACCAAAGGCACTGAACACAATACCACTCCTCTCAGAAGAATAGTGTCAACTAGCATTCTTTATTTTTATTTTTATTTTTTTAGATTTTTTTTTCTATGAAGCTGGAAATGGGAAGAGACAGTCAGACAGACTCCCGCATGCTCCCGACGGGGATCCACCCGGCACGCCCACCAGGGGCGACGCTCTGCCCACCAGGGGGCGATGCTCTGCCCCTCCGGGGCATCGCTCTGCCACGACCAGAGCCACTCTAGCGCCTGGGGCAGGAGCCATCCCCAGCGCCCGGGCCATCCTTGCTCCAGTGGAGCCTTGGCTGCGGGAGGGGAAGAGAGAGACAGAGAGGAAGGAGGGGGGGGTGGAGAAGCAAATGGGCGCCTCTCCCATGTGCCCTGGCCGGGAACCGAACCCGGGTCCCCCGCACACCAGGCCGATGCTCTATCGCTGAGCCAACCGGCCAGGGCCTCAACTAGCATTCTTAACTGTAAAATGCCATTGACCATGAGTGAGTAGGCACCAAACCTACCTGGACTCACTGCTTTGTCACTCACACCTGTAAACATTGGGGGGAGGGGCTTCAGGGGTCTTTATTAAGTGATACTTCAGTCTCAGTCTGCCAAGGACTGAAAAGGGGGGTGCCCCCCCACGTTGTTACAGACTTGCTATCTTGAAGGAAGGAGGCAGGAAGCCTGCTCTCCTCTGAGAACAGACTGAGGAACTAGGCTAACCCTGGGGTGAGGGACAGCAGAGCTGAGATCCCCACACTCCACCTCTCAGGGGGGAGGGGCTAGGGTAATCCTGGCCAAAGCCACACACTCTCAGCCCTGCTCTTGCCGCTCCAGTCACTGTCCCAGCTATTCATGATCTTGCTCCCACAGTCACCACCCCATTCTGAAAGCTGTCCCCATGCTCAGCCCCACCAGGCCTTCCATGCTGAGGAAGGAAAAATTAGGAAATCCTTCAGGACAAGGGCTCCTGATTGGGTGGCTTTAAGGGGCTCTCCTTTCTCTGGACAGTCAGGCGAGTGGTGGCCTCAGAATGCACCTTTCCTGTCACTGGTTTCTCCCTATGTCCCAGCATAGCAACCAAGAGCACAAAGCATGCTGACCATGGGGCTGGGGGGGCCACAGAAACCCTCATTGGTGCAGAGGCCCGACTGCCTGCAGCCATTGGCAGGGCCTACCCCCTGCCCTGGAAGCTGGACAGAAGGAGAACAGAAAGCAGGTGGGGCGGCCAGCTGTGCAGCTCAGCAGCTGGAGGGGAAGCAGCCTGGGCCCTGCACTCAGGGCAGCGAGCTCCAGGCCACTCCAGGCCTTTCTTCTTCAAGAGTCCCCAGAGTTCCAATGCTGTGCAGTCCCCACAAGGGGAAATGAGAGAATAGGTGGTCTTTCAGGAGTGGGAGGGTCTGTAGAAAACCACTCAGATATCTGCTGTTACCCAGTCTTTTCCCAGGGCTGGAGGATCCAAACTCTTGGCCCCAACCACCATGAGGCAGAAGGACCATTTTTGCTGTCCCTTCCCCTCAGAGGTCCAGGAACCACTCCAGTGAAACATAGACATCCATGCCTGACACCTGCCTCTGGGAA